>NC_000073.6:65849819-66152319 GCF_000001635.26 Mus musculus
GGTAGCAGACAGGCAGGCATGGAACAGAGAGAGACAGAGAGAGAGAGAGAGAGACAGACAGACACACACACACACACACACACACACACACACACACACAGAGAAGAGGTCACTATAAATGGTGTGGGCTTCTGAAACCTCAAAGCCTAACCCCACTGGCACACCTCCTCCAACAGGGCCACACCTCCTAATCCATCCCAAACAGTTCCACCAACTGGGGACCAAGCAAACAAACAGGTGAGCCCACTGGGACCATTCTCATTCAACCCAGCAGAGGTAAAGTCCTTCTTCTGTGCTTAAGATTTTCCATCCATCAAACAGAAGAGATGAATGAAGTTAGTTCTTAAGTAAGGTGACTCACCGTCCACCAGCCACACCTCCGGATGCTGTGAGATTCCAAAGGGGAGGGAAGGTGGACTGAGAGTCTCTCATGGGAGAGGTGCAAAGCTCTGGTGAGGCTGGACAGCCCAGCTGCACCCTAACACAATGGCACACCCACAGACACTTCTAGAACCATTCATATTACTGATAGTAACAAGATACTGCAAAATGTCTGCCTTTTTTTTGGTTTTTCGAGGCAGGGTTTCTCTGTGTAGCCCTGGCTGTCCTGGAACTCACTTTGTAGACCAGGCTGGACTCAAACTCAGAAATCCACCTGCCTCTACCTCCCGAGTACTGGTATTAAATGTCTACCTTTTTGATAAGGGTCTCCTACACACTGGTATCAAGAGCCAGGCACAAGTCATGAGTGCTTCATACGAATTCATTGGTAGTGGACATAAATATTACTTTGCTCATTTGAGAGAACTGAGGCCCAAAGTGGTTAACTGACCCCTCCAAGGCCACACAGTGATGAGATGGCAGAGCAGGGATGAAAGACTGGTCAACTGCACCATTTTTTTTTTACCACAATCACATTTTGACTTTGCCCCTCATCTTGTGAGTGGGCAACCCTATACTACTTAAACCATCAAACTTGTCATGTAGTCTTACACCTAGCGAGGCTTCAACTAGTCCTCAGGGAGCCAGCTGGGAGTTAGATGGTTCTAACTTTCCCTCCCAATGTATCTGCTTTTCTCCTCGGTGATTGTGACCACCTGTGACTGGCTGCACTCAGAGGAAGCACAATGATATGTGTGGCTTGTTTTCCATGGAAGATTGATTTTCTTGCATGGGAGAAGAAAGAAAGAACTGCTCCATACATGGGTCCAAGGGAACGTCTGGGTTACCACATTCTCAACCTTTGGAAGGTGACATTATAAAATGACCGGAAGCATCAGCGGTGCAGGGGATCCTCTGAGGTAGGAAGTAGACACTGTGACAGGCAACCCTGAAGCTCCCTGTGGCAGGAGCTGCAAGGGGTTGAGGATATCTAGGTGTCCCCAGCATCTAGGTGCTTCGTCATCTCGGTGTCAGACTCTTATTCTGCTAGTGAGCTTTGTGGGAATGACTGGGGCTGGGCTGGGGAGTGGGGGAGCCAGACTATAAATAGGAGGAGCATATAAAAAGCCTTCAGGGTATTTGGAAGCTCTGATTCCTCTGTAAAGATGTAAGCATGATGCATGCTGTCAGGAAGCACTTGGGACGTAGGGAAACCTCAGAGGAACCCAGCAGAACCCCCTCATCATTAGGTCCTCCGGTCAGACATCACACCAGTCACGTGACTCCTTCTATTGTCATCACAGCCCTTGTCAAACCAATAATGCACTTCTGAGGAGGTTCACCGCCATTCTACAGGCTGTGTGCTACCACTGGGTCCTTCAAGGCCACCTCACTCTCTACCAGGAGGTACCATTATTGCCCTCGCCTACAGCAAAGGAAACCGAGGCAGGGAAGGTTTGTATTGTGTTCAAGGTTACAGCCAGCAAGTGATGGCTAGATCCAGTCAAGATGCACCCCGAGGGTAATACTACAGGGAGTTAATCTCCTGTGCAAAGCTATGTACCTTTCTCTATTCCTGTCTCTTGGAAACAGACATCCCTTCACCAATGGGCCCTTATTTATATAACCCTTGAGTGTGTCATCAATCCCCCTTGTGCTTCTATAACCTCTGCTACCCTAGGGCCCAGAGGCCTCAGAAAAAATCAAGACAGCACAGTGAAGACTATCAGTGTTGCTAGAGGATGCTGCTGTTTCCTTGGTTCCTATAAACAAGGCCGGCCCATACATTGTCCATCCTTCCTTCCATATGTTCTTCCTTCTAAAAGATTCTGTTTTTTTTAAGTGTGTGCCTGTGTGTGTGTATGTACCTGTGCATGTGTGTGTGTGTGCATGCATGTGTGCATGTATGTGTGTGTGTGACATGAATGAAGTTGCCTGTAAAGGTCAGAAAAGGGTGTCACACCCCCTGGAGCTGGAGTTACAGACAGTGATGAACCCCCTGACATGGGTTTCAGGAACCAAACTTGGGTCCTCAGCAAGAGTGATGGCTGCTCTTAACTACTGAGCTATCTCCAGTCTCTGCTGCCTCTGCTCCCTCCCTCCCTCCCTTCCTCCTTCCCTCCCTCCCTCCCTCCCTTCCTCCCTCCTTCCCTCCCTCCCTTCTTTTTCTCACTGTTGAGGAGAAATCTCAAGCGTCCTGCATGCTAGAGAAGGGCTCAACTATTGGCCAGCATCCCTAGCTCCAAACAGGTTTGCTCTTGATTTAGGTCACAGTGTATAGACCACCGGGAGCACTAAGATCTTGTGAAAGGCTGTTGGGCTCTTTTCTATATCCCTCCACACTACCCGCTCTTCTCTACCAGTGCCTCTGACCTTCTGCTTCACTTCTAGATTTCATGGTACCCAGCCTCCTGCTGCCCCAGGACCTCTGCCTATGGTCCTCCCACTGTGGGGTGCTCCCACTGCCTGGTGCTTCACCTTGACCAATTTGCCCAGTGGACCCAATAGAGGCTACTGTGTCAGAAAATATTAGCTCAGAGGATTTGCCTTATTGAGCAGGGATGGATTAAGATTGCTATGTCTGAGGTTTGCCAGTGAGAAGATGGGGATGTGGCATTGGAACAGAGAGGACCTTGAGATGAGGAGCAGCAGCTGGGACCCCCCACCATGAGTCAGAGACTCCCTACAGTGTACAGAGAGACACAGAGAAAGGTATGTGGTATGGAATGAAGGTCAGAATATCTAGGCCTGAAGGCCACTGCCTTTGGAATAGCCATGTATCCTGTGTGATGAAACAGGAACACCAAGAAGAATGGTGCTAAAATACTTGAGTCTGGGCTCTGCCCTGCTGGCCAGGAAGTCCAGAAAAAGCACCTGAGAATGGAGACCTTGGGGAACAGCTGGATATGGGGACTGATGAGCAATCTTCCTGTTCAAAGAAATCAAGAACAGACCTGTTTGGAGTATCTACTGGCCAATAGTTGAACCCTTCTCTAGTATGTAGGAGGCTTGTGTTCTACCCTCAACAGTGAGACACTTTGCAAGCTATGGAGCTAGCTAAATCTGTATGGAGAGGAACTGGGTGGGATAGGGCTGACTGATGAGGGAAGAGCAGCTTAGCAGAGACTACCCTGGGTCCTGGGATAGAGGACACTACTGTAAATGCCACAGGGAGCACTCAGGCCCCGTGGAGTCTGGGTGGGGTAAGGAGGATGGCACAGGTGGCTCTAAGTTTGAGGAGATAGTCAGCAGATTTGAGTAGGGAACTGACAGTGTAGGGAAAGAGGCATGGCCTCCTGATGTCAGAGAGAATGTATTAGTGTGGGTGTGGGAGCCACGGAGGCCAGACTGGTTGGAGCACAGGTGTGTCCCTCCTTGGCTTTCTATTCTTCTCTTGATCAAGTCCAAGTTCTTCCCAAAGCTGATGAAGCTGTCTTTATTTCCTCTCCCATGATCCTCCTTGAACTATCAATGTCCCTGCCCCTTCCTCCCTCTCCTCTAGCTAGTACACACACTAAGCTTCCTCTAGCCCAGGGCCTTTGCACATGCTAGTCCACTTTGAAATGCTCTTCCTGGCCACTGACAGGGACTGGAGAAACTGTTGTTCTTTGATTGCTCTCCATTACCCAAGTCATATCCCCCACAGAAATATTTAATGTGATGTTGTTTGTTTCCTCGCTGAGACCTGACTGGTGGATCACTGATGTGCATAGCTACTGTTTATTTCTTCAAGCTCAGCTTAAAAACTACTTCCTCTGAGAACCTTGACCCATCCAGTTCAGTGCTCTCTGTGAATCGATAGGCTCCGCTCTGAATTGGGGGCGGGGCATATGGACCCTCTGGGGACTAGATTTCTCTCTATGAGACTGAAAGCTGTAGGTGAGTTCCGTTACACATGGTTCTCCACACTGAAGAAGGTACACTAGGGGAGCCATTTAGGAGCCACTGGGAAGTGAGGAGACCTGATCAAAGGGATAACAAAGTGTGGTGAGGACCAGTCATTCCGGGAGGCTATCCAATGTGGCAACAACCAGGCTTACTGATATTGTAGACATGGGAATAAGTGGAAGGGTGAAAGGTAATCCCAGTCTTAGGTCTGATGAGCAAAAGGACAGAGCTGGCATCTGCTGTAACTGCAGCAGAGGTGTATATGAGTGTATGCTGCATTACTGTAATGAACTACCTGAGGCTGAGATTCCTTAAAAAGAAAAGAGATTTGCTTTGGCTTATGGTTCTCCAGGTGCATCTGAAAAAAATCCCAAAGTGGTGCAAGGTATCATATGACAAGGGAAGGCACGTGTATGTATGGGTCCATGCCTTTTCTGTTTTTCCCCCCTCTAATAAAGCCATCAGATTCAATGAAAGTCTCTGCCCTGATGACTTTATCTAATCCTCATCAGCTCCCAGAGGCCCCCTCCTCTGAGCACCAGGAGCTTCCACACTCCCAATGCCTCATGGTGGGGATTAAACTTCAACACAGGAACCTCTGGAGACACAGTCTGCCATACCCAAGCTGAAGTGGAATGTTGAGGGGGAAGTTTCCTGACAAGCTTTCAGCATCCAAATGGAGGAGAAGGTGTTTGCCACCTGGAGTCACTTGCATGAAATTGATGTCCAAAGTCACCAGAAAGAGAGATCCCTGGAGGAGTGACAGTACAGAAAGACAACCCAGAACCAGGGCTCGGGGCCAGCCTGTGCTGGTGAGGACCTGACCTTGGAGTCGTAACATAGGAGGAGAGTCAGGAGATGTGACTGAGCAGATGAGGATGCCAGGAAGTCCTACGAGGATTAGGCTTCTAAGATGAGGGATGGGGCCAGTGAGGTGGCTCAGCCTGTGAAGGTGCTGGGCACTAAGTCTGATGGCCTGAGTTCAATCCCCAGAAACCACGTGGTAAAAGGAGAAGAAAGAAAGAGAGAAGGAAAAAAAGAAAGAAAGGAAGAAAGAGAAAGCCTCCAGTAATTTTTCTTTGACCTTATGCACTTATGCACACTACATACACACACACACACACACACACACACACACACACACATACACACACACACGATTTATTACAACAGAGGGTGCTGGTGATGGGTGTTCACAGCTCAGCTCTGAGGGTGGGGCTTAATACAAGCAGGTTTAAGTCAGAGCAGGGGACATGATGACCAGTGAGTAAGGTACTGTCTTCCGGATTGTTTACATAAAAAGAAGAGAAAGAACAGGAGGTAGCCAGAAAGAACTATTGTCAATAGATGCCAGTGGGTGCATAAAATAATCTAGCAGAAGTTTTGACAATAATGAAGGTATGTCCTTGACAGGGATAGGACTTGAATCCAGAGCAGCACGGGGTGGGGTGTGAGGGGAGGCTCAAGGACCCACGAACTCCTACAACACTGTTAGGAAGCCAGAGCCTGAGGCAGGGGCTTGTCTTCTGAGAAAGATGGAAATAAGGATGTTCAGTTGGGAGTGGAGGTGTGGTGCTGGAGGAACTGAATCAGCAGCAGCAGCAGGAGAGCCAGCTCTGGGTGTCACTGTAGGTGTGTAAGGATGAATGGCAGGTGAGACCTGTCAGGGTGGTTTTGGTTCCTCCCCACCTGCCCTTCAGCTCTCGGATAGATGCAAGGCTGTCAGGGTTACAGGCAAGTGGAGCGCAGACAGGTGATTCCTTTTCCAGAAGCCTGGAAGCTATACAGTTCAGAAGAAGCAGAGAGCGGATGCTGAAGGGGTAGGGCATCCTTTGTAGGGCGAAGGCCCTTCCACTAAAGGGAAGAAAATAAATAAATCAAGGAACAGGAGAGTGAGTACGGGCTGCACCAGCCTACACCAAGGATGGTTCTCTGGGGATCAGGACAGCTTTGAGGAAGGTCAGGGCAGGAAACAAAGACGTTCCCTGGCTTGTGATTTCCTTGGGGGAAGAGAGAAGCTATAGTCTGTAAGAGCTAGTCTGGAAGAACCTCACAGAACATCTGACTGCCATTACATCCCTCCAAGTCTGCACCCAGCACCTCTCTGACAGCTACTGATACACTAAGCTTCAGTACTGGTCTTTGTAGACAGAAGAACTAAGCTTCCAGTTCTTCTAGTGACTGCAGACTCACGACTCCCATCCAGTCTTCTGCTTTGGTTCAGTTGGTCCTGCCTTGAAAGGGAGAGTGAGTTCTGAAGTTACATTTACCTGGGAAAATACATAGCCAACAACTGGGAGCCCATTCTGGAATCAAGGACTACTCTACAGAGGAACAGGGGTACATCCCATAGCTGGTCTTGTGTACATACAGCTAGATCCTCACTTGGCTAAAGGTAGGGTTGGGGGCACTCGGAGAAGGTCAAAGCTGTTTACTTTGGATCTGTGGTGCTGTTTCGGCAGTGTTTTATTTTAATAACATTTAAGCCTGGCTCCTTCTCTTTTAATCCTCACCCTCACCCCCTTGTTCTCTTTCTACAGACTCCTTCTTCCCCTCTCTTCCTTTCAATAAACATTTGCTGGGGTCTGTTGTTTGCTGAGCAGAATCTAGAAGGGGACTCAAAAGAAACAGCAGGGAGATGGAAGACAGGCTGGGTTCACAGCCACCTTCAGGCTGCTGTTACCTCTTGCTGACTTAAATTTTCTTTTGCTCAATCTAGGGCAGCAACATGCTGCAGGGTGAAGGATGACCCTCCAAGAGAAAACCCAGGACGATCAATCAGTCACAGCAACCTAGGAAACCAGGCTGCAGGAGGAAAGTCGGAAACCCAGGCTTGCCCAGTGGCACCCAAGGGGAAATGGGCTGGGAATTCAGTTCCACAAGGAGATGAGAAGCCTTCAAGAGGCAGGAAGCCATGCCTGCCTTCCTCCCTTAGAGGCTGTGAGAGGGAAGGATAGCCAGTCTGTGGCAGTCACTTAGGTACCAAAGGACAAAGCCAGGTTAAGTATATCAAAGTAGTCGCCAGTTTCTGTATCACCAAGGCTCGGAGTTGCCTGTCTGTCGGTTCAAGAGTGAGATATCTTCTTTCCTTGGTCATTCAAGGATTTTGTAACCAAAGGCATCCTGATTGCTACAGAAGCAGGGATATCAACATTGTAACATTCAGTCCTGTGTAGCTCTGAGCTTAGGAACTCCTTCAAGGCAAAAAATGGAACACACTGCAGAGCCTCTTTTAGGAAGGGGCAGAAGAGGAGGAACTGTGAGGGAAAGAACTTTAATCTCATCCAACAAGGGGGAGCTCGTGGTAGGATTCTCAGGGAATGGAAGGGAGCGAGAAGAAACACATGTGGCTAGGCAAAGCTTTGGGCCTTGGGGGGCAGGGAGAGCAGAGATTTACTCTCATGTCTCAGGTCCCTTCCTGAAGTCACATCAGTGCTCCATAGTGGAGACCTTTGACATTTATCTCGTCTCAAAAAAGTACAGTTTGTTGGGAGGTTTTTAAGCCCCACTAGGTATCTATTTCACCTTGGAACACAGAGCAGCCTGAAGCAACCCGGTGCTCTCCTAATAGAGACATTAACAGGCAGCATTTGACAATTAAAACCAGTTCAAAGGGAGCCTTCACTCTGCATAATACTCACAATCAATTTTGATGGAAAACAAAACAAGCAAGAAGGGAGATCAAAGCTCTGTGGATGTCGACAGGTACCATAAGGAGGAGGGAAAGGCCAGTACATTTGGGGCAGTCCAACAGGTTTCTTTACTGAGCTGTGTCTTAAAGGCACAAACACCAAACACCTTCAATCTTACATGTTCTCCATCAGAAGAGAGAGATGTAATGTATTATTGTTACATTATTGTTATAGCATGATTTAATGTATTATAGTTGTCGTTTTGTATGTGTGTGTGTGTGCAAATGTTCATCCATATGTGGACACACGTGTAGAGACCAGAGGCTCACAAGGTTTTCCACAATTGCTCTCCACACGGTCTCTACTGAACTAGGAGCACACCAATTCCACTAGGCTGACCAGATAGCAGGAACCAGAGGATCCCCTGCAGGAATAACAGTAGAGTGCTGCCAAGGATACAAGTCAGGTCTTCATACTTGCACAGCAAGCACTTCATTGATTAAACCACACCCCACCACCACTACCACCACCTCCCCTGGCTTTGAGGTGTTAGGAAAGATGTCAGGAGCTGGTGAGGTAGCTCAACAGTCAGAGAGGTTCCTGCTCTTGTAAAAATAAAATAAAACAAAATAAAATAAAATAAAATAAAATAAAATGGGAGTTTGATTCCCAGCATTCATGTTAGGAGGCTCACAACCACCTGTAAGTCCAGTGCCAGGGATTCCATGGCCTCCACAGGTACCCACAAAAGTGGGTGCACATGCCCACATGCATATATCACATAATTTAAATAAAATAAATATTCTTTTTAAAATGTCCCAGGTGGAGTATTACAGAAAACAATGCAAAAGCTACATTGTTAGTGTGGAAGAAAACAGAGGGAAAAACCACTATGCATAAGAACCCTGAATCTTCTTCATTGGTCCTGATAGAGAGAAATAAAGGGAGAAATGTCCTGGGTCAACCCTAAGGTTTTCAATCTGAGGTCACACTGCAGAGCAGGTCCTCAAGGGGCCTCCTCTGGAGCTAGTGGCCCCAGGTCAATACAAACCCTCTCTGCAGAAATTCAGTTTCAATCCCAATTAGTGGTGACAGCAGAGCCTCAATCATGAGCTGTCTTCCTGGTTCCAAAGGATGAGAATGCAAACTGAGCTTTGATACAGATGGTTCACTTCCTTGCCCTGAGCCTCCTCACACAGGGAAGCACAGCAATGCCAACCTCCATGCCCTGCGCCCTCCACAGGGACAACAGTGTCACTGCCACTTACAGCAGAGGAAACCGAAGCAACTTGTCTGAGATCACACACAAATGGATGCTCCAACCTGTGGGCCAAGTGCTCAGTCTTCTCTAGTCCCCTGAAGGCTCTGCCCGTGCGACACAGAGCTAGCATTCTGTCCTGTAGAGCCTACATACTCACAAAGGTACAACTCTGCAGTCAAGTTTCTATCACTTAAATGAAGATAATTGTGAGTCCCAAGAGCCTGTGCAGTAGACACCCACATGCATGTAGAACATAATTCAATATATATGATATATAAATCATCACCGAGTTCAAGTTTTTATAATTTCTTTTACAGAGGTGAAAAATTTTTCAAGAAATACATATTTAGAGTACATAACATTAAGGGTATGCTATTGTCATGATAGGAGATATGACAATGGACAGGCACATGTCCTGTTTTTGAGGACCACATGAGACAAGCACATGAATAACTGCAACAGAAGCCTTGAATTAGGGGCACACTGTAGCCCAACTAGGCAGCCCTGCTCTTGCTGTACAGGGACCAGGGGTAGGCATAAGAATACAATTCCATTAACACATCTTAACACTCCTTAACATCTTTTCTTCTGTTTGGGAAGATGTCATTAAAATCATCTCTGGATGATATTTTCTAACTTCTGAGACAAGGCCACCTCCAATCACCTTTCCAGTCCCTGTCCTGTCCCTGCCCAGCCTGGCCGACGTCAATCTAGAGAAGAAGCACCCCCCCACACGCCCCGCCCCACCCCCCACCCCCCATACACACACTCACTCCCAGCCTGGGAGCTGTGTGCACCTCAGGGCCATCTGGACATCTGGAGAGTGGGGATGAGTGAGTAATGAAATCCCCTCTCTGCAGGAAGACGAGGCAAGTTTTATTACAGATCCTATCTCAACTCAGAGGGCTGGGACTTTTGTGATTGAGTTAATCCTGTCACCGTGTAAATCAATTGGAAACTCACAGGCAGCAATTTGATTTAGGATGTTCATTTTGGCAAGCTGGTCTTCCTACAGCCGTTCTGTGGCCCAGGTACGTCTACAACAAGCAGGAGGTTTAGTCCCAGTGGATCAGCCTTGTTAACAAAATATACCCTGACCCCCTCCAAATACAAAATTCAGATGTGTTTTAGCCTCCTCTAAATAGTTCAGTAGACTGATTCCCTTCATCTACCAAATTATTACAGAAAACCCACATATCGGCCTGTCTGGATAACTGCTGTAACAGGGGTACCCTCTTGGGAATACGAAGTGCTCCACATCATCTAGAGTATGTGCACCGCAGGGTCTTCACGCAGGTCATGCTCTTGAAGCATAGCACAGGATCTGGGATGAGTCAAAGACAGGTTGGCCCACGAAGGCCAGAAAGGGGACTCAGATTGTCCATGTGGACTGCTGGAAAGGAACAGAACAGACTGAATCCCCTGCCTCCACTCTCCTCTGTCCATCAGCTTCTCTGCTTGACTGAACAGAGGCAGGCTGAAGGGTCTGGATGCTGTCTTTGCCCAACATAAGTGTAGTGTTCTCTAGGGCTGGCCACTTTGTATGATGACCTTAGATCTTTCTGTCAGGCAGGGGGAACCAGGCCTTGTCCCAGGGCGTCAACTTCTGCAACAAAGAGGGGATCTTGAGTTACTGCCCAGAGAGCTGACTCCCCTTGGCCAGGGACAACAGAGGCACACAAAAGGTATTTGTGGTAGGAGCTCTGTTGGCATGAATTTGGCATGTCCTGGTTGGGCCCCCCACCAACTGTCCTCTCCTTCTACCTTCATTAAGGTGACTCATGCTTATAGAAAGGATGGATCATCTGAGGTAAAAAAAAAAAAAAACCCAAGGACTCCTGAGAGGGATGTTGGAAAAGACTTCAGTTGGCCCTCTGTCTCTCTCTCTGTCTCTCTCTCTCTGTCTCTCTGTCTCTCTGTCTCTCTCTCTCTCTCCTGTATCCCCTAGCATGTCTGTCTGTCTGATCTGCCTGGCTATAGACTCAGGCAAGTGAATTCCATACAGTACCAGTCTGGGAGCCAGGTGCTCTTGGAACCTGAGCGTTGGTGAGGTAGCTTCTTTTGTGACTCAAGGCCTTCTCTGCCTTGTTTTGCTGTCTTCGGTTTCCTGGTCCCCCTCTTGTATTAATCAGGCTGAAGGTTTGCTTTCTGTATGAGGCCAGTTGGGACCAATGGGCCGTCCGAGGCTTGCAGCCATCCCAGCCTCTCATTGCATCTTCACAGTATGAACGAGTCCCCGGTTTCTCCAGGCTGTTCCTGGAGGGAGGGGTGAGGATGAGTCAACTTACATTCACACTGACTGGTCCTAGCTCAGTGGGTACTTTTAAGAGTGTACACCATCTACTGAATACCAAGCACGTGGCAGGCCCTGGGCTCATCAAAACAAACATTACTGTCAGCTGATTGCAAAGGAAGAGCTGACATCCTCAAAACAGCCCGATGGATGGATAGATGCTATTGTTATCCGCATCTTACAAGCCCAGCAAGAACAGAAAGGGGCCCAACATCATACAGATGCTAAGTGGTCAGCTAAGGAGTTCACCTGTACAACCTTCCTAGCAAAGCCTCAGCCCTGTATGGACGCTGTGTCCTCAATACTCTCATAGACTCCAGCTAAGTTTGCCACATGCCCTTTGCCCATGCAATGTGGTCTTGAGGTTGGGCCAGATCCTGGGACACCCCAGTGTTTTCCTGGCATCGTTTTCCCCTGAAGATCCTGCACATTTGCATGTTCACTGCCACAGCTAAGTTGAGCAAGGCTGCCTAGCCTTGGGGACCCCAGCAGGTGAGTTCAGCCTCCAGGGGCGCAACCGGTAGGAAGGTGCCGCTCTAAGTCAACTCCTCCGGGATATGGGGAACTCACGTGGGATGCCCAGAGCCCTCCCGGCTTCTAGCAGAACGCGCGGAGCCCAGGCTGCCACTCCGGGCAGCGCCGTGTTCCGAGAGACCCGAAGTCTCGAGCCTCCCCTGCGCCGGCCCCCGGCTGCTGGCGGGCCGGGAGACTGCCGCACGAGCGCGGGCCCAGGGGCGCCACCGGGCCGCGCGGGCGGGAACGCGCCGCGGCGGCCTCCTCCTCCCCGGCTCCCGCCCGCGGCGGCGGCGCTTCCCCGGCGCGGAGCGGCTTTAAAAGGCGGCTCCCCACCCCCCGGCGCACTCGCCGCTCGGGCGCCGCGCGAGCCTGCCGCTGCCATGCCTCCGCGCGCGCCGCCAGCGCCCGGGCCCCGGCCGCCGCCCCGGGCCGCCGATGTCGCGCGGGGCGCAGGGGCCGCCGGCCGGCACGGACTCCCGCCGCTCGCGCTGCGCCCCTGGCGTTGGCTGCTTCTGCTCGCGCTGCCCGCCGCCTGCTCCGCGCTGCCGCCGCCGCGCCCCGTCTACACCAACCACTGGGCAGTGCAAGTGCTGGGCGGCCCCGGCGCGGCGGACCGCGTGGCTGCGGCGCACGGCTACCTCAACTTGGGCCAGGTGAGTACGGCCGGCCCCGCGCGCCCCAAACTTTCCCGGCCGCCGGCGGCCACGCGCGAGGGGGCGCCTTGCCAAGCCCGCGGCCAGCGGCGCCGCGTGGGAAGGCGACCCGTATCGCTGGGGACGGCGGGGGCTTCTTGCGGGGACTCTCTGGGAGAGCCGTGGGACACTCGGCGGGAAGGACGTGGTAGGCTGCGTGGACGGTCACGCGGGAGGGCCCGAGGCCGTGGGTCCCCAGGCGATGTCGCCGAGCATTCGCACTCGGAAGTGTGTGGCCTCGGAAGCCCAGGTCGGGCGCCTACACCTGCCCAGCCGCGTTCGAGTGGGCGCCTAAGGGGTCGCTGCGCTCTGCCCACCCGCGCCATCATCATCGTGTACCTATTTCCCTGTGGCCTTCGAGCCTTAGCTCCGTCTCGGGCCACTCTGCCCTCGACGGGTCGCCCGGAGCTCTGGGCTCCCGTTCGTGCGCCAAGGCAGTCAGGCGCTGGTTGGGCGATGTGAGCATGACCCGGGCAACTCAGGGACTGGCTTTCCCTCTGTGTGGTGCGCTGGTGCCTGTGTCCAGAAGTCAGGTTTGGGTCAGGGTGCAAGCAGGACCCAGAAGCTGCAGGTTGGTTGTAGGCTGAACTCTGCACTTGAAACCTCTCTAGGCAAAGACATGGATTGCTTTGCTTTGGGCTCTGGATGCAGCTGGAAAGGCAGCTGTCTGCCCACTAGCTGCATGACCTTGGACATGTCATTTCTTGACTTGCTCATCCGTAAGGGTGGCGACTTTGTACTGCCTGAGGTTGTTGAGATGAGCCGGGAGTGTTCAGAAGCAAGGCACTACTCATGGGATGCCCATTCTCTCACCCCTGGTGGTATAAGCTGGCTGTCATTTATACCAAGAGAAGCCGAGATAGGGCACTAGGTCCGCGCAGCTCCCAAGGACTGCCAATGCAGGGTGCCTTTCCATATTGCAGCCCCGCAGAGGGGCAATGGGGGCAGGTTGATTCCGGTTTATGGTCCGTGGAGGGACCTCAGCAGGTTCAAAATGTGCAGTCCCACCAGGAGAGCTCTCAGCACCTTAACAGATCCATAAACTACACACTCTGGAGAATCAAGTGAAATGAAGGGAGGGTGGCCTTGTAACTCAAACTGCAGTAGCAGACAGTGTTAAATAGCAGACAGATTTAGTTTCATCATTATCTGTGACAGAAGCCAGTAAACGTGTGCTTCTGCACTTGACGTGAATCGGAAGGCCTCCTGGAAGGGGAAATTCTGCTCTGTGAAGTTCCAGGTCAGAGTTTCTCCAAAAGGAAAGAATCCGCTTTTGTGTCTTCAAACATCCAAAGAGCTAAGATTTTGCCTTTTGGTGGCCCTGGCTTCGTTGCTCTCTGTAGCTGTCAAAGCTGCAGGGCTGATTGTCTGGGCAGAAGAAAGCTCTCCTGTTTGATTAGCACTCCCAGCTCCTGCTACTCTTCCTGGCTCTGTCCAGGCGGCCCAGCAATTTGTCTCAACTAAAAGTGATTCTTAAACTGGGTGGTAAATTACAAAGTGCCTGGGATTTGGGTCCCTGTAATTAAGCGAGGAGAGAGGAGGTGAAGAACTCTGCTCCACCGTGCAAGGGGCAGAGAGGCGTAGTTAGCTCTCCCTTTGACATTCTTGGAATAACCTTGCTCACCTCCTGGATGTGCTAGCCTTTGAATCTACTCTAGTTCACTGAGCTGTTCACCAGCAAGGTCTGTGCTCCCGATTTTGCCTGTGGGCAAGGTTTTTTAGGCTTGTTGTGACGTTCTTGGGTGGCCCCAAAGGTCTCTCTGAACAGTGCAGCCAGACTCCACACAGCCTGTCACTCAGCTTGGTAGGCCTTGTGCTGGGAGGTATGCGAGGGGGACGTTTCCGAGCTGCAAGATGACTGGTTTGGGGGTAGAGCTGTCTCCAAGCACACTTTATTCCCAAATCAGCTTTTCCTTCCCTGCCTTTAAGTGCGGCTAATGTGGAAAAGGCCTGGAGCTCTCCAGCCTCTACCTACTCGGCAAGAACTCTTTAAAAACCTTATTGCCATTTTCAAGCAGGAGAATTTGTGACTCATAAATAAGATGTAGACGTTTTTAGTTTTGCTTTATAGATGAGTAAATGGGGTGGGTGGGGGGAGTTAAGGGAGGGAGCTGTTTGTGTTCACACGGTAACTGTGTGTCACCCCTGCCATTATGATAACTGCTTTGTCTCTTGCTCCGAGACCGCCTTTGTGTGACTGTTTCTTCTAAACCCTTAATGGGCAATTAGAGCTCTGTTCTGTACCTGCCTGAGTCACAGGCTTGGTTTTCTTGTCCGTCTTTCTGGCTGTGCTGTGACATTCTTGCTTGACTGTTTTATTTTTATACAACTGATAACCTGACTTGATTTATTTATTTAACATGATCCACAGGTAACTCAGGGCAGCCATTATTGACCTTTTTCAAATTCTGGGTCTCTTTCAGTTTGATGCAGGCTCTGTCCTTTTCCATTAGACAATATGCATCTAATAAAGACAGGCTAGGCGCCATTTCCCTCTCCCAGGCATCATTCCAGATAAAGCAACAAGTTTGCTTTTTAGCGAGAAATAAAAGTCATGGGCCAGTGAGATGGCTCAGCGAGTAAAGGAAGTTACTCTCAAGTCTCAGGACCTGAACTTGATCCGTGGGACCCACGTGATGGAAGGAGAGGACCAGTTCCCAAAGTTGTCCTCTGATTTCCACGTGTATGCTGTGGCATACACTTGTGTGCGCACATCTGAACACACACAAAGTAAATAAATGAACCAATGGTTTTAAAAAGTAAAAATTTGGAAGGGTAAAATACTGCCGTTGGCAGTAACCACAACTATAGGGATAGAGGAAGGGAACCCAGAGATTAGTCGTGAGAATTCATGAGAAGAGAGTTGAGCGGGCTGCTGGAGAACTTACCACCTGTGTGTGCTCAGCAGATAGAAGACAAGGGTGACTGTAGTCCATGTCAGCATCAAAGCTGTAAGGTACTTAGGGATGAGTCATTTAAAGGGGAGAATGGATGGAAAAGTGGAAAAATGTTTTCATTTGGGGGAGCCAAGGAACGGATGGTGCTGATGCTGTACCACTGGACCAGAGCCCCTGTAAAACTATTTGCCCCCCCTCCCCGCCAGTGAATCCATTAATCCACTGTAATCTCATAAATCCCCATGGGATTGAACTATATGTGGACTCCACAAATGAGCTATAGAGTTCGTAGGGTATAGTGAGGTCCAAGAATCCCGCAGAGAAGTCTGGGAAAGAAGAGCCAGAGGGGTGTTGGGATCACAGCAGGCTGGCACTGGTTCAGGGATGGTTCCACCCATCCGTGGAGTGGACTCCAAGCCAAGGGTGCGTGGGAGCCTGTGCGTGCCAATCGAGGAGCTGCAGATGGATGAGGAAAGATGGGCCATTTAGTTAATAAGTGGTTCTGGAAGAACTGACTGTCCACATGGAGAAACAATTAGACTCTTAGCCCACACTATACATATGTTAAATTCTAGACAGGATTAAAGATCTGAGCGCATATAAGACTCTTAGAAAAGTATAATGGCCTACTCTTATGGTGCCAGGAAAGGAGGGGATGTCTTAAAACAAAATAGATTTGAATTTGGGATTTAAAAATGGGACAGTAGTAACTATTTTAAAGTTCTTAGTCTAGAAATCCAAAGAAGCAGCCGCTAGCCTCCGCTCCAGCCATCCGGCTCTTAAGATATGCCTGCCTGTAGGCTTTGCTTCTCATTCTGGTGGTCTGAGGTTTCTCTTAGTGTTACTGTTTTTTATATTTAGTTAAAAATTTGAGTAAATACTAGGGCTCATAAATAACACACTGGTGCAAAAGAAAGATTCTGTACGAAGGGCAGTCCTTCGAGAGTATTAGGAAAGCAGTAGATTAGGAAAAGTAGTTAGAGAAGATAGCAGAAAAAGTAAACAAATTAATGAGAAAACAGATAAATGCTCCACAGGAAAGGAGAAACGTGTGTGAACAGAGGACATGGAATGGCCAATAAAGAGAAGATGCTTAGCCTGGCTGGGAGCTGCCCTAAGGCAACATCGAGGTACCATTTCACACCTATCTGATTGGCAAACCCCAGACAGTGTCAGTATCAAGTGTTGGCAGGGATGTGGAGCCCGGAGACCTCTTGTTGCTACTGGTTGAACTTGGCACCTACTTTACAGAACATTTTGGTGCTATGGCGAGACATGCTGCACCAGCTACTGTATCGCAAGGCTTGTAACCCGAGCAACTTGTTGTATGAACAAGGAGGCTCAGAGGAGATTGCCCACTGAGACTTCCTGCATAAATGAAAGGAGAAGCAGCCTAAGCAGCCACCAGAGGAAGACTGAAAAGGTGAACCAGGAGGCACACACCACGACATACTAGACAGTGGTTACAGACATGAAGAAGAGACATACGTGCAAAGTTCAGTAAGCAGCTTCAGAGGCACAATATTCATGTGAGCTTTGAAAAACAAAGCATAGCATATTATTGATGGATGAGCATATGTACAGCAAAAATTTAGAAGCCTAGGCTGCGAGGATCTCCTTCAAATTTTAGTTTATAGTAGCTCCTAGGAAGGGGTAGACTTACAGCTTCCTTAATTTTTTTTCCTAATTTTTCAAGATTTATTGTTTTGCTTTATGCTTGTGTTTCTCCTGCATGCATGTATGTGCAACACATGTGTGCATGATGCCCGTGGAGGTCATAAGGAGGGTGTCGGGCTCCCCGGAACTGGAGTTACAGGTGTTTTGAGCCACCTTGTGGGTGCTGGGGCCTGAACCCTGGTCCTTTGATAAAGCAAGCAGAACTCTTCATTACCGAGGGATCTCTCCAGCCACCTTAGATATGGCCTCCGTGACTCTCCTGGGTTAAACTGTGTTTGTTCTTTCCTAAGCAATATGCAGCAACTCCACGTGCAGGCCCACATGGGATTAGGTGTCACAAGTAATCTCGTGATGACCTAAAGTATGAGGGAAGATGTTCTTTACAAATACCCTATCAAAGGCCCGTTTGTGATATCTGTGGTGATTCTAGAACCTTCTCCTGTGGGTAATGAAGAACAACTGCACTAAAAGAAGTGTATCTGGCTTCTGTATGAATTATATTCAGCCTTTTCACATTTTCCTTCAAGTTAGAATACATTACATATGATTCTGCATGTGTGCCTGTAGCATGCACACATACATGTATCCATGCTCACATATACATCTACATTTAAAATATCAAAGGGTGAAAAAACCTAATTGCCACAGTGTTCTTGGATTTCCTGGAACACATCTATGGGCACCCAAAGTGCTGTTGGGCCTGGGTTAAGAAGCCCCGGCTTGGTAAGAGTACTGACTGCTCTTCCAAAGGTCCTGAGTTCCAATCCCAGCAACCACATGGTAGCTCACAACCACCCGTAATGAGATCCGATGCCCTCTTCTGGTGCATCTGAAGCTACAGTGTACTTGTGTATAATAACAAATCTGACAGGAGCGAGCAGAGGTCCTAAAAATTCAATTCCCCACAACCATATGAAGGCTCACAACCATCTGAACAGCTACAGTGTACTCACGTACATAAAATAAATAAATAAATAAGTAAAATCTTAGAAGAAGAAGAAGAAGAAGAAGAAGAAGAAGAAGAAGAAGCAACCCCCACTTTAAAACTACCCAGAAGGGATCATCCACTAGTTAAGGAAATAGTGAACAGAAGGCCTGGCCATAGATCACAGGCTGTTTGGACAGAGGGGCACCAAGCACCGAGCACTCTGACCCCACCTGCCATTGCCAGTCCCCTTTAACACACTCCTCTCTTCCTCGTTCTCTCTCTTGGCAGAAGGTCCCTCATTCCAGCACATGTACTCGGTTACCTTTGATACTGATGATTCCCAGACAAGGCAAGTTGTTTATGGGCTGCACGAAACACAATCCTGCGCGCACTCTGATCTGCAGCTAGGCACCTGCAGCTCTTGGAAGTGATGTTTATCTGGAAGGTGGCACTCTGACACTGTACTTCCCTCGTGTTTTTGCTTTGCCTGGGGTATTGAGCTAATTTGTTAGTTCTAAGTTTGCACATAAAAGAGCAGGCTGGCTGCCAGGGCCCTAAAAGATCTAAGAGCCTTAAATGATTTTGAACTTGCCCTAAATAGTCGTCCTTAAAATAGCTGTCGAGCAGGCCATCCCTGGCCTAGAATTTCAGGTGAGCCTGTGGAATCCATTTGTTAACAGAGGGAAACGGTTGCGCTGTGGACAGCTTGTTCTCACAAGAAGAGCCAGCTGAGGTCTGTCTGTCTGTCTGTCTGTCTTTCTTTCTTTCTTTCTTTCTTTTTCTTTTCTTTTCTTCTGGTTTTTTTTTTTGTTGTTGTTTGTTTTGTTTTGTTTTGTTTTCGAGACAGGGTTTCTCTGTATAGCCTTGGCTGTCCTGGAACTCACTCTGTAGACCAGGCTGACCTCAAACTCAAAACTCCGTTTGCCTCTGCCTCTCAAGTGCTGTAATTAAAGGTGTGCCCCACCACTTCCCAGCACCAGCTGAGGTCTTAACCAGGTGTTAGAATAGTGAGCTAGAACTCGTTCCAGCTGAGGCACCAGGGCCCGATGGGGACAAGGGAAATCCAAAGTGCCAATCATTTGTGACATAGTTCTTAAGGACTCCTTTTTTTGGTCAGAGGCTGTCTTGCTGTTATGCACAGCTGGCCGGGGAGAGGTCCTGGATGTGCACTGGGGACACAGACAAGATTGGCATTTTGAGTCTTGTGTCGAACCGTCTCGGTGGGCACCTGTACTCAGACAGTCAAAGTGGACAGGGTGTTGAATGACTAGCTTGCCCTTCTGACTCACTGGGACTGAGGTGGAGAGCAGTGGCCAGAGCTGATCTGGCTAGAGCGTGTGGAACGGGAAGACCTCGAATGGCCGTGTCCAAAGGCAGGCCGTGTCCAAAGGCAGACATGGAACGAGGCCTGAACGGTTAGCCAGCTGACCAGCCCTCTGGAACTGTTCAAGTGTTTCCCGGACAGGCGTCGGGAGCACATCAGAAACACAGCAGTAGACCCGGGACAAGGGAGCCTGCAGACACTGAGACCTCAGTGTGCCTTGCATGTTGGGTGGCCATAGCGGGCCACACAGCGGCTGGTCAGAGACTCTTTTTCAATGTCTAGCAATCCCCTGCTGTCCTGGGAAGCTTGTTTGGGCCTTGGAGCCTCTGCACAGACTTTTTTGTTTAAACTAATTTTTGAGCCCTCAGCCTAGCCCAAGTCCTCCCAGAACCCGCACACAGAAGAACTTCCGTGCGTCTGTTCCCACTGCCTGTCTTCCTTCTGGCTGTCAGTGCTGTGCCCTTGGGTAAGGAGAAGCCCTGGCATGTCCTCACGCTGGCTGATGTTTCTTGTGTGGGTGCCTGTGGGACATAACTTTAGGGGACCTCACGCCAGCTCTCGGTAAGGAGATGTCACTTGCTGGCCTTGAGGTATTTGGTTCAATTAGAGTCTGACAAACCCTTGATTGACAGACCCAGGACCAAACCCATGCTCAGTGGCTGACTTTCCACTTTCGTCACCTTTGGCAGGTGACCCTGTCCCTGCTTCTCTGTCAAGGGCAAGTCACCCTCTCACTGAAAGCCTTCCTGTTCCTGATGAAATAAACAATTGATTGGCTAATGAAGCCACACCTGGCTCTCCCTTACCACATACACACTGTGCTTTGTGGCATGTTGTCCTCTCTAGGACAGTGGGCTCCTCCATAGCATTGAGACGAACATCTCTCTCTATGTATTTTTTAAAAAGCTAAACTTAGCCCCTCCAGCCCTAAGGTGCTACACCTAGACACTAACTGTACGTTATCACCTGGACACACTTAGCTGTAAAACTCACCCTCTTGTGTGCCCGTTTCATACAGGAACCACCCACTCCGGTGCCTGAACTAGAAGCCTGGGAGCTGCCTCTGGCTCCAGTTGTTTATAGCAGTTCTCTAACCAGCCCCATATCATCGCCAACTGACTGGCTCTGAGGTTCCCCTGTTCCTCCTGCCACTGTGCAGCACAGGCCAGGTCCCCCCAGGTCCCTTGCCTGCCACCAGGCTACTGCAGTGTCTCTGCCCCCCATCACCTTGCACCCCAGTTGCAGCTGTACACCTCCAAACCTCTTTCTTCATTCTCATGCTTCCCCCGGGCTTCCTTATATTACCCTGGTCAGCCTAGAGTGGACCTCATCTTATCCTGGCCATCCCTCATCTTTCTCAGCTTGGCTCCGCTGTCAGCAGCCCTCCCTTGAGTGCCCCAGCCCAGAGAACATATCTGTCTCCTGGACTCCTTGTCACTGTCATCGTCTCTGATATTTATGGCCTGCTGGCTTGTCTGCCACTTAGACTCCGGGTTCTCTGGTCAGTCTGGAGTGGGTCCCCTGGCTGTTTTTCCTCCGAGGTCAGTTTGGAATCTATGGCTGAGAAGCCTCACCCGGGCAGAGAATGGATGTGTGCTCATTTAAGCGAGTTCTTGTACAGGTTGTGAGCCTTCCAGGCTGGAGGAGGTCAGGCCCTAGCCCTTATGTTATTGAACATCTCTCCCCACTGCTTTTTAAATTTTAATCCCTTGTTTTTCAAATTCACTAAGCCCTGTGTGCATATGCATGAGGACATCCTCCTGTGGCAGTGCCCTTTGCTTCTGGGTCAGGTCAGCTCCACACTGAGCTGAGAGCCCTGTGTGCCCTGGCAGTGCCTGGGGTCCTGCCATGCCTCCCTCCCATCTCGTCATTCCATGGAATCCTGCATCTTCCTGGTGTACTAGTGCCTCTGCTTTGAGGATTCTGAAGACAGTGACGGGTGCAAGGCCTCTGTCTGGTCCTGCAGGGAACCAGGATGAATAGCCATCAGCTGTTGGGAGCCTCACACTCCGTGGGATGGGATCAGCAGCCTTGGGTTCCCATAGTAACCAGTCCATCAATGCCCCCAGTGTCGAGATGGTGGCACCGCAGAGGGGAAGAAATAGTCTCATTGTCTCCCCTTTGGCCGCTTGGGCACAAACAAGCCGCACCCCGCAGGGCCCTGCAGTGCGCTGAGGTCCAGCCAGATTTGCTGCCCTGCCGTGGTGTGCTACACATGTCCCCTCCTGAACTGGGCCAGGAAGGGACCATCACTGTCAGTCTTGGACCCTCATGGGGACTCTTAAATTTCTGCCACTGGCCATCAGCAGCAGTCACAGAACCCTTGTCCACTAGGGCCAACTTCTCAATAGCTAGCCAGGCCACCCCTGCCACAGGATAAACAAATCCCCTGTGTTTCTGAAGGAACCTGCATTTCCAAACTTTCCCCGGTTGGTTTCCAGTCATCGTCGTGGTGAGGTTACCAGCAGTGTGTGTGTGTGTGTGTGTGTGTGTGTGTGTGTGTGTGTTTAGGGCACTACTGTGTAATTCAGGGCCCTTTCCAGAGCTCCCTGGGGTTCCCTACATCCCAAGCTTCTTTGTCCACCTTGTTTCTTTCCCCATCCATCGGGGCAGAAACCAGGGTATCTCCTTGGGTTTTTCTCTTCCCCAGTGTTGGCAGCCACTAGGGACAATCCCTGCCAGCCTGCCTCCAGTTGCCTCTCCCTTAAACCCTTCCCCCAAGCCAGGAGCCACAGCTCAGGCCAGCCCCATGCTTAAGCTCTGCTGACATCCATATCTGCCTGGTTGCCCTCCCTGACTCCCTTCTCAGCCTTCCCCTCCACCAACAACCAGAAGGTTCTTTAGAGCCACAAGCCTCACATTCTCCCTTCCCCATTTTCAAAGCATCAGAGGCTCGCATGTAGTGTGGCACACAGCCCAGTGTGGGGCCCCATCTGCCTCCTGCGTATCCCCGAGCCTAGCTCCTCGCTCCAGCGGTGCCATAACTCTGATGTTCTGGAAGTGTTACCCTAGTTCTTTCTGTACCTCTGCTGTTTGTTATTGTTCACAATCTCTCTCTATGTGATCTACCCAGAGAGCTTCATCAACCGGTCTACTGCCATCAGGGTTGAGCACTGTCCACCCAGAACTCCATGAAGTCCATCTTCTCCCTGGATGACAGCATGGTGTAGTAGTATCTTAATCATGCCTATGCCTCCTCAGGACTTAGCCTGCTTCCTGGCACATAGAAGGAAGGCTCAGTAAACATGAAACAATTCCAGGATCGGTGGTTTCTTGATTCTACTCACCGGGTTAATGATCCCAAGGGTGTGAGTGAGGGAAAATGCCAACTTTATTGTCACAGCTTCTAGTGACTTCCAGGTTTGTAAGTGTCAAGGATGTGTACAGGTTGCTACCCAGTGACATCTCTTGGTACCTTGGTTGGGTGGCTTCTTGTTCTCCAGGACTGGGTCTTGCGCCACAAGTTCAGGGTTACCTGCACGAACTTAAAAATCAAAGCCAAAGGACAGAGCTGATATATCTGGTAGTATCCAGAGCCCACGTCTTAAAGTAAGTGTGAACCCAGCCGGGCGTGGTGGTGCACGCCTTTAATCCCAGCACTCGGGAGGCAGAGGCAGGTGGATTTCTGAGTTCAAGGCCAGCCTGGTCTACAAAGTGAGTTCCAGGACAGCCAGGGCTACACAGAGAAACCCTGTCTCGAACCCCCCCCCCAAAAAAAAAAAAAGTAAGCGTGAACCCTTTGCTCCTAAGTGGACAAAGAACCGAAAGAATGCAGCGAGTGGAGGTAGAAGGAGTAACGGAAGGCAGGAAGGATGGCAGAGAAAGAGTTTGGCCTGCTCTAAGCCTCAGTGAGAGTCTTTAAGACTTTAGTGAAAGTCTTAGACTTTGAAGAGACAGTTTGGATCCTGATCTCTCTGTGTCTCAGGTGTGACTGTTTTTAATTGTATGGCAACTTAGTCAGTGGATGCCACTCCCACCATGACTGTCCATGACATCCAGCGTTTAGCTGGTCCTAGATTCCTGGCGTTGGCTTCACTAGACAGATGAGCCAATTGACCTCCGGAGAGGTTGAGTAAGTAACTACATCTTGGTGCCTGCCAGCTCAACAGCTTGGCAGCCTGATGTGTAGGCCCTACCCTGGCAGTGCCAGCCTTGTTAGGAAAGGTACAAAGAGAATATATGAGCCAGTGGGGGCTTGAGTCAAGTTTTCCAACCAGCTGAGAGCAGAGGGTTGCAGTCCAGGCAGGAGAGTTCGGGAGGAAGGGCGGTGCCCTGGGAAGGTGCCTTTGTGGCCCTGCTAAGTGAGGGTGCCTTGTACTTGGGATCCTCCCTTCTTATCAGGCCTCTGGCCTAGAGCTTGCATCAAAGGCTTATCTATGCAGGAATGAAGGCAGACCAGCACTGCCTAGGATCAAACCCCTGGGCCTTACACATGCTAAGCAAGCACTCTACCACTGAGCCACACCCCAGCCCCTGAACCGCAGTTTTTACCTTGGATTCAAGGATTTCAAGGGCAGAGAAGGTTTCTTGTAGGCTCTCTCCAGCCTAATGTATATCCTTCTCAGCCTATTGTATACCCTCCCCAGACTAGTATACACCCTCTCCAGCCTATTGTATATCCTCCTCAGCCTAGTAACGTATATCCTTTCTAACCTAGTGTATACCCTTTCTAGCCTAGTGTATACCCTCCCCAGCCTAGTGTATACCTTTTCTAACAGTGTATACCCTCTGCAGCCTAGCTTATCCCACTGTATTCCCACCAAGATGGCACTATGTATCAGAGTCAGAAAGTAGAACCTAGTGAGAGGTGAAGATAAGCCTTCCAGGGCTACTCTGAGGGTGACACACCTTACAAAGCCTTGTTTGTAGTCCTGATCTGTTGCAGAAATCCAATGCAGTCCATAAAATAAACATTTAAATACAGGAAACGATTGAACCTAGAAAACTACAGTAAGCATCCAGATTTCTACTCTCCAGAGATGATGACAGTTCATAGTTGGACCAAATTCTTTTGCCTTCTTTAATTTTTGCGTGTGGTATGTGTGTGGATACGGATGTGCGTGCCGTGGGGCATGTGAGGTCAGAGGTCAACCTCAGCTGCCGGGTTTTCCACTTCCACCGTGTTTGAGGCTGGATCTCCTGTTCTCCATTATGAATGCCAGAATAGCTGGCTAGTGAACATTCAGAATTGTCCTATCTCCAACCCCCATCTCTCTGTAGCAGTGCTGATACTAAGATGTGTGCTACCGTGTCCAGCCTTAGGCGGGTTCTGAGCAACCAAACTCATCCCCACATTTATACAGCAACTGCTTTACTGTTGAGCCATCTTCCTGGGCCCCCTTTTTATTATCTTTATAACTGTGTGTGCATGTGCACACATACTTGTGCTAATATATGTGTATACATACTCATATATGCACAAATGACTTACACAAATAGACTGTGTAGTTTCAAAACTTATCCCTCTAAGTTAATAACTATTCTCTGTTGTAATTTTTAATGGCGGTATGCCATTGTGTGGCTGGCAGATAATTGGCGTAGTATTTCCATGACATTTAGGTCAAGGGATTCTTTGTGTCGGGATGTGCTTGGTTTGGAATGGCAGGGCCGTGAGGGGAGGTGACTCCATGGCTTCCCCATCCCCACTGACCTGCTCACATCTCTAGTGACAGTGACCTGTCCTACTTTTCTGTCCTTGTAGAGCTTAGAAATACTTGTTTAATTTAATCCCTGAGGATATTGTGAGAATTTTTTTTCATTATTATTTTTAAAGATTACTGGGAGCCAGAGATGTGGCTCAGTGGTTAAAAGTGCTTGGAGGCTCTTCCAGAGGACTCAGGTTTGATTCCCAGCTCCCACATGGGAGGTGACAACCATCTGTAACTCTAGTGCCAGGAGGTCTGATGCTCTATTCTGATCTTCGCAGGTTCTAGGCATGCATGCTGTACCCTGTCATACATGCAGACCAAACACCCATTATGTATGAAATAAAAAGAAATGAATATGAAGACTTATTTTGAAAAATCATGGAACTGGAATTGGAAATAGCTCAGTGCCTACCATGTATTAGGCCCTGGGTTCAATCCCCAACACAGAAAAAAACTTAGTTATGTCTTCTATAGTGATGTTCCCACCATAGAGTTCAAACAGTGCATTTGTATAAAGAGAAAGAAAATCGCAAATGTCCTTGCAGAACTCATCCCAGTTGTCCCTACCTCTTGATATCACCACTGCCCATACCTCAGTCTGCATGTTTTTGTTCATATCCTTAAAAGACAAATATGGACATGTGCACATACACAACATCGGGTTTGGATCCAGCGCAACATTATTTTAAAAAAAGATTTATTTATTACATGTAAGTACACTGTAGCTATCTTTAGACACACCAGAAGAGGGCATCAGATCTCATTATGGATGGTTGTAAGCTACCATGTGGTTGCTGAGATTTGAACTCAAGACCTTCAGAAGAGCAGTCAGTGCTCTTACCTGCTGAGCCATCTCTCCAGCCCCCCAGCTCAACATTTTTTAACACCTAGCTTTCTTAACCACCCTGGAAGTCTGTCCTTGCTGGTCCATAGAAAGCGGCCCGCTTTCTTGGTAGTATAAGTAGCTTTATGTTATCTGTATAGCTGTGACATATATCTTGCTGCACTGTTTGCCTATGGGTGTTTGTTTGCCTTACCTCCATCCTACCCTGATCCTTCTTATTCATTCCTCTCTGGGTACATGCATGAGACTTTCTCATGGGATACATCCCGGCGATGACAAATGTGACAATCAATGAGAGTCAAGACACCTGTCTGGTTCTGGCTATGCCACAGATGATTTTCTACCTGGTTTTCCTTGTACCGATTCACTTATCTTCTTAGACAGCCTATGAGGCAGGTGCCATTACCCCCATCTTACATTCGGTTCATGGCTTCACCGCTTGTAAATAAATGCCAGAGCCGAGGTTTGGACAAAGGTGGCCTGGCTCCAGAGAGTGAGGGCATGTGTCATGGTTTGTATCCATGTTACAGTGGGTTGGGCAGTGGGTAGTTCCCCAGGTAGGTGGATAATGGTTGACATTCTCCAGAAGTGTGAAGAGGTCTTTGTTACCATTTTGGGGTGAGGGTGGTTTTTTGCTGTCTGTCCCAACTCTACTGTGCAAGGTTAAGGTTATTGGCTTCCTTTGTCATTACAGCTAAAGCCCAAAACCCTTCACATACCTAATCGTCATTTCACTCTTCTCAGAATTGCTTATTTATACCCTTTGCCCAGTTATGTCTGAATAATTTGTAGGTATACTCTATGTATTTTGAGAACCCGTCCCTATTTGTTTGTTTTGTTTTCTTTTCTTAACATTGCAGCAATTTCTTTGAACCTAGTTCAGTGGGTTTGTTTCCCTGTCCGGTGTTGAAGTAGAACCTGGAGTGCTATTTGCTTGCAAGGCCTTGGGCCTGCCCTTTGTGTATTTTAGTGATGAACAGGTCTAGATCCCTGTCTACAGCCAACAGGAATTTAACCACTGAAGAGGAACAGCCAGCTGCTGCTTTGGGCAACAGCAGGGAGCAGGAACTTGTTCCCTGGGGGTTCAGGGAAGGCTTTGTGACTAGTAACCTCTGATATTTTCTTGGACAGAGGAACGGGCAGGAGGTTGTAGTGTTTGTAGTGGTTGTAGTATCTTACTCAGCATCTCATTTGGAAGCAACTCACCTTAAAGTAGGGAACCCCAGGCAAAGGCCCATAGGGAGCAACCAGAGGGAGTAGTGGAGGGGTGAGGGTAGAGAGGGGTGAAGCAGGGCTGGGGTGGGCATGCCATTAGCAGAGCCTTCCTCGGTGATACCTCCCAGTGTCCAGGTGATGCTGTCTAGAAGGCTCACTCATCCCAAGCACAGAGCAGAGTAGGTGGAGAATGGGCTGGGGGGGGGGCGGGGGCGCATAGGAGGAAAAAAATCAGCTAGGTTAGAGCAAGGTTGGAGAGAGGAAAGTTCTGGAGGGGAATTAGGGGTTTAGTGGGGGTTGGAGAGATGGCTCAGAAGTTCAGAGCACTGGCTGCTTTTCCAGAGAAATTGGGTTTAATTCCTAGCACCTACATGGCAGCTCACAATTATCTATAACTCTAGTGCCCTGGAATCCAGTGCCCTCTTTTGGTCTCTACAGACAGGCACCAAGGACCCAGTGGTATGCATAGTCATATATGCAAGCAAAGCACTCATGCATATAAAATAAAATAAAATAAAATAATTTGCACTTGCTGTGCAATTATGAAGACTAGAGTTCAGATCACAGCACCTGGGTACACCAGCCAGACACCTGTAACTTCAGCTCTAAGGGATCTGACACCCTCTTTTGGCCTTTATGAGCTCAGCCCCAATGCTTGCTCGAACACGTATGTACACACACACACACACATGCACACAGATACACACACAGACACACACACAGATACACACACATGCACACAGATACACACACAGATACACACACATGCACACAGATACACACACAGATACACAGACACACACACATACACACACATACACACATTACATTTTTTAAAAGTTCTGACAGCGGGTATGGAGTGTGAAACTTTGATCCTAGTACTCAGAGGCAGAGGCAGATGGATCTCTTATGAGTCTGAGGCCAGCTTGGTCCACCCAGTGAAATCCAGGCCAGCTAGTCAGGACTCTGTCTCAGAGAGAGGGGGGGGAGGTGAGGGGGAGGGAGAGAGAGGGAAAGGGAGAGGGAGAGAGAACAAGAAGAAGAAGAAGAAGAAGAAGCAGAAGCAGAAGCAGGAAGCAGAAGCAGAAGCAGAAGCAGAAGCAGAAGCAGAAGCAGAAGCAGAAGCAGAAGCAGAAGCAGAAGCAGAAGCAGAAGCAGAAGCAGAAGAAGAAGAAGGAGGAGGAGGAAGAGGAGGAAGAGGAGGAGGAGGAGGATAGATGTATGATGGATGGATGGATCTGTGGAGACTGCCACACATCTGATGGCATTAGACAGCAGGGGTATTTTATCAGCTACTGCTTTCTTTCATTCAGTAAAGTTGTGCAGTGTATCCGAGCCTGGCCTGATGCCTGCCCCTGACTGGTTCTGAGCTACAGAGATGGACTGGGATAGGCAGGCAGGCTGTGCATCCCAGCGGTCTCTCTCCTGCGACAGTTTTAGCTCTATGCATGTCCTCTCTGAGGGTCACAGAAGAAGCCTGTGGTTCTCTGTCTGTCAGACCCCACGTCCTTGGATCCCTGCCTGAGTCTCAGTTGGAGTTTATTTAGGTGTGTCTGTCTGAGAACAGCTTTTGACAGAAAAATAAATCCATTCTTAGCTGACACTGGGCTTGGTCTCACACACATCTCTGTCTTATGCTGCTGAGTTTTAAAAGTTAAACAAAACCCTCAATTTATATTCCTCATGATAAAGCCCGGTTTTTGTGGAATAGAAAAGAAACTATTTCTGTTTTGCTGTCAAGAGCTCGTTAACACACTTTCTGTACAGCCTCTAATGTGTCATCTGCAGGAATGTGATACTATTAGCCCAGACAAGAAAGCTGGGTTCATTTCAGTGGCTTAAACTAGATTCTGTCCTAGGACTCAGCCAGTTCAAAACCCCCTCATCCCCTCATTTAAACAATTGTTTTACTTCGGCAGTGCTGTGAATGGAATCCAGGACCTCATACAAGCTAGGCCAGTGCCCTGCCATTCAGCCACACCACCAGCTGCTTGGGGGATGGCTGCTTACTCTTTCCAAAGGCTTGTGTCCTTGTACACAATATTGCCACAATAACTTTCTAAGCACCTACTCCCACCGCCTTTTCTTAGGGATGTAGCTCTCTACTTTTTGATAGCTAGTCAATGACAAGAGCATCAGAAAACCAAACTGACTCTGTCTCCTGATAAGTCAACTTCAAATCCAGATGAGTCCTTGGGGTAGATTGAACCGATGTCACGATGTTGCTCCTGCTGGGAACTAGGGGTCACAAAACCACACCATTGTTGTCTGTCCTGTTGTTCTTAAGTCCTGAACATGGACCCTTCTCAAGAAGCCCTGGGTGTGTTTTCTGCTTTCTCCTTGTGTCAGAAGTTCAGCTGGGAAGAGCTATACTCTTTCCCATCCTAAAGCCAATGACTCAAAGTCGGTTTTACTTTCCAGCAATGGTTTCCTGAAGTTAGCCATTCATGTGCCTTTGTACTTGAGCTGTGCCGATGACTGTGCCAGCCCCTGGCCCGTTTCCATGCCAGACAGTCTCACGGCATCCTTCAGGGCCATCATGAACACAGACCACTTCGTGCAGATTTCCAGTGGCTAGAGCTGTCTTCGGGAGGTCCCCCCTCAACCCCCGCCCCTTTCCCCCAAGGCTGAGGATCCTTGCCTGTCTGCCCGCTGCTGCCGTCATCCCCCACAGCTGTCTTGTTTTTTTTTTTTTTTTTTTTTTTTTTTGAATCACGCTGTCAGGCTGCATGAATTAGGTTGCAAGTCTTGAGGCTGGGCCATGTTGCTGCGTGCATCATGGGCATGAAACTAATGTTACATGGGTTGTTAGGGACAATGGACAGAGCCAACAAGAATATACTCCCTCCAAACCCTACCTCTTCCATCTTAAATGCCCTATCTTGGTCCTAAGCTCTTTTGTGGAGGTGTGTTAGCCTTGATCCCAGTGTAATTCCCTCGTCAGCCTCTCGAAGCAACAGAGGCTGTGTCAGCAATATGAACGACATGGCCAGGCCTTTCTAGCAACCAGGGGAGCTAGTGCTGTGCTTTGCCCACTTGAGAGAAAGCAGGCCAGTAAGTAGGGCTGGTCAGAGAGGCTCGCCAACCTGCCTGTGTCAATGCTAGGGTCTCAGAATGTTGGAGCACTGTTTTTTACTCTTCCCCTAGAGGATTATGGGGTTTCCTGGACCATTTAACTTTTACCACAGGTGTAAATGTGCTGGCACTACCCATAGGCAAGTAGACAGAGAAATTGGACACAGAACAAGCCGTATAAAGGAACAGACAAAGCCGGGCAGTGGTGGCGCACGCCTTTCATCCCAGCACTTGGGAGGCAGAGGCAGGCGGATTTCTGAGTTCGAGGCCAGCCTGGTCTACAAAGTGAGTTCCAGGACAGCCAGGACTACACAGAGAAACCCTGTCTTGAAAAACCAAAAACCAAACAAACAAAAACAAACAAACAAAAGGAACAGACAATGGGTATGCATAATCGGAAAGACCTCACAAACATCACACCGAGCAAAAGAGGCCTTGTACCACAACTAGATGATCCCATTTGTTGAAAGCTCTAGAATAGACAAAACTAATGGAGTGGAGTGGAGGGACTCAGCCTTAGGGCCAGAGTGGATGGGAAGGCTCACAGATACTCCAGGTGATGTCTTGGTGGGAGTAAACTCTTGGTAGTTTGCAGAACATAGGTACAGAATATATGAAATCTCGGCCAGTACAGTATGAATGAACATTTGCTCAATTCCTCACAGGGGAATTTTGCCTATGAGAAGAAAAAGCCCTAAGTAAATATTGAACTCTTGATAACGATGTGTATGTGGAAGTGTTTAAGGGGGAAGTGTGCTGATAATGGCAGTTTACTCTAGAGTGAGCACCCTAGGTTAACGTGCTAATGGTGGGGTGGATTCAGGGAGAGAACCCTGAGGGCACTTCAGTGGTGGAATAGTGTGTGTGTGTGTGTGTGTGTGTGTGTGTGTGTGTGTATGTGATGTTGGGGGTGGGGGTGTTCGATGCACAGTTATCTCTCAAAACTTTGCTCTTTGTTTGCCAATTTTCATAATAAGATGTTAGGAGAAAAAGATAATTAGGGCGTGTTGGGATGGGGCCCCCTGAGGAGGAAGCCTGTGCTGTCCTAATCATGAAGTTATGTTTGCAGATGAAGATTAGAAGCCTTCTAGGGATTTAATAGAGCCAATGATGTCATTTGAGGCAGTAGCAATGGAATCTGACTTTGGGACATTTAATTCTATAGGGTATAGGCCACCTTGGCACCCAAAGGGACAAGCGTGGCTCCTGGGGGCCCTCACTTGCTAGTTCTGTGCTGGCAGAGTCTCAGAAAATGTAAATGAGCCCAATGGCACAGTTATAGGAACTTCCTGTGCGAGAGCGATAAGCCTGCCGCAGACACCCCTGGCAGCCCGCATCAGTTTGGCTTGTTCTCTGCTAATTATCTTCTCCACCCACTCTGCCGTGTTTTCGCTAATTTCAGGATCTGACTTAGTGACTTCCTGAAGACTTCTCAGCCTCTCTTGATTCTTTTGAAATCAAAGGGCAGGACTGGCAGCCGCCCTGGTGCAGAGCCCCGAATGGGAGTCGTAATTTGGACCCCTGCCCGGTTCCCTAGGGGCGCCTCGACCAGATGCAGCAAAGACAACTTTAGTCCTCTTGGGTAGAGCCTCTGCCAGAGAGGGTCTGCTGGTAAATTCCGAAGTGGGGGTGGACATAGGAGAAGAATGAAAGCATTATTCTGCGAAGCTGCTTTTATTTATAGATTCTCCTAATTCTATTAGAACGAACGCCGGAGGGATATAAAAGTTGGAACACATAACACATAATAGGAATGAAAGGACGTTAAACTAAACGGAGGAACGTGGTAAAGTGAGAAGAGACGCCGTACCAAGGGGAAGATGCCACTTTTTTTTTTTCTGAAATAAAATCATCTTAGAGCACTTTGTACCAGGAAAGCGAATTACAATAAGGACTCGGTGAGGAGAAAACTTGGAAGGAAGTATAAAATATTTCATAATGAAAAGGAGAGAGAGGTAAGCTGACTCAAGGGGAAAGCAAACACAGAGTTTACACTAATTACATTATAGAGACAAATAAAACGTGGAAACGGAAATAAAGCCAATTAACTACTTAATGTGCTCTAGGAGTCATTTGCAAAATAAAATGTATTAAATATAAAATATGCAAATAGCTATCATTTGCTGTTTTTTTCCCCCAATAGCCAATAAAATGGGTCCTGTTCAGCATCCACAATGAGGGCGCCTGACCACAGCAGCAGCGCTGGTGGGTTTCTAATAGAAAGTCAACAGCCACTTGTGTTAGGCTGAAGTCAGACAGCACTTCTCAGTGGATGCTGGGGGGTTCGGAGAACATGCACTTAGCAGGGAAAACCTCTCAGCATCAAGTTTAATGAGTAGGCCCAGCCACTGGCCACTGAGCCTGGGGACCTGAGTTCAATTTCCAGGAGACAACTAACTTCTTTGAGTCACTTGTTTTTCTGACTTTTACACATAGGTGCTTGTGCATGTGCAAGTAGTGCACAAATACACGTGATGTTATTTTATTAGTTTAGTTTTTTTGAGACAGAGGCTCGGTGTGTAGTTTTGGCTAGCCTGGAGCTCTCTATGTTATCCAAGCTGGCCCACTTGCCTCTGCCTTCCTCCCGAGTGCTGGGATTAAAGGCGTGTGCCATCATGTAATAATTTTCTTTTAAAATCTAATATATGAAAGCATGAGTGATAAGAATCTCTCTTCTGACAGTGACTGTCTCTTCCTGTACCTCAATTCTTTCTTCTGAAAACCGGAAGTTAGCAACACCTCCAGTAAGTACATGCTTGGAATAGTCCCTGACCTCAGGTGACCATTCTGCTGCTAATAGCATCATCATCATCACCACCACCACCATCATCATCATCACCATCATCACCATCATCACCATCATCACCATCATCGTGATGGTTATCTGTGTCAGTGGAGCCAGACATACCAGTCCACCTAGTTTAACATACCAGTATTCCCAGTGTTAGCCGTACTGGAACTGCCCTAGGAAAGAAGTGCATTTAAATCAGGATATCAAACCTGGGGAGGCCGAGAGCTGGGGACACCAGAGAGGCAGCACACCTGCCTAATGTGTCCAACAGCATGGCTTCCATCTCCAGCACTGGGAATATGGGAATACAGTAGGAGGGGGAAAGTCTGGATGTTGTACCTCTCTCTCTCTCTCTCTCTCTCTCTCTCTCTCTTTTAGGAAAATTGTAGCTGTTAATGCTTGGGGCAGAGCAGGCAGAAGCTATGCCAGACTGAGAAAGAACTCATGGACCGTGACTTACCGAGCTAGGTCATTTTCCATTCCTGTTCCCCACAGGCTCCCAGTGACTTGCCTGGCTGTTGCCCTCCAGTTAGCAACAGGTGGGGCTTCCCTTTCTCTCCAGCCCTCTGCCTGCCTAGCCCGATATCCCCATGATGCATAAAGCCAGCTTTTCCTTTCCCCGGACCACCTCGATGGGCCAGCTCTTGCAAACAGAGCCATTAAGCAAACAGAGGATTTAAATCTGATCTGAAGCTGGGCGTGGTGGCGCACGCCTTTCATCCCAGCACTTGGGAGGCAGAGGCAGGCAGATTTCTGAGTTCGAGGCCAGCCTGGTCTACAAAGTGAGTTCCAGGACAGCCAGGGCTACACAGAGAAACCCTGTCTCGAAAAAGCAAAAAACAAAACAAAACAAAAAAACCAATCTGATCTGAACACTTTTGCCTACACATTGATCAAACATCGGTGAGCCACTTACCGTCCTTGGGTGTCAAATCATTCAGCCGTGATGTATGATTGCAGTCATCACTGCAGAACAGAACCCTGCAGCTGGCTGGGATAGACTGGAGGGTGACCACTCTCCTCTGGGAAAGGAGCCTTTGCCTTGTGATTAGCGTGGACAGAACCACAGTCCTCCTGACTGACAATCACTCTGCATTGTCCCCAGTGGACACCTAATGAGTCCCCATAGTGGCTATAGGCTGAGAGCCAGGAGGTGCCCTTTATTTATGAGTCCCTCCTTTGGCTACCCCTTCACATATTTCCTGGGTTGATTCTGTATTTGATTTTGAAAGAGCGTAGAATCCGGGGTGTTGCAGTGCTGGGGTCACCACCTGTCTTTTGACACTAAAAGCCTAGAGTGCACAATGAGTAATTTGCTGTAGTTCGATTTACCCAGTCGCCCAGCAGCCACCACTGGTAGTCTGCATTCCATGGGGAAATAATAACCGTGTGTATAAGCCCTGTGTCCCCAGTTTTAGAGAATTGATAAGCGGTAGCTAGGCATGTGTTCAGAGGCAAAAACCAGAGCTAAGAACTTAAACATTGTGGGAGGGTTATCTTGTTTTGTTTTGTCTGTGCCAAATGGCACCTCCGTTTCTACCCGACCCCTTCTCTTCACATGAGCAACTCCTCCTGGCAATGGGTGTGTGTGTGGGGGGGGGGGGTTAGTAATACACAAACATTTGGAAGTCTAATATCTAAGGCAGGCTGCAGGGTTTAGGGATGAGAGACTAGATCAGGGACTTGTACCTGAATCTATCTCAGGGGCTACAGTTATGTCATGTAGCCTTGCTGGTGGCTTCAGGGGAGTCTGGGAAATGAAGAGTTTTGGATTCTGCAGCCTTTATAAGAGAAGAAGGTAAAGAACGGTTGGAAATACAGGTGCAATTTGTGCCTATGGTGTTTCCTCCACACCATAGTGATGGTGGTATCTCTGCACTGTGTCCTGAGTGGTTGGAAAGACAGAAAGGGCACAAGAAGGGGGCTCAGGTCCTGCTTATTCCTCAGAGGCAGCTGCCTCTTGGTGTTGGGCTAACTTGCCATCCCTGAGGGTAGACTCGTGCAGATGCCTAGACAGCAGTATCAGGAGTCCAACACCAGTAGAACAGGAAAGTACCTGGGAAAAGTAGGAGTGATTCCAGAAGGTGAGGACAGTCACTTCCAAGGAAAGGAGATAAAGACGTCATCAAGATGAACGTGGTAGCAAGGGTGACAAACTCTTACTGGGTAGAGGAATGGCCCCAAGGCCACCAACACTTCTTCCCACTTCCATATAACAGATAAGGACGCCGAGGTACAGAGTCTGTGCCAAGTAGCATCTCACTGAGCTGCCTGCCTGTCTTTTTCATCCCTGAGCCTTATCTAGGTCCTGTAAGTCAGGGCCCATGAGTAACACTACAGTTCTGTGTGTGTGTGGGCAGTCATTCAGGTCTGTTTGCCACTGGCCTCTGCCATTCAGACAGAGTTCCATGGTACCCATGGAATGTGGGAGATCTAATGATGTTGGAACACCCCTTGGATATCTACTGCTTCTCTCTGGTGCACTTTCCTAGGTGTGGGGGAGGGGAGCAGCCTCCCATCCTCTCATGGGAGTGTAGGGCAGGGTGACAGATGGCCTATGGTGAGTCCCTCCACTACTCCCTTTTCTCCATGTTCCCACCAGACCAGCAGCAACAGCTTTTAGGACATTGCTAGAAATAAAACTTGTCAGGCTCCGCTGCTCCATCGGAGACTCTGGGCACTGCTCCCGCTCACTGGCTTTAGAGTGTAGGCTGTGCAGAGGCTGCGTGCTCTGAGCATCCTGGGGCGTTTGGGCTTCCCACATATTGGCCTCAGCTACCGTTTTGTTTTGTTTTGTTTTGTTTTGTTTTGTTTTGTTTTGTTTTCATTCTGGCCTTAGGGTAGCCTTGTAGACTCTGTCCACCTCTGTGTGTTTCAGTAGCCACATGTGAGGAAGACAGCCACATCTGCCTGCTGACTGGCATCAGGTCTGTTTAAGTAGTATCGCTGATTCTCATGTTGAAAAAAACAACAGTCTCCCACACTTCCCAGACCCCTATACACTAATCAAGGCAGTTGCTATGCCTCTGAACTCAAGGACCTGATTTGTAATATGGGCTTAGGTAGTTAAGAGATGGGTGATTCCTGAGAGATTCGTCCCAGCCTTGTGAGGCAGCCACCCTAGTGGTAGCTGTGGAGAAGACACTTTGTGGGGAAGACTATTTTGTTACCCATGGTTAGTGGGGAGGTCATCTGAAGAACAGGTCAGAGGTCATTACCACAGCCAGTGTCTGCAGTATGTCCTCAGCCCACTCTTCCTCATCTTCCTGACTCTGAGACACCTTGCCATTTCAGCGATTCCGTAACTTTGGAAGTGCACATCACACGCCGGGGCTCTCTGAATCTCCCTGCTTATTCTTAGCTTTGAATTTCTTCCCTGTATAGATGTTTTCTGGTGTCACCAGGAAGAGTCTACCTGAGCTTTCAGCCATAACTATCACTATTGTTGCTATACTGTGTCCTGGAATCGGGAACCTCATTCCATGTGAGCACTTACATCACCATGTATAATCCAGCATCCTAGATGTTTTCATGTAATCTAAAATGGCTATGGGTTGCCCTATCCTACCCAGCCAGGTAATTACCTCAGGGCCCCTGGAGTATGTGAAGCCCACAGTGAGGACCTATTTATCTTCAGTTTACTTTCAGCAACAGTTCATCACCATGTCTCTCGATCGGAAAGGTGGGGTCCGTTCTACTGGAGCACTTTTGAGGAAGGTTAGCAGACCTTTTTCCAAAGGTGAAAACAGAGCTCAGAAGAACCCAGGGGCTGTGAGCACTGGGGTTCTTTCTATTCCTTGGCCCTGAAGGAAGGGAAGAGGGGCTGTTGATGGGAGCCAGAAGGAAGGATTAGGTAGAGCTGCACTTGAGCAAGCAGGGGTCTGGGAGAGAAACCACATTAAATCAGGTCTGGAGACAGAGGCCAGGGGAGTGGAAAAGCCAGCATTGCCTTCTTTCTCATTTGCCTCTGGGTTCATTGAGCTGATCCTATAGCTGGAGGGCAGAGGAGCCAGGGATGTGGGTCTCATGGCTGGGCAGGAGTTTCCTAGTTTGGTTCTCTATTGCTGTGAGAAACACCACGACCAAAAGCAACTTGGGGAAGAAAGGGTCTTTTTCAGCTTACAGTTCATCGTGAAGGGAAGCGAGGGCAGGTGCTCAAGGCAGGAACTGAAGTAAGTGCCACGGAGGAACAAACACTGGAGGAACACTGTTCGTGCTATCTCAGCTTGCTTCTTCAATATAATGTAAGGGCCCTGCCCAGGAGTGGCACACCCACAACAGTCCGGGCCCTCTCACATCAACCATTAATCAAGGAAGTGTGCCCCACAAACATATTCCAGTTTCTTGAAGGCAGCTTTCCTCAGTTGACAGATAGTCCTGCTACCCAGGTGACTGGAACCTGTGTCAAATTGATTTAAAAAAAAAATGAACCAGCACAGACCACCCCTTGTCAACTTGATTCACAGATCTATCACTGTTAGTTCATGACCTTTCCTTTCCTGTGTACCCCTAAGATCTCACGTTAATACCACACTATGAAATGTAGTACAGCTTTAAAGGCTCCAGAGTCTTCAAAAGATTCAAACTTTTTTTTTTTTAAGTTGAAAGCCTCTTTAAAATATCTAATATCTCTTTAAAATCTAAAGTCTCTCAACTGTGGGTTTCCCTCTATAAAATAAAAAGCAAGTTATATCTTTTTCCAAGAGGGAAGAACCAGGGCACAGTTATAGTTGAATCAAAGCGAACCCCAAAATTTAGCAACACAAAAAGTTCATTATCCGACATCTGGGGCTTACAGTCTTCTGCTTCTGAAGGCCTTGGGCAGTTCTGAGCCTTCAGCTCTGCTGACTTCAGAACACATAGCTTGCCTCCTAGGCAAAGGCCAGCTCCCATTACACCCACCCCTGTCTTTGGTAGTCAACTCGCAGTCCTGGCAGTTAGAATACACAGGGGTTCCCACTGCAGCCATTACAGTAGCTTTAAGCACTTGGCAGCTTTTCCAGTCTAAAGTTCTAAATTCCTTTCACAGTCTCCCCCAAAAGAACATGGTTAGGTCTGTCACAGCAATGCCCCACTCTCTAATACCACTTTCTGTCCCAGTTTGGTTCTCCATTGCTATGAGAAACACCATGGCCAAAAGCAGCGTGGGGGAGAAAGGTTTATTTCACCCTACAGCTTACAGTCCACCAAGAAGGAAGGTCAGGGTAGGAGCTCAAGGCAGGAACCCAGAGGCGACACTGAGTGTGTGCTGACTGGCTCACACCTCGTGCCTTCTTGTACACTCCAGGACTACCCGGGGGTGGAATTTCTACAATGGCCTGGGCCCTCCCACTTCAATCATTAATCAAGGAAATGTTCCCCAGACATGTCCACAGGCCGGTCAGATGGAGGCAATTCCTTCACTGATGACTCTTCATTGTGTCAATTTGACAAAAACCAAACCCAACCAAACAAGCAGCCAAACAAATAAACAAACAAAACAAAACACCAAACCCAAACCTCCAAACACTAGCATGCATGGAACACTGGTGAGAGTGGAAGAGTGTATGGAGATGTGCACGAGAGGCCTCCAGCCTGCTCTCATTCGGCGGTTACAGAGTTCCCATTTATGTGCTACACCTAGGACTCAGTTTACTCAAATTTGTTTCTGCATTCACTGTAGAAAAGGGTTTGATTTGACTTTTTTACCCCCTTGTAGAAACATCCACCTCTCTTAGAGTCACCGCTTGAGCAGTTTCTCCTTTCACCAAGGATGTTCTGTTTTGGGAGGAAGGGTCTCCATATGTGCCCCAGGTTGGCCTGCTATCTATCTCAGGCTCAGAGTGTGGGGTTAGCAGGCATTTATGTGCGTGCTGTGCAGTTTGCCAGTGAGAGTTCTTAACTTTGTAATTTTCAATTATGTCCCCCATAAAGAGCCATGTTTTCTGTTTGTTGTTGGTGTGGGGTTTGTTTTATCTTCTTCTGAGTCAGAAGTAGCCCAGGCTGTCCTGGAACACCTGTAGCTCAGGAGGCTGGAACTCCTCATCTTCCTCCCTCTATCTCCCATGTGTTAGGGTCACGGGTGAGGGCTCCTAAATCTGTCTGCTATTTTGTTTTAGTAGATTGCCTTATAGCAGGCTAAGAGAGTTCCTTTCTTTTACCAAATTTAAGAAATTTTCCCCCAACATAATGGTTTTTTATTGTTTTTTTGTTTGTTTGGTTTTTTTTGTTTGTTTGTTTTTTTGAGACAGGGTTTCTCTGTGTAGTCCTGGCTGTCCTGGAACTCACTCTGTAGACCAGGCTGGCCTCGAACTCAGAAATCCACCTGCCTCTGCCTCCAGAGTGCTGGGATTAAAGGTGTGCGCCACCATGCCCGGCTAACATAATGTTTTTTTAATAGTATCTTTTTGAGTTTATAACACTTGTTTATTTTTTTAGTTTATATGGAATGGAGTTTTGCCTGAATGTATGTCTATATGAGGGTATCAGATCCACAAAACAGGAGTTATAGACAGTTGTGAGCGCCATGTGGGTGCTGGGAATTGAACCCACTTCCTATGGAGGAGCAGTAGATACATGCAACCATTTTTAAATTGCTTATTTGGGAGTTTCACATCATATGCCCTGATCATACCCATTTCCTAGTCCTGCTACCCTTTCCTTCTACCCTGCCTCTAAAAAAGAAGAAGAAAAAAAAACCCTTACAAATCCAATTTGTGTTGTATGTTGCCTATATACTCACTGAAGCTTGGTCAAACTCCCAGTGGCCAGCCCCAGAAAGAAAACTGAGTTCTTCACCTCCAGAAGCCATTAGTTCTGGAGAGTCAGCATGCTTTGTTGTTGTTAAGTAATTTACTTGTTTATTTATTTATTTATTTATTTTTACGAGCATTGGCGTTTTGCCTGCATGCATGCATGCCTTTGTGTGTGCCAGAGAGAAAGAGAGAGAGTCAACTTACTTGGAGCTGTATTACAAATGTTTGTGAGCTATCATGTAGGTCCTGAGAATTGAACTTGAGTCCTCTGGAATAGCAGCCAGAGCTCTTAACTGTTGAGCCATCTGAGCCATCTCTCTAGCCCCACATTTCAGCACTCTTACCTCAGATTTTAAGAGTTCTCTTTGCTGGCTTCCTGTCTAGGCTGTTAATTTTGGGGACAGGGTGTGTGTTCAGGGGTCGAGTGGGGATTGTCACAGAAGCCTGGATCCCTCTTTCTCACCTGTGAGTCTGCAGTCATCACTACTGTAAAACTAGCTTCCCGGCCCTTTACATTTAAGAATTTTTAATCATAGGGATTTCGAACTTAAAAAAAGACTTTCAATTTGCTGTTAGGGAGAGTTAAATGCGTTGACTTTTAAATGCTCTTGCGTTATGGACTAAATCCACCGTGGTTCCTACTCGCCACTCTCACCACTGAAGCTGGTTTCTAAGCAAGTTGGGAGTTCAGAGTCATTCATGGCCAAAGCCTTCCGACACAGCTCTTGTCTGACTCTAATATTATCCCGGCTCATAAAATTTTACTTTTTCTGCTTTCTGGGCCAGTTTGTGCGAGACTGAGATGGTCTGTTCCATAACGTTCCCTAGCGCATTCCGTAGCTTACTCTTAGGTCTGTCTGCCTGTGTTCTGTGTGAGAAATGGCTGGCTCCCCACTGCTTCCGAGGCTTTACCAGAAGGTCCGACTACTCCTTTTTAGATAGTTTCATAAATCATAATTTTCTAGTCATTCCCTCTTGTTGCCTTAAGTTTTCAAATATATCAGCTTAACGTCCCGGTGAGTGTTTCCTTATTATCTGTTAATCCTTGGCTCTATCTGTGGCCGCATCTTTCTTTTCATTGGTATTCCACTTCTGAGTGAATTTATTTATTTATTTATTTATTTATTTTATTTTCATGTCTGTGCTGAGGTAGATTTATCTCTCCTGCTGGGTTTTGAAGGAAGTCTTTCCAGCTGCTTAACTTTTCTCTATTGCTAGTTTATTTTCTACTTTGCAGAGTTCTTCTAACTTTAACTCTCTCCCTCTCTGTTTCCTTGAGCTTAAAAATGTCTTTGTAGCTGGATGCTGGATACCATGAATGTGCATCACTTCAGCTTCAGCCAGTGTGGGAGGGGATGCAGCATCCCTTCTGATGTCATAGTCAGTGATGCCCATAAACTCTTACGTCAGGATTTTCATGTCATTACGTCATGCATATCTGAAGTCCACCACGGGTCAAGCATGTATGCTAATGTATGCTAATTTCTACATGTGTGGGACTTTTCATCTCTTCCTGTTACCAATATCTAACAATTGTCAAGTGAGATATTGTCTTCTTTGATGCGGAAGAGATGTGTTTTGGGTTCTGGGACTTCATCAGTCTCTGGAGAAAAATGTTGTCCCCTTGTCGGGTAGAGTTACATTCGCTAAAGCAAGCCTCATGGCAATGGGGCTCAAACGTGTCCACTTCAGTGACATGTGTCTCTGTGACCTGGCAGAGACCCAGCCTTGCGTGTGTGGCCTCTGATGTCAGGAGACCTGGTAGGTGAGTAGGGTTTAGGTCCACGAGGCTGAGAGGGCCTGCGCTTCGAGAGTAACATGAATAGTGTTGAGGGAAAGCGAGGGCATGGTTTAACCTCTGCAGAGAGGACCAGAGAGAAGAGGAGGAGGAGTGGGCGAGGCCTGGAGGCCCAGGGGAAGGACCCTATCTCATAGTCAGGGGAGAGTTGTCTCCTGGGATTCAGGGGAGGCACCTGCAGGGAGAAGGCCAAGTGCTTGGACTTGGGTGGACCTGGGCTACAGGGCAGAGCAAAGATGGTCATGTGACTGGTCATGTAGTAAAGGTGTCCTCAGTTATATGAGGACTGTGAGAGCAGAACCCTCACAGAGAGATGTCAGGCCATTTGGGTTCTAAGGCAGCATGGTTGACATAGCTGCTTAAAGGATTGGAGAACCAGGTCACAATGGAACCAGGGGTAATCATGGTCATGATGAGTTGTGGTGATGGAGGGACATTGGTGTGGGGTATGTCTGGGGCTGTGTTCGTGGCTACTGGCATGAGGGGTGGCCGAGGAGGAAACTGAGCCCTTGAGTGGTGGTAGCCAACACCAGGAGGGAGGAGCAATGATGTGGGACTTGGTAGTAGGGCCTCAGGGTGAGCCATGATGACTGTGTGTTGGCGCCTGTATACCCCTTCCCTGGAGACATGACCTTGGCTGCAGAAGTGATTGCGTAGCCCAGAACATTTCTGAGAGAGCAAGGGAGAGTGAGAGAGAGTAGCTCAAGCTAGGTTACCAGGGCTGAGAAAACAGGGCACACACTACTTATTAGAGAGGGCTCTCAAGCAGCAAAGAGGGTGCGGGGGAGTAGGGAAGGGCGAGATGAGTCGGTTATTTGTTCCAGGACTTTTTCTTTTCTTTAATATGGTTCCCAAGGGCTCAGGAGGAGGAGAAGTGGTAGCCATGGGACTCAGGAAGAAGTCGTCTGAAAGGTCTGATGCCCAGACTGAGGAGGCAGAGACAGTTGGCTGTGGTGTCAGGGACGCACTGCAGGTGCTGGAGAGGAGGCTGGCTGTGACATTGAAGGACAGCCAAAACAGTTGGCTGGTTGTGCCAGGAAATGTAAGAAGCTGACCTGTGTGGGGGCCCCACTCCCTCTCTCATGACTCCCTGGCCACTCCGGCCTGTGACTTCCAGAGGTTTTAGGGCTGCGATTGCCTGTCACACAAGCTGTGTTTCCATTGCCTCATCTGGTCCTGGTCTCTGTCCTCAGATCTGCACAGTGGTGGGGTGCTGCGCTGCACCAACCTCCAGGAACATTCAGCTGTGGGAGAGGAGACAAGCAAGCTGCGCCCGGTGGTCAAACACAATGGGCAGGAGGGGGGGGGGCTTTCTTTCTAGTGAGGCGGATATGGAAGACTTATGTAGAAGCTGACAGAGAGAGACCAAAAGCTGCTAAATTTAGCCCACATTCAGGAGCGCAGTCACAGAGTTGGTGGAACAAGTAATTAGACCTGCTCCTGAGAACCCAATGATGTTTCTCAAAGTCTGTGTCTTTCACTGGCATTAGAGAAAAACATAACAGAACGAACGCATCTTTGAAAAGAGTCAGTTAGCCCGGATTCTGCAGAGCGCTCTGGAGGCTTCAGCATTGCTAAGCTGCATTCTGTGATACTGCAGCCCATCTCAGACAGCGGCTCTCACCTGTAGGTGGTGACCCCATTGGGGGTCACATATTATATATCCTGCTTATCAGATATTTATATTATATGCATAACAGCAAAATCACAGTTCTGTAGTCGGAACAAAATAATTTTATGGTTGGGGGAGTCTCCACAGCATGAGGAACTGTATTAAAGGGCGGCCGCATTAGAACGAACCACGGAGAGCCAGCAGAGGAAGCCACAGAAGGCAGGGCATGGGCAGGCCTAGGACCTTGCTTGAGGGCTTGCCTGGGAAACCAGGCCACATGGGGATCAGAAACTGTAAAACCTGGGCTACACTGCCCACTGGGCTTCATTAGAGCATCTGGGCTCATGCCTAAGGCCAAAGCTATGTAGAAAACCACTTGACACTCCTACTGCTCGCCAAAGCATCTCACATCCACACGAGGGATAGATTGACCGCACACCACCGGACGGAGTTGGGGTCCACAGAGGCCATTCTAGTTCTCACCACCTGTTCCCATCCTAGGGTAATAGGATGGGTTTGCTGTCACTCTCTGAGAGAGAAGGCGCCTGGCAGCTGCATCAGATCCTCACTGTGTGATTGATGTCTGGTCACATGAGGGGTAGCTGTGGAGCCCTGGGAAAGCAAGACATGTAAGACTACCACACTACGAGTCGCTGAAAGCCACGCTAGAGCCAGTCCACATCTCTGGAGAAGACTTGTCACCAGCGTAAGGTGATGAGGGTATCGGAGACACCAGCTGTCAGCTCCAGCAGGCAGTGTACATACATCAGACAGGATTTCACAGACCCGGATGAGCAGCTCCCAAGCTCAAAGCGAATTTGTCTTCGCAGACTTGTGAACATAAGAGATGACATACGGCAGGAATCTGTTTTGCAGAATCAGAATTCTGGGACTTAAAAAAAATATCTCAGCTTGGACTCAGCCATATATTGCACATTCAGATGAGTGTGTAAGAGTATATGGATAAGAAATGTCAGCTTCGGGGAACTGGAAAAGATAGTGGATGCTAGACACAGGTGCTGTCACATGCCTGGCAGGTAGGAGTGCAGGGTGCTTATGTGTGGCTCCCCACCCTAGCACCCTCCTTCACTCCTGCTGCCCCTTTGGGTGGAGGCTTAGCCAGCAAGGTGCTATTATGTTCACACTGACCTTTTGGGATTCTTTCAAAGTAGGTTTATTTTCCCTATGGAGCCACCAATAAAGTCTTTCTTTCCTTGGTATCTGTGAAAGATTGGTGCAAAGATCCCCATGGGTCCCAGGTCTGTGGGTGCTCAGTTCCTCATATAGAATGGTGTAGTATTTATGGAATATAGAATGGAATTTATGGAATATAGAATGGTGTAGTATTTATGGAATATAGAATGGAATTTATGGAATATATGGAATATAGAATGGTGTAGTATTTATGGAATATAGAATGGAATTTATGGAATATATGGAATATAGAATGGTGTAGTATTTATGGAATATAGAATGGAATTTATGGAATATATGGAATGTAGAATGGTGTAGTATTTATGGAATATAGAATGGAATTTATGGAATATATGGGATATAGAATGGTGTAATATTTATGGAATATAGAATGGAATTTATGGAATATATGGAATATAGAATGGAATTTATGGAATATATGGGATATAGAATGGTGTAATATTTATGGAATATAGAATGGAATTTATGGAATATATGGAATATAGAATGGTGTAATATTTATGGAGCACCTACATGCATCCTCCTACCCGCTCTAAATCACCTGTAGATGACTGATCATTCTTAACGCAGTGCAAGCATGATAGAAATTGTCATTATAGTGTATTGTTTAGGGAATAAAGTCGCAGGGAAAAGTCTGTATTCCGTTTGTATGTGTCAGTACAGATGTACTAGCCAGCCTCGTAGGCCTAAGGTGTAATTGGCTTATGAGTCAGTAATAATACTCCCCTGCCCTGTGTGTGGTGTGTGTGTGTGTGTGTGTGTGTGAATGTTTTCAGAGAAGCTAGTTGAATTCAGAGATGCAGAACTCGTGGATACAAAGGGCTGAGAGTATAATTGAAAAAGAAAAGAAACCGAAGGGCAAATGGGATTTGTTATCTGACCTTATATCCAATTTCGCTTGGTCTATTTGTCCTCCTAAAGTGGGGTGCACGCTTGTTCCTTTCTCCAAGAAACAATATACAAGAAGCTACCAGGCCCCTCTAAAGCATTTCCTGTGCTGCATGCCTGCCACGGTTGGTTTTCCTTCCTGCAGCCTTGGGCAGAGGAATATTACTGTTCTCTTTACGTGGAAAGGGAAATGAAGGTAAAGAGAAATGAAGGAGCTGTGCCCAAAGTCCCTTTTCAATTAAACAGAGCTAGCATGAACAGCCGCCTGCCTTCAGAGCCAAGACCTCACTCAGCTGCTGAGTTAGGTCCTAATGGACTTCCTCTAAAGGGTGTGCCAGGTGATAACCGGGAGGTGAATTCCTTGTTCCCTTTGTGTCCCCACCCCACCCTGTCTTTCATTAGAAGAACAGTAGACGTGCTCTCTCTAGAAAGCCTCTGAGAATGCAGGTCCCTGTTTGTATCTTAGGACACATTTTGGTAGACGATGGAGCTTGGTGATGCCCTCTGAACTCTTGGTGGCTAGGATGACTTCTTGTGTCTCTCTCAATCTTGTTCTATTCATTCTTATTGGTACCCCTTCTAAAGCAGACTCTGGCTGCCTCAAGTCCTGCTAGGTCTCCCATATTTAGGACTGTGTTCTGCTCTAATGGCTGCTCACGTCCATGTTGAAGCAGTCCATGAGGGATGGATGGGTGTCCATGGAGACCTGTGGTAGCTGTATAAGATGAAAGCATCAGTCAGAAGAATGGAGGGAAACAGGGACGGAGCTACCCAGCAGTGCTGTCAGTAAGCACAAAGGAGATACACAGAAGGCTGGGTGGCTCTTCCTTGGGCCCTGGTGTGCAAGACACTACTGTGTGCCTCGTGTCAGCGAGTCCTGGGTGGGGAGGGCACAGTGGGCAGAGTTCATTCTCCTGTCTTCCTTTGAAGCAATTAGTTTACTTGATCAGTGATCTGGAGGCTTTACTTTGAATATGAAAGTGCTGCCAAAGTTATTTATCAGCAAATATTCCAGAGAGCACAGGGGCATGAAGTGACTGGAAAGTAAGCCAATGTCTCTCTGAGAGAGGAGAAACTGAGGCTGGTAAAAGATCACAGAACCCCGGTTACAGGGGATTCAATGCCCTCTTCTGACCTCCAAGGATATCAGTGTAAATGAGGTTCATAGGCAAAACACCCATGTGTGAAATATAAAAATAAATAGATCTACATTAAAAAAAAAAATTCCCTCTATGGGTCTAGAAGAGACGACTCACCAGTTAAGAGATGAGCACTTTTCCAGAGGACCTGGGTTCAATTCCCAGCACCCACATCCTAGCTCATAATGGTCTGTAACTTCAGTCCCAGGGAATCCAACAGCCTCTCTAGTCTCCACAGACACCTGGTGTGTGCACCCAGTATATAGACACACATGCAGGCAAAACATCCGTAAACATATTTTTTTTAAATTGAAGTTCTCCCTGTCTTCCTGAACCCCAAGGTGCCCATTTTGATAAAACAAGCTACTATGGGTCAGCACAGACACATGGCCAATGGGCTGCCTCTCAAGATGAGGGTCAGACAAAGGAAGTTGAGCTTGCTGTGTGTTTGAGGCCCTCTTATGTGTTAGTCCAGAGCTTTAGACTTAAGGTGGGCCAGTGCCCCGTGGCCATCTCTGATGGGACTGTCACCTCCTTCCCTTCCTGTGTCCTTTTTACCTTTCAAGGACACCACATGATAGGGATGGGCTGAGGAGGGGAAAGTGCGGCCTGGCGCCATGGTAGCTGGCCATGAGAGCTGGCAGCCTCTCTGCATCCACTGTGCCTGCTTCCTCTCTAGTCCCTGGAGCCACAGCCTCCAATGTGCCGAGTGACACAGGAAACAAGTCAACTTCAGGAACTGTGTGGACAGGCTATAGAAGATGTATATTAATGGTGATCAAGATGAGTAACACAGGGTGTGCTATTGGAACCATTGTTTTGTGCACAGTTGAGTGCCATTGCATCCGTTTATGCCCATGTGTGGCGGTCACTACTAACCAGTTCCAAGCTGAAACTCTACATGTTAAGAACTCATTCCCCATCCTCCCTCCTCTCAGCCCGACACCAACATCGCATTCCCTGTCTGTGTGCTTTGCTACTACCATGTGCTTAGCAGTGAACGCTCCTATTAATCCTACCTCGTTTCACTTAGCCTGGTGTCCTCTAGATTCATCCCTGTTGCATCCTGCATCTGCGTCCTCTTCCTTTCTGAGGCTGAACCAGCCTCTACTGCACACTGGTACATCCCATAATCACCTCCTCAGCCGCTGACGGACACTCGGGCTGCTCCCTGCTCGGCTTTTGTGAGCGGTGTTTCTGTGAGCTTGGGTATGCACCTGTTGCTGGCAGCTCCGACTTTTGCTTCCGTACAGGAGAGTCCTAATTTTAAACTGAAAAGTTTGAAGATTCATTCCTCTGGGTATCTTTTAGTTTCCCTTTGCATAACTACTCTCCAGTGAGGGTTTTAGATATTAAAGTTTAAGTCATTTCTCTCATAAAGCCAAATCTTTCTTCTCCCCACCCCCTTTTTGTAACCTGACAATCTCCTCCAACATGGCCTTTCTCCGTGAAGTACACCAAACAGCATCTCAGCCCTAAGCCTGTCTTTGCTGTGTGCTGTGCCTAGTCATTTGAGCCCAGGGTCACAGGTGAGCTTCACTGCCTGAGCAGTCAGAGGTTCTCATCTCTATGAGCAAATCTGAGTTTGTGAATTTTTCAGCTAGGACATTCTGAGGACAAGGCCCTCATCAGCCTGCTTCTTCTACACTCAGGGAAACAAAAGCAAACGGGCCTTTTAGAGCCAGGAGAGTCTGAACCAGTGTCCAGCTGCTACCTGCCAGGATCACAGCCCACTGACAACCTGCAGCCATGTTAGGGCAGACTCTACAGTAGTAGCAACAACATTTAAATGGGGCATTAATGGTAACAACTTGGTATAAAACTCATGTACAATCTGAATATTGGCCTCTTCGGGGAGAGTTCGAGAACCCTGCCTCCAATCATAGGGTCCCTGCATGGGCCCTTTGGGTTTGGGGCCACCTCTCCTAACTACAGAGACGAGATGAGGTTAGACCCTGGTAGTTAGCAGGCAACAGGATACATGCTGTGGCCGCATCCTGAGTAATGAGTCAGCTGCAGGGTAGATAATCTATGAAAAGGTCATGAGTTCTAACTGAGAGTGAGGTGCTCAGACCTGGGGACATTCTGGGAAGAGTCTCCATGCCTCCTGCAGCCTCCCTACCTCAAGATCACCTTGGAGTAAGTCTCCTTTTCCTTCTCTTTCTTCAACAACACTCCAGGGCCTCTCAGGCTCTGCTTTGGTTAGAGGAGGGAATAGTAATGAAATTCAAATAACCCATCTGCCATTTACAACAGAGAGCTAAGAGCAAAGGCTATTCAATACTAATATGCCTGGCTAGACCATATTTTCATTGTTTGTCTTAGTCAGGGTTTTATGTGAAGAGACACCATGACCATGGCAACCCAAAAAGGAAACGGACTAGCTTACAGTTCCGAGGTTTTCCATTATTGTCATGGTAGGAAGCATGGCAGCACACTGGCAGACATGATCCTGGAGCAGGAGCTGAGAGTTCGACATCCTGATCAGCAGGCAGCAGGAAGAGAGAGACAATGAACCTGGCTTGAGCTTCTGAAACCTCAAAGCCCATCCCTAGTGACACACTTCCTCCAACAAGGCCACACCTCCTAATAGTGCTACTTCCTGTGAGTCTGTGGGCGCCATTTTCATTCAAACTGCCTCAGTGTTCACTGGGAAAGGGAACTGGGAGGTTAGATGCTTTGTTTTACTGCAATGAAAAAAAAATGTAAAAACAAAATTGAAACCAATCACAAGCTCTCAGGAGAGTTAGAATCCTGTAATGCGTGCTCTTGGGGAGACTGTTCCTGGCTTGGTCTCTTCAACCCCAACACTCTGGTGCACAGGGCAGTTTCTGTAGAACTGCAGCAGATGCCTGCAGGGCTGTCCCCACGTGTGAGCCTCACTGTCCTCGGGCGCCCAACAGTGGTTCTCACTGAGGACCAAGCTTGGGTTCGAAAGTTCTCCACAGTTTGATGTGACTGGGAAGAGGCAGGTCCTTTGAGAGGTGGGTCTGGACGTGGGTGCATACCCTCAAAGGGGCCCACGGAAAGCCAATCCCTTCCTCTGTGTTTTTTCTTTCTGGCCGTAGATGAGTGGTTTTGCTCTGTCATGGTGTCCCCCATGCTGCTCCACCTCCTCACAGGCAACCAGGACCACGTCATTGTAGATGACGACCCCCAGAACTGTCAGGTAGACCAAACGTTTTCTCGTCACAAATTAACTGCCTGGGGTATTTTGTTATAGTGACAAAGTATAGAGAAGGATTCTGTTCAAAGTCAAGGTGACATTTGGTGAGCAGGTCTCCTTAGCAGGGCAGGCCGTAGGGCAGGATGAGATTGGCATGTGGCTGAAGGGCATGGTATGAGAGGGTACCAAAAGACTATTGTGAAGACAAATAACAATTGATGCGTAAAAACCCATGGACAAAATATTAAAATTTGCAGTTCAGCTCAGTATTGCTTATTTCTCCTTTGCCTTAGGTTCCAGCAGGGTGACCTTCAGAGAGACCGTGACATCGCTGTTCAATCTCTTCCACTCTAGAGCATTGTTAGTGGTTTTTTTTTTTTTTTCTTTCATGACCTGACCTAAATCCTTTTTACATATTAGGCCAGGTGTTTTGGGAAACATCCTTCCAGTTGGGTTGGTCAGGTCTTGATGGAAGTATTACAGAAGGGACATTAGTTGTTGCCATGGTATCTGACCACATCTTAGCCTTGTTCCTGTTGCTAATAGCAATAGTACAGAGTGAGTATGGATAAAGAAAAAGATGTTTACTTTGGCTCATGGTTCTCGGGGTCCAAAGTCAAGGGCCCGTACCAGTGATTGTTTCCCTGCCAGCAGGGTCCCAAGCTGGCTCAGGCTGCCATGGCATGGCAGGACACAGGAAGAATCTGTTCCTATATTAGGTGTCTCTCTCTCTCTTCTTATAAAGCTATCAAGATACAAGTCATGGGGTGTCCCCACATGAGCTTACCTAACTGCAGTCACCCCCGGAAGATGTCATCTCTAAGCATCGGGTTGGGTTTACACCATCTTAAAGTCTTACATTAGGAATAAAGTGCAATGTGGAGGAGGCAAGCCATCCCGAGGCACCCACAGCCCCTGGCTCACATTTCATCCATTGTGTCTCTCGTGATGCTTATATAGGTCACTTGACTCAGGCGATTTTCATCAGAATTTACACTGTCAAAATGTCTGGGTTTTGCCTTCATAATTGTATTTTGTGTAATAGTTTGAAACTGTAGGACACATAGCAGATATTCCACAGGAAGCTCAGGTTTATTATCAATTTACTCGTGTCTGTTTTCTTGTTTTCATGTCATGGTTTCTTGTTTTAGTCAGAGCTCATTAGAACATCTTGTGCCCAGCTTGGTCAGTGGGTGCCCTTCAAGCTGGCCTCTGTATTCTTCTCAAATGTCTCTGGAGTTCTGTGGGCCTTTGCTTGCTTCCTGCCTATCTATGATACCACACGTTCTCCTGCTGTTCCTGTCCCAGAACCAGCCATGGCCCACGGGAGCCCTGTTCTTTTCAGTAGGGAAATTGTATGCGAGATCACTGTATTCTTCGTGGCTTTGTAGCTTTGGAGTATTGTTGCTCTCAGGCTAGGGGGACAGGTTGGGACTGTGCATCTGTGTCTACATACACCTCATGTATGGTGCTCTGACCCTGTGACAAAAGTAGGCAAGCCTTAATTTGTCTCACCATGTGTGGGGTTTCAGCCCGGAGCCCCGCTGCTGTGGCCAAGCAGTAGGTCCTGATGAGAGTGTATAATGGGGCAAAACTACCTGCCTCATGGCAGCCAAGAAGCACGAGAGGAAAGGCACTGGGACCTACCTACTCTTCCGTCAGTGGCTGTCTTCAGTGACTTCTCCCCACTAGGCTCCACCTCTTTTAATGGTTCTTTCATCTCCCCAAAGCTGGTGACCGAGCTTTTAGCACATGGGCCTTTCTATGGATGACACTTTTCCAAACCACGCCACCCACGTGCGCTTACTTCTCTATCTGCATTGAAAACAGTTTACAAGGACGGCTAATTCCAGTCCTAAACGAAAGAGTTCTCAAGAGTTCTGCCTTGCATGATTGACCTTCTGTAGTGCTGGGAGATCTGGCTTCCGTTGCTCCTGATGTCCTGATACACTCGTCAGCGCCCCTGCCGTTTACCCATCTGACGAATTCACTGGTTTCCACCCCACCCTGGGGACCTGCTCACATGTAGACGTCCAGAGTGGGGCCTCTGCCTACGGATTTCCTAGGCTTTCCATTACCAGCGGGGATGCCTTCCTCATTGCTGAGCTCCAGCTGCCATGCCTTGCCCTGGTCTACCCCAGGCCTTCCTCTTGTCCCCTCTCCACACAAGCTGTGCTCCTGTCCTTATGACACTTAGGTTAGAGGACCTCAGGAGAGGAAGGGCTGCATGTTTTTCTTTAAAAAAAAATCAAATAAAAGCAAAACAAGTGAATACACAGGGGGCATTAGGATCAGGAATGAAGAACAATAATGAACTTCACACAACCACTAAGAACCCTTTAACTAGTAAGATCTTTAGAGAGGAGATCTTCAAAAATAAAGAATGTTTGCAGCCATGAGCAGTATGAGCCCAGGCCAAGTGGGTACGTCAGGCTTCCTCATCAGAAACCAGGCTGTTTGCTTCAGCAGCTCAAGGGAAAGAAAATGAAGTCTACAAAATCAAAATTAATGTTATTTTTTTTAAAGGGATTTGCAGGAAGTTGACCAGCTTAATTGTACTGTTTGGGGTGTGTATGTGTTGAAGAACATAATTTGAAAGAACTGAGAAATCGTGCAGCATCTTAACTCGGGTGGGACTGTAATTATTGCAATAACAGAATGTGGCTGTGTGTATATGTGACTGAAATGGGAAGCAGTTTGTAAAAAAAGTGCTTTAAAAAAAAAACAACAAAATGTCCATTCTGTCCCTCTGGACTTCCTTAATTATAAATACCAGGTAGCCCAGCACAGGCTAAATATAGGCCCGGTGGCCATCTCTATTTATAACATTTTTAGGAGGAAGTCACCGGAGCAATTCAGAATTAATTTGGTGTGTAGGCTTTTATGGGCTCTAATTAGTTGTGTTTTTCTTAAGCAGGCCAACTGGGATCAATAGCGTTATATAACTGGACCCAGGAGACCATGACTGAGACATGGACTCTTCCAGAAAGCCAAGGCCTTTGGAAGATGTCAGCCCCAAGAAAGCCCAGCAGCCCCAGAAGCCAGCAAGCTGCAGCTGTAGGAAGAGGGCTGGAGACATCTGTGTCCAGCCAAGGGCAGGCTCCGGGAGTGATAAAGGGAGGTTTCTGCAGTCAGAAGCTGCAAATCTACTCCCCATTCATGTGGAGACCTTGAAGGGGGACGTTCCCAGGGCTGCTTATCAGCTGTTCCCTTGAGGCAGGCGAGATTTAGCTGCTCGAGCCTGGGGAGGTGGGGTGATGTTTTCCTAGACTGTCCAAAATATGCACTTAGGCAACTCCCTGAGAGCGAGAGCAGAGCCAGCTCTCTGGCCCCAGAGCTGGTGGACCTTTGTAAGACTCAGTGTCATCTGGGGTGGCTGCTGGTGCTCTGCAGTGGCTCTGCTGCACATCAGACACGGATGGATGAGACTGTCGCTCCTCCTTCATTCCTTCACGTAGCGCTGTCTTGAAGAATACAGGGTGAGCTCCAGCTGGCAGCCCACGGGGCTCAGTAAACATGAGAGTAAATGCTTGTGCTTAAAATAAAAACTCAAGACTCTGCTCAGACACTGCTTGGAGTCTGCTCAGATACTGTTCGCATGCTCTCCTTCGGATCCTCCCCCTGTGGTGCTCCCATCTGTGCTGTGTGCTCCCCATGAATAACCTCCAGCCACCTGGGTGGAGGAGAAGCTGTGCCTTTTAGATAGCACAGAGGCTACGTCTGCCCAGGCCACCAGCTGCCAGTTGGTCCCTCAGCTCCACAGCATAGTGGTTTCCAGCTTCTCGGCTGTCCTGGGATGGGGACTGGCTGGGAGAGAGTAAAAGGAAGACAGTTGTGCCCAGAAGGGAAGGAGCTGTCAGTCCTCCCTCTGGACTCACACTTTCCCTGGTCTATATGTATATAGGTGCAATGAGAACTGAGTCTGGGAGATCTGGGAAGGCTTCCCGGAGGCAGTTAGTGACTTTAGGATAAGGTAAACAATAGCAGGAGTCAGTGGAGTCACTGCAGAGGACCGGCGTGAGCTCACATAGGACTATGGAGCAACAAGAGATAAGGGTCCTTACACATGACAAAGTCTCTTAAGGACAGAAGCCGATATGTGTGACAAGAGAGGTGGCTCTGTGTCAGTGAGGAGCTGGGCAGAATGGCAGTGTGGTGATGTTGAAGAGATGAAGGGGCCAGCATAGCACCGTGGGGGCTAGTCCCCGTCAAAGGCCTGCCCCAGGGGATGAAGATGTGGACCATTTAAGGAGCTGCTTTGAGAAGGTTGGGTGGTACCTCCCACCATGCCTCGGAGCTCCTCAGAGGATAGGTAGGCTCTCAGGGAGTGGGAAGTGGGGGCAAAGCGATGATGGTGGCTCTGGTTGTGTGAGAGTCGTCTGCTGACATCTGTTCTGTGCCAAGCCTGAGGACAGAGATGCTGAGAGTAGGGCTCAGCCTTCCAACACCTCAGCCACGAGAATGCAGGGTACTCAGGACCCATCCAGGTGGAGGGAAAGGAGGCTCTAGAGGAGCCGGTGGCCCTGAGTTGAGCCCTGGGGAGAGGGGAGGAAGAGGGCAACCAGCTAGCAGCCTCCTGGGAAAGGCTGAGCTGCTCTCTTCTCCAGAACCAAGAAGCCCCATCACCACCCAGGCCTCTGTAACCAGAACCTCCATCTGAGGTCAGACCCAACTTGCAGCTGATTTACTGCAGCTATTTGCCTGTGTTTGAAGTATACTACAGTGGGGAGCCATAGACCCGGGGCTTCTGGATTAGGGCAGTCAGCACAGGCCCCAGCAGCCTATTCATATGATGGTTATGGGAAAAAAAAGATCAAAGGTTTGCTGGGCTTTGGTCACGAGTCCTGCATAAATACACACACACACACACACACACACACACACACACACGAATGTTTATGTATCTATATATACAAATTCCTACACATTCATATTCATATGTAAAATACATTCATATATATATATAAATACAGATATACATAGCCACAAACACATTTTTAAATAAATACACACATCTGAATATATAATAGACATGCATACATATATACATATATGCATTATAATACCAGTATATCTCACTCACAGCAGAACAAACAGGTCTTCATACAACTTGAACATCCATCCATCCACCCACACATACACACATAATGTATAATGGAAAATGTACCATTGAGCTTAATGCGTGACCCCATACTTTCCCCTGGAAACAGAAGAGTATCACATGCTGAGATATGGGCCCCGTGTGGAGACCCTCCTACTGAGGACAGATGTCAGGTTTTTGGAGTCTCCGTGGAAGCTATTGGCTTTTAATTGCACCAAAAGATAGAGGCTTGATGCCTAGGAATCCTAGCTGTGTTATTAACGTGCTACATGGTCTTGAAGCTCTACCTTCACTGGTCTAAGCTTCAGTTCCCCTGTCTGCAAGATGGGGTTAGACTTAACAGCTAGCTGCTTGGGTCTGAACTTTTGAGTTTGCTGCACGGGATGGACGTGGTCCTCTGCTGCTTGCCTGCTAAGCTAGGTGCATTCGAGGTCCAGCAAGGGACAGGATGGGCCAGCTCCCAATTCCACTCTCTCTTTGTACCTCCCTTGTCTGCCCCGTATACCTACATTACCTAGTGTTTTGGAATGTCTAATAGAGCCTCGTGGTAGGGAGAACTGAACTACTTTTGACTCTTCTCTCTGAGTTTTTTTTTTATCTCATTTCTTCCAGTGTTCTGGTTGAGAACATTTAGCAAGGCCTTTAATGATGTTTTAATGATATTACCAATTTTATCAACCTAATGTATATAGTTACATATTGATGTTGAGTAGCGAAACATGAGCATTTGATATTCAGCAAATTGTTTCATCGGATAGTGCTCTGAGAGACTGATTCTGATGAACACGTTGTGAAAATTCCATGGGCAAGAAAGGAGAAAAGAACATATTGAATTTTTTTTTATGTTAAGATTTAAGGAACAGTGACTCCCGCTCCTGGTCCCACAAAGGGGAGGCGAGAGGAGCTGCCCTCTGCTTGTCATGGACATGTGTGTGGCATCCGGTGCATCTCTGTAACGACAGGCTGTTCAGAGACTGGCTTGAGAGGTGCTGTGCACAGTTGTGCCAACTGACCATAGGAGCAGAGTCAGTGTCCCAGCCCATGGCCCAGAGGCAGCCCAGGACACACACACACACACACACACACACACACACACAGAGCCGATGAACTGTGTTACTGTGAATGTGAGTGTCAGAGAAGGGTGAGATGTTTCTGGGCTGGGTGTGCAGCTCAGTGGGACATGCTTAGCTTATGTGAGGCTCTGCATTTAGTCCCCAGCACCCATTTTCTCCCTGAAAAGGCTTTGTGCTTCTTGCCTCTTTTGTCTATAGGAGCCCTTCATTATCTGAGGGCTCACATTTCATAGTTGTAGTTACCCACAGTCAACCACAGCCTAGAGACATTAAATAAAAAATTGCAGAGCACTTTATACATTTCATATATACACTCTAATAGATAAAGTTTTATATATAGTATATTACATAGTAGATATAGTTATAGTTATTGTGGTTGTTCTATTTTGTTATTAAACTATGCCTAATTATATTAATTAATGTATTGTGAGTATCTATGTATATATAGGGAAAATCATAATTATCTTTGGGGTTTGGTGCTATTAGTAGCTTCAAGTATCCACCTATGTTCTTACACGTCTAGTGTCTGCCAGTATGACCCTGAAGATATACCAAAAGAATGACAGTTCATTTTAGGTCTTATTTGTGTGTACATATGTCCTTTATTGTCTACTGTCTTTGCTTGTCTTTAGATAGAGTGGCAGTGTTGCTAATTCAGAAATTTGGAATCCCTCCCCCTCCCCATATAATACTGGGGCCTCAGTCTCCTCATACAATGGCCTCATCTTATAAATGGGAAGACTGAGAGTCAGAGTCAGAAGCAATGAGTCCCTCTGACTAATCTGAGTCAGGGTCAGAGCACAATCCGATATCATCTGATTGAACTAAGAGAGTGCACCCATCCCTGAGAGAGAATGTCCAAGCCTGGAGCTGCCACCCTGGTTTCCTGTCTTCTCTCATGATGACAGCCTGAGAGGAGGTCAGAAAGAGCAGTTTCCAAGCCTAAGAAGCGCACCCTAGAGCCAGTGCTTGCAGGGGCAGATCAGGTGAGAATCCAAGAAGAGCCGAGATGGCTACGAAGGAGAAGCAACAGGAAGTGGCCACATAAGCAAACAAGTGGGTGTGGCCTGTCCAGTTATGCTAGAAGTCGGGTCTGGGAATGTACCCAAAGGAAGTGAAAGCAGGGACTCAGGTAAATATTGGCACACCCCATTCATCATGGTGACATTCACAATAGCCAAATGAAGAAATAACCTGTGTCCATCCATATGTAGATGGATGTGTTCATACAATGCAATGTTCTTCGGCCATCAAAAGGAAGGACATCTCGACACATAATACAACATGGATAACCTTGAAGTCATGATGCTAACCATGAGTCAGGCACAATAAGGCAGATGCTACAAGGCTCCACTGACGTAGTCAGCGCCTCTCTGTTGGCAGCCAGCTTTGCCAGGGCAGGAGGCCTTGGCTGGTGCTCCCTTCTCATCTGCAGTGGAACTCAAGCCTCCTGCTGAGTTATACATGGGTCCAAACAGGTGCAGTGTTGGACATTGCTGACCCCCGAGGCCATTTGCCTAGTTAGTATTATGGGGACCAGTTGTTCCTTTCCTTCTTCCAAGAGAACAGCTCATCATTGGAAATCATTTCTAAGGCCATTTCTAAGGATGATCCCACTGTCCCAGAGACAAGGGAACTGGGTGGCCTTGGGACTTGCATCAAGGGAAGGGGTGGCTCCTTTGGCTTAGCTCAGCTATCTGGAGTTCAGCACTTTCCTGAGTGGCCTCCAGGATCTCCATTCAGTGACTGGTGGCTTGGCATTGTGTCTATTCCTTTCATTTACCTGTTTACCTATTTCCCTAAGAAGGAACTGGCTTAAATGCATAGACTTAAAGGACCAATAGTTATGTGTCACTCACCAGGGATAGCGACTGCTCATAAGCAAATGTACTTACTAACAGCTGCTGTCTAGTAAGCCTCCACGACTGTCTCGGGTAGAAGCAGATCGACCATGCTCTAGCAGTCTTTGGGTCACTTGTTTGAAGAAGTGAGCAATAAGGTTTACCTGCAAGAAGAGAAAAGTGCCTGCCTGTGTACAAGATAGAAACAGTGAAGTTTGTCATGGCCATAAAAGACGCCTTGAAGCAGAAGGTTGGCAGAGAGTTAGAATTGTGGATAACTGTGACTGAGCACTTACTATCTTCCAGGAGCCCTGCGAGCGCCCTCACATACATAGGTATCCCCTTCAGATCTGGAAGCCATCAATCCTGCAGAGTGGTACTTAGAGTCTCAGGAGGAGATGAAAACCCAGAGATGATAAGTCCAGGTTTTCCATTGGGCAGGGGTTAAGATGTGTGCACAGCCAGATTTGTCCAATCCACAGCATCCCGCCCAACCTGAAGGGAGAATGGAGGGGTCTTGAAGAGGAGACAGAGGGCCAATCCCAGTACCCAGTAAGAGATGTCGTTTGTTAGCACCACCTGAGGGTCCTGGCACCAAGAAGGTGACACTTGACTGTCACAGTGCTTGAAGTTCTTTGTGTGCAAGAACAGAACATGCCAGGACAAATTTAAGTGGAGGAGCCTTGCTTATTTTCCCCCATTAACTAACTTATTTATTCACTTTGCATCCCAATCACAGCTCCCCTCTCCCCCTGACCCCTTCTCACACAGCCCCTCTCATATCCCCTTCCCCCCTTCTCCTCTGAGAAGGGGGGCTCTCCCTTATCACCCCATCCTGGCACATTAAGTCACTGCAGGGCTAGGCACAACCTCTCCTACTGAGGTCAGACAGGGGGCCCCACGCAGGGAAAAAAGGATCCACAGGTAGGCAACAAAGTCAGGGACAGCCCCTGCTCCAGTTGTTCAGGACCCACATTAAGACCAAGCTGCTCATTTGCTACGTGTGTGTGTGTGTGTGTGTGTGTGTGTGTGTGTGTGTGTGTGTGAGAGAGAGAGAGAGAGAGAGAGAGAGAGAGAGAGATTAGGTCCAGCCCATGTATGCTCTTTGGTTGGTGGTTCAGTCTTTGGGAGTCCCCAGGAGTCCAGATTAGTTGATTCTGTTGGTCTTCTTGGGAAGTCCCTATGAGGGGCTTTATTTTAAAAAACAGGAGGCTGTCTCCAAAAGAACAGGGAACAGTGGCACTGTCAGGCTGGCTAGCAAAAAAACGCTGAGGACCACAGAGAACCCAGCAGAACCTCGTCTGTATACTCTACCATCTTACGCAAAGATGTGGAAGTGACCACTTATAACATCTAAATCCCCTCAGGTCTTTCCTCAGGACCGTCATCTCTATTGGGCATCTACAGGATGTAGCTGACAGAGTGGTTGTAAGGTTGGGGTGGTCAGCAGTGTTTTACTGGGTAAACTTTAGTCCTAGTTAAATTCAAGAAGTATCAATAAGGCAAAAAACTCCAAGGGTAAAGTTGTTTTATCCCCAGTTTACTCCCAAGGGATGGAGATGAACAGGGATGGGGCATCCTTACTCAGCCACATGGCCAATGTGGCAAGGGTTTGAGACTTAATCTGACTGCAACTCTCTATGTAAAACCATCACATCTAAATTGCTCTGAGAACTGCAGTAGTATGTGTACACATGCTACGTACAAATGGATAGTACTATAGTATATATTGTATGTACTTATGAACCATGTGTATGTATAGACATAGATATGCCTACTGTACTTTCCCCTGTACATACATATCTGTGATAAAGTTTAGTTTGTAAGTTAGGCACAGTAGGAGATCAACAACAATAGTGAATAGAGCAATGATAAGGCACAGCATTTTCCATTAAATGCTTTCTACCTCAGTTGACTACATATAATGCTGCAAGCATGAGGGGATACAGAGGTGGCCCGTTTGCTCCTCAGTCCCTCTTGAGTCAGATGCTCAGGTGGCTGAGAAGGGCAACAGAGGTGTCTGTAACTTCAGTCCACCTGCATTTTCAAGGCCAGTGGCTAACCAGTGATGTAATGCAGCCAGTGACAGCTAGGATACTGACCTCTGAAAGCTATGTCCTTGTATTCAAGAGTCATTTGACGCTGGGCAAGTCCACATGACAGGGAGGGTGTGAGCATCTACTGTTCTTGAAGATGGGGGAATCAGGCCACAGGGCCTCTCTCAACGTAATGGAAAATTGGGACGCCCCAGGGGGCTGCGTGTTCTCATCTGACCTCTTACAGTCCTGGGGCAGATGGACCCGTGTGTTTTCTTTGGCTTCCGCCATGCACTTGAGAGTGAGTACCTGTTCTTAGAGATTTTGGTTTACTCATGGTGTGGAGAGGAAGGGGAGTGTTTATAATGAATGTTTTGGTGTAGACCTGACTTGACAGTAACTTCACTATCTCAGTGATACTTGACCCAAAATAAACACTAACTCGTGTCCAAAAAACTTGGCCACGATAGTATAAACTTAGGCAATATTAACCAGTGAGATGTGTATGCTTCCTCAGAAACACTACATTGAGTTGTTTATCTGAAAAGAACTATCCAAACTGTCCTTCCGGTTCCTAAACACTGACTGTGTGCCAAAAGCACAGGTGGGCCACAGGGCGCGGAGGGAGGCTCCTCTGGCAGCTGAATTGTGGGGAGGTGGGCTTTGAAACATCTCTGAGGTGTATTAGAGAATCATAGCCTGCTTCTTGTTTTGCAGATTGGAAACCTGGACGATTACTATCATTTTTACCACAGCAAGACCTTCAAGAGATCGACCTTGAGCAGCAGGGGCCCCCACACCTTCCTCAGAATGGACCCACAGGTACACGCCTCCAGACAATGTTCCTTCCCGAGGCTGAGAGCATCCTGTTTTGCCCTCCTCAAAGGAGACCATAATGGGTTTCTAGTCTCAAAAATTAATTTCTGTATTTACATTGGATACAAGGTAGCAGAGATAGAGCAACATGTCACATCCACTAAATGCTCTCGATTTTTGTATTTTTATCAGACTTGAGAAAAATACTTGACTTTAGTTAAAATGTTGAAATCTATCAATATTTTAAAAATGAGTCGTGCTTGGGAGATATCTCAGTGGTGGACCCTTGCTTAGCATGTACAAGACCTTGGGTTTACCCCAGTGTGTGTGTGTGTGTGTGTGTGTGTGTGTGTGTGTGTGTGTGTGTATGATTCTTACCAATAAACTAAACCCTTAAAGCAAATATTTAATAATGAAGTTAGTGATGAGGCAGGGAGAAATTTTTCTGGTCATTATATAATTTTTCTGGTATCTTAATGGTTGGAGCAGTAAGCATGACTCTCCTTAAAATTTTGTGTGATCTCTCTTTCAGATTTAAGTAAATTAGTTTGAAGTTTTGTGTAACCCATGCTGACTGGGTCAGTAAATTATGCTTCCTTTCTACCTATATTTGAAATTAATGTTGGCAAATTTCAGTCAGCAGATACATGGTAAAGATTGCAACTGCACAAGAGGCTGTGGGCCTTTCACACGTTCATTTATTCAGCAGGTGCTTTTTAAATACCTGCTGTGTGGTTTATTCTGCCTCTAGCAAGGGCAGCGATGCTGGCAGTGAAGCTGGCCAAAAATGAAGCAACACATTTGGTCACAATGCGAGCCGAAAGGGAAAAGGACGTGCATGGGAGAAACACTACTAACCACAAGGAGGTGTGGCCGTTGATAGGTAGGCCACGATGTTTTTAAACATAGTAGTCATTTCATTTTAAAAGCCATGCTCTAAATGCCAGTCTGAACTCACTGACTGGCACACAAAATTATTTCAGCCATTTCCAGAGAACGTTTTACAATAGTTTTCGTGGAAGAATAGGTTTTTGATGTTGCCACAAACCACTCTGTTGACCATCACTGGCTTTACTGTGTTGGCAGAGCTGGGGAGGGGAGAGAAACAGTCCCTCCCTGGACACAGTGATGAATTGCTCTGCTCTGGGCCATTGCTCTATGGGCATTCTGGTTTGAAGTAGACCCCACTCATGTAAGTGGGGCATGGGAAGCAGAGATCCTGAATGTATTTGTGAATTCATTTTATAGGTTGGTGGGTGAGAGGGTGGATGGATGGGTGGATGGATGGATGGATGGACTGATGGATGGATGAATGGATGGATGGATGGATGGATGGATGGACTTATGAAGGGGTGGATGAGTGGGTGAAAACATGGGTGAATGTGTTTATGGAAAGGCGAATAGGTGGGTGAGTGAGTGGGTGGGTAAATATATTACTGATGGAGGGATAGATGACTGGATGGATACATGATTGATGGATGCTTGGGTAGATGAATAGGTGTATTAGTGGGTGGCTAGATGAACAGATGGATAACCACAAGAATGGATGAATAAATACAAAGATACAGACAAAGGACATTCTGCTAATTCTCTTATTCCCTCTACAAGGAAAGGAATGTAATGTTTATTAGCAGATTTTTATGTGTCTGGGCATTTTAAAGCATGCCATTTCACCTAATTACACGGGGTTATAATTATATCTACTTGTGGTCACAATACAGAACATGAAGAAGTGTTTTTCAGAGGAACGAGGGCATTCCCTTCCCTTAGGAAGCCAAGCCATAAGCATAGCTGCTCTCGATTCTAGAATGGGAGTAATTAGTGAAGGGTGAGCAGAGCTGGTCCTCAGGGCCCATAGAGAAGGGCGGCGGGGAGCTGGTGCACAGCCGGAACTTGGGAGAGCTCTGATGGGCTCTGTGAGTTGAAAGTGAGCCATTGCCCTTCTTAGGGGAAAGGCTAAGCTCAGAAGGAAGTTAGCACCACATCGCCCTGCTACAGTTTCACTCCAAGCAAGCAGTGGCTATGTCCTGTAAAGACATCATGCTTTCTCTTCATCTGAAATCTCCAGCATCTTCAAATTCCCACCTCTCAGGGAGTAAAAAATCAGGGCAAGTATTTGTATGGAGAATGCTCTGACATGGGGGCTCTTTGCTAAGAGACTTGGCCCCCAATCCCTTTCGAGGGGGCTTCCAAGAATTAAAACTCCTTCTTGATATTCAGACAAATATAGAGTCAAAATAGGAGACACGGAGAATGCTTTGTCTTCTGTTTTAAACCTTTGTAGGGTTTTGTTTGGATTTTAGGTATTGGGGCTTGAACCTAGGGCCTCCTATATAACAAGCAAGTGACCGACCACAGAGCTATGCTCTCAGCCTCCTTTTGTATTTTTGTATTAGGAAACAAAGTCTAGATAATTTTCCTTGGCAGAACTTTGATCCTCCTGACTCAGCCTTTTTGAGTAGCTGAGATTACAGACGAGAGCCACCAGCTCTGGAGGTTTTAAACCTCCCTATGGTACTTAGCTGGGCATGTTTTCTTTTTCAAAAACATGAGCTGAATGATTGTGGGATGCAAAGCTGCTCAGTAGTTCTGGTCCTAGTGAGGCTTCGGTGATGCTGGGGCAGAAGGCTCATGCACGGGCCATGCAGGCCGGGTGACAGGGACCTATTCCCAGAGGTGCCCGTGGCTGGATGCCCTAGACCCACCTGTATGCAACAGCTAAGCTGGTCCATTGATTCATGCTGGGTTTGTTGAAAGGAGTGTGTTCAGTTTGGGTCTCCCTGCAAAGTGTTCCCCAGGGATTAGTTTTATCATTTTGTTTGAGACAGAGACTCATTCTGTATCACAGGCTGGTCCAAAACCCACTAGATAGCCCAGGGTGACTTAGAATTTATGGCAAGCCTCCTGCCTCAGCTTCCCCAATGCTGGTGTTACAGTCGTGAGCCACCATACCCTGCAGCTGTATGCCTGAAGTAAGCAGAAGGAAGAACAGACTTCCTAGGGCAAGACTCTGGCAGCTAGCTTTTTCCAAATAAAAACCCCTTTTACCTAGTTTCTTGGTTCCTGGCAGGGCTGCCATCAAAGCATCCTGCCAATAAAAAAATAAAGAGGAAAAAGGTGAAAAGCCTGCCAGTCCCAGCCCTGCGGAGACCTGCCAGTGATTGGCCAATTGTCTCCCTCAGTTCTAATTAAAGTTTCAACCCCAGAGAAAGCATATAGACCAATTAGGAATTCTGAACTGCAAATGAAATACCTCTGTTTACATAGTCTAGTTTTAAGGCAATCCAAATGAATCCACTGTTCGTTTGATGAATATTTACTTTACCCAGTCATTTCCAGTTTGATGAAATTTGCTGTTTCATAGAATTACTTAGTACTGACCCTTATCAGAACCGTTTTCTTCCGTTAGCCCTTCATGATACCCTTTCACTTGGAAAGGTCTATAATTAATATTATTAACAAAAGGAAACGATGATTTAATATTATTCAGAGACATTGGAATGTAGTTGTCCATGTGCTGGAATGACCAAACTGGAAATGAATGCTATAGGGCTTTGGATAAAGTCCAGCCAAATACAGATGGTATTTTATTTTAATTACCTTTGATTTCTGTTGTATCAAAGCGGTTTGATGAGTGATGGAATTTACAGTCCACCCCAACATCATAGGAAATGGATGGAGTGTACATTTGTTTAAACCAAACACAAGCGGGAGGCAGCGAAGAAGGGAAGCTTGTCTTTATTTATACATAGACACATAGACACACATAGACACACACACACATAGACACATACACACACATAAACACATACAGGCACACACATAGACACATACACACACATAGACACATATATACACATACACACACATAGACAGATACACACACATAGACACATACATACACATAGACACACACAGACACATATACACACATACACACACATACACAGGTCACCCCTACCAGGCAGCTCCCTCCACCCATCCTTTACCGGCTTCTCTGTAGGCCAGCACTGTCTTTGCATTCTTTTAAAATATAAATATTTTATGTGTATGGCTGTTTGCCACACGCACGCAGTTCCTGTGGAAGCTAAGAGAGAGCATGGGATCCCCTGAAACTGGAGTTGCTAGCCAACATACAGGTGCTAGGAATAAAACTCAGGTCCTCTGGAAGAGCAGTGCTACTCTTAACTGCTGAGCTACTGGCTTCTGTACGTTCTTAATTAACCTTTGCGTGATTTCCTCTTGAGGGGGCCATTTTGCTTTGCTTTACTGATCAGCCGATCACAGGGAGAACAACTTACGTGTTCCCAGCGTGCAGTATTGGCCACTGGGTTTCTCTGAAGGCTGTCATCTAAGCAAAGTGAAACCATTTGTTTTTAACTTGTTCTTTTGCTAAATGTCTGCAGAAGGGCAGATGTTGCAGAAGCCTCAGCCAATAGCTGAAAGGGCTCACAAATTTTTTAAAAATTACTCGTTCTAAGTCTGTTCCAAACTGGCTTATAGTTTAGATGCCGCTGCCTGTGACTTCCAACCCTTACATTTTAGCTAGATGACTCCAGTTCAGCCCTTTCCTTTGGTTTTCAGCCAGTTGGATGATGGCAATGGAAAGATGGAGATGTTATTGGATGGAGAGAGCTTCAGTGCCTGCTTCTGGGCTGTGGGGACCTTCTAGTTGATGCCTCCTGCTGGGGCTTTAACGCTTCCCAGTTGCAGTGTGACTTCGGGGGCTGCAACGTGCATTCTGCTTAGCGCGATGGGACTTTGCCCCAGAGTTTAGTCAGAGCTCAGGTTTCTTTCCAGTGGTGATGCAACATTTAAACAGATCTTTCCATTAACCACAGATGGAATTTTATCTGACAGTTTGTGTGCGAGAGCCGTTCAAATAGCAAACAAACAGAGAGTTCCTGGCAGATAGCAGCACACGGACAGCGAGTGACCACAGTGGTCTCTGGGGGCCAATGGACTATGTAATGGCCAGGCTGCTCCTGCCCAGGATGGATCTGCCTATAATGGGTAGGAACAGCGTTCTAGCACCCTGACTGGAGGCCTCACAGACCACCACTTCTTCCCAAGCAGGATTGAAGAACAGTCGCCTCAATGCACTTCCAGCCCAGTTGATTTCAGGTGCATGGCTGTCGGCAATTGGCAAAGGGTCTGAATCTTAAAATGCACCTCAAAAGACAGTGTTTTATAATTTTACCTGCATTTCTGGCAGTCCTCAGTGACATCAAAGGCCTCACAGCCTCATTTGTGTTCTCTGGCTTGAGTTGGCAGGTACCCCCTCCCCAACTCCTTCATCGGTCAAGGCCAGCCCTCTTCGTGTATTGCCCAGTCCACATCCTGACTTCTCTCATGTGGGTTACAGCAATAGCTGTTCTCCAGTGAGCCTCCTTGTTGCCTCTGATCTATAGCTAACCTCTCCCAAGGGGATCCTATGAAACACCCTTTGCCACTGTCCTGAGTGGGCGGTACTCCCACCTCTTGGCTTCCTGTGTCCGCCTGAGCCCAGCCACACCAGCTTTTGTATTCCCCTCTGATGACCTCACGCCCCACTCATGTTCTGCCTTTGCACAGATTGCTCCCTATCTCTCCTGGTCTTTCTCTTCATCACCTCTCTCTGATCTCAAATATCCCTGCTACCAGGGAGCCAGTGGTTCGATCAACATCCTCAGGGTACGGTCTACTCTTCCTACAAGTTGTGTATTTGTGTTATAGATTTAGCCTGGAGTGGGTACACACCACAAGATTTGATAGCAACAGCAACCACGACTAGTAGTTTGCTTAGGATCTGGTCGGTGATAGAAACAGAAGTGGCCGGGAGCTGCGTAGGGTATCTCTGAGTTCTAGAACAGGCTGGGGAGCACATCCAGGGTGCTACAGCTGATAGAACCAGTGGGGAGTAATGGGAAGGCAAACCAACCAGATTGGGAAGAGGAGCTTGCCAACACGATATGAAGCTGTGGAGAACCAAGGCCACATCTTGTTTGTTTTTTATCCCCTCACAAGCCCAGCAGTCACCCGGTAAAAGCTAACAGATGCCAAATAAATGTTTATTGAAAAGTCTCTCAATTTTCACAGACCAGGCTCGAGCATACAATGGCTACCCGTCTTTATTTGCATATCAACTGCTTTCTATCTAAATGTTTTAGATATAAATTGTGAGATTCGGTGATCGTAAAACCCACACGGGGAAGCTGAGTGAGGAAAGCCTCGTCGCATGTTGCTGAAACCAAAATGATAAAGGAGTGTGAACCAGTGTCTGCTAGAGTCGTTGTGACAAAGGGTCACAGACTGGGTGGCTTGAATAACAGATACGTACTTATGTCTCACAAACTCGGAGGCCGGGAGGTGAAGGGGAAGGTTTTGGCTGGGTGTTTCTGTGAGGTCTTTTGCACATGGCTGTGTTCTTGCTGTGTCCTCGCATGGACTCCCTCTGTGCACATCTGCGTGCTAATCTCATATGAGGACATCAGTAATAATGGATGAAGGCCTACCCTAATGACCTCACTTTAACGCAATTTGTCTCTTTAAAGACTGTCTCCAGAGGTTGGGGTGTGGCTCAGTGACAAAATGCTTGCCTAACTTGTGTGAGGCTGTGGGTTTGAGCCCCACAGTCTCATTCTGAGAGACCGGGGGGTTAGGCTTTAACATAAAGTGGAGCTGTGGTTCTCAACCTCTCACAGGGGTCATCTAAGACAGATATTTGTATCATGATTCATAGCAGTAGCAAAATTACAGTTATGAATTAAAAACAAAAATAATTTTATGATTGGGGGTTACCACAACATGGGGGACTGTCCTAAAGGGTTGCAGCATGAGGAAGGTTGAAAACCTCTGATCTAGAGGGAGACACAGTTCAACCAGAACAATTGACCCAACTGGGTTGTGGCTGCAGGCTGTTTTCAGTGACTGTAAGCCAGTGATCTGCAATGGGGAAACTGTACTGTCTGTGTCCTTCAGCAAAGTGAGAAGTAACTTAGGAATGGGTGGCAGCTTCAATTTCCAAAGTTCCCAGGGACATACTGCTCATATGACCATCTGGTGAAGCCAGGGTCTTCCAAACTGAATTCAAGAAATGGCTTCTATGGTGGTTTTCTGTGGCTGCAGGTTAAGCGGGTGTGTGTGTGTGTGTGTGTGTGTGTGTGTGTGTGTGTGTGTGTGTGTTTATCGAGGAGGGTTGCTTCCCTGTTTCCTTGGGGGTGAGAGAGGTTAATGATGATAGTATTCTAGGCTGAGTTAGAAACATTCTGTGTCCTGGGTTTCCTAACTTTCCCCCAGTGTCTACTGCATGGCTTTTCTGTTGTGGGTGTACAATTGGCATAGCAACCTGGTGTCCCTCCTAACAAACCCCAAGAAGAAGAAGTGTACCACTGCAGGTGGGCGCAGGCATCCTACTAAGATCAGCTCAAATGAAGCCAGTAACCTATGGCAACAATTCTCCTGTCCTCTAAGGAGGTGACAGCTGTCACTCCCATGCCATGCACATGCAGAGAAAACCCTTTCGTCCCCCATGAGCCTTGTCACCTGCCACTGTTTCATTGAATCCATGGGTTGTATTTTCTTGGTCTGACATAGTATATTGTTCTTAGTTTAAACTGTCACAGTGACCAGACAACATTTTTTTCTTGAGTCAAAAGGAGAATGGCAGAGGAGAAAGAGTCAAGAAATATGGAAAAGTTAGAGATGTGTGGGGGAATAAATGGAGTGGGAGAAAACCCTCATCCCGCCAGACTTCTGGTGCTCTGGGCGGGCGGACTCAGGAGGACTGCTGCATGCTTTCCATGCGGCCCCGGGTGGGTGCCTGGCTGTGGGAAGACACGGAACCCCAACCCGCAGGGGGTGGACAAGGGGCAGTCTGAGGTCTCTGGGCCTCACAGAGGCCAGAGATAACAGGTTCTCAGTCTCGGGCATCCCAGACACCACTGGACACCTCGGAAGAGCTGAGAACAAAATAGGTAACCCAGGGGTGACTTGGTCATCCCCAGGGCCAAAGAGAGGAGAGGGCAGGGAGAGAGGGGGCACTGGGCAGGCGAGAATCCTTGGTCCAGTCCATGGCTGGAGAGTAGGAAGGCCTTCCAGCAGGAGGTTGGACACTGCTCTTTAGGGGAAAGCCTATTCCATCATTTCATCACGGCAGGCCTTGGTGAACAGAGATAGTCTATGGGTTTAAGAGAGAGGGGCCCGGCCATGGCCACTTGGAGAAAGGGGAGGAGGGAGGGGAAAAGGAGAACTAGAGATGAGAATAAGAAAGGTGAGAGCCTAAGAGATTGAGGAGGGGCCAAGCAGCCCCTTTTATAGTGGGCTGGGCTACCTTGTTGTTGTCTGGTAACTGTGGGGCGGAGCATACTTGGCTATTGTGAGGTAACTGTGAGGGTGGAGTCTAGCCAGAATGCCAGGAGCTTGGGGCTTTGTCTTCATGACTGATAGTTACAGAATTATGGAGTTGGGGGCTCTATGGTGTCAGGCACCTGTCTCTAGGAACATGGCTCACTGTTCCATCCCTTGTAGAGTTTCCTACTGGGTCTCCGGAGCAAGCCTCGCTCAACCAAAACAGGCTGCCTTTCACAGTCCCACAGAGATGGTGGCACATCTCTGTCTTCTCACTCAGAATGTTCCAACACTGAGGGGACCAGGTAGATGGGAACAATGCTACAGGGGACATCAAAGCCTTACCTAGAGAGAGCCATCAAACTCCAAGCAACAAGGAGGCCCTTAGTCTATCTACTAAGGGATTGTGGGTAGCATCTGAGAATGAGAAGCAGAATGGGGGAGCAAACGAAGCACAGCTGCCTAAAGTTTAAAGTTTCTTCTTCAGTAAATATGCCTGCTTTTCCTTTTGTGTCCCAGTGATGTGTTTGACAGAAGAGGATGGAAAGGGGTGGCCAGAGCAAACCTCTTCAGAGTTTGCTCCATGATCCTAATCACAGTGGGAATAAGGTCCCTTTGGCACATCAGTCAAGGTTGTAGAGAACAAAGGCCCAGGCCCATTCCTGAAGCATTTCCATAAGGGTCCCAGCAGTCCCAAGACTCCTGCCACTCCTTCAGGGACAAAGGCCCAGCTTCGCTTTTCCTCGGGTTGTGCAACCATTGGTGAGCACTGTCCTCACCTAACTCCATGTAGCCTCTTGTGGAGCCTTCAGCAGGCTGAATGTTGGTGTTTGGAGCAGTTATCATTGATGGAGACTACATGTGACCACACTGTTGAGCGCAAAGGCTCAGAGATGGGCTGGCCCGGCTCACACACATTTACGCTTTGGAATCTAAAGCCCCGGCAGGCAGGGTGTCAGCCTGTCTACTCAGGCTTCTTTCTTTCCTACAGCTGCTCCCCTCTGCTTTGGGATCTGATGGTTCCTAGATCCTGGGAACATAGCCTCTGACTCCTCTACTGATCTGCATGGGGTGTAATCAGGCTGCCTTACCATGCAGAAGTCCCTCTTGACCTTTTGTATTTATAGACTAGAGCATACTTCTCTTTGAAGCAAAAGGCACAGGGAAAGGAGAGATGCCAGGAGCTCTCCTTTGTACTGGGTACAGCTTTGCATGGAGCACACAATCCATTCAGGATTCAATAGAGACCCTCCTGAGTGCTTTAAAAAGTTTACCAGCTTGGTTCTAATACACCCCCTCCCTGATGTGCTGTGTAGGAGCCTTCAGTACAGAGGACTCTGGGAATGTCCTTTGTCTCCTTAGCTCTTTAATACCACAGATGGACCCTTATATGAAGGGGGCTTCCTGAGGAAGCTTGTTGGGGTTTCTGAGGACAAAACCAAACCCTTCAGGGCAGGAAAGGGCTCCACAGCAAAGCAAGCAAAGTTTTATGCTATCTTTGTCAACACCATCACATGGGAGGATTTTTCAAAACAGCCCTTTGTTGCTTATGACACCCAGGACCAGTGTGTCAACTAGGCTTCTAGTCTGGCAGAGCCCTCTGACTCACACAAGAGGAAACAGCTAAAGCTGCCTCTGGGACTCTGTGAACAAGGAGGCAGCACCAATGGCTCTTGACACCTGCAGGCCATTTACTGTACTCCCTTCAGGGTCTCCCACGCTCCCCATGCCTGCCTTCTGCCTCCAGGTCTCTGCTTGTGTGTGTGTGTGTGTGGGGGGGGGGCTCCTGTGACTGTCTCTAAATTTTATCTCATCTTACTCAGGAGGACAGTCCAGAGTGGCTGGATTTCAACTTGACTTCTAGAACAAAGTTGGACATGTGCTGCAAAACACGGCGCAGAGCTGGGGAGAGGCTCTGTGCAAGAGCCACGGTTTCATGTAACTCTGGGAAGAGTATGACACCTTCTCTACACCCAGAACTCTTTCCCAGAGCAAAGAACTCTGTAGGGTAATTCTGGTATAGGCTTAGCAGGAAGCAAACAGAAACGGAGAAAAGGAAAAAGGTCCAGATAAAGTTCAAAGACATCCAGACACTTTGTACCTGTTTGTGGTTGCAGGATTGGTGTATGGCAGATGTGACATTTAGTAGACTTGCTCCCGTCTCAAATCACTTATTATTGATGTTCCACAAAAAAAAAAACAAAAACAAAAAACAAAAAAAAAAAAAAAACCAACAACAAAACCAAAATGTCATGCAGTAGTCAATACCCAAGCTGAGTGTGGGCATGCTAGAGCATGCCTGGGTTCTAGCATTAGTAGACTGGGTAGAGGATTGTGAGTTCAAGACCAGCCTGAGCTTGAGTGAGCTCCAGACTAGCAGATGCAATATAGTAAGACCTTGTCTCAAAAGGAAAAGAAGTCTATCTAAATCATATTTCCAATTCAGAAGTATGTTTTTTAAAGTCTGTGATTGTTCCTTATATACAGCCTGTAGCATACTCATATTTAAAATCTGAATTATGGCTTCATTTATTCACCCAGGAAATATTAATGAACTCCATGTGATTTCCAGGTATTGCTTAGCACAGTGAAATACAATGGAGACAGGACAGTAGATCCTGTCCAGGTAGCTGTAGGGCAGCATAGGATAGCTGGACCACTGTTTGAAGTTCATTCATCTTTACATCACTATGGCAACTACCTGAGATAAAGCAACTTGCAGAGAGAAAAGATGGATAGAGCGATGAATGGGAACAGGCATAATGCTACATTTATGAGAATGCTGCAATCCATTACTTTAGGAAAGTTCGCTTTGAAGGTTGTAGCTCATAGTTGCCTGGTCCTATTGCGGTGGCTCTTAACATTCCTACTGCTGTGACCCTTTAATAAAGTTCCTCATGTTGTAGTCACTCCCAGTCAGAAAACGAGTTTCATTTCTATTTCTTAACTGAGATTTTGCTACTGGTATGAATTGGGATGCAAAATACCTACGGTTTTGGATAGTCTTAGGTGAGCCCTGTCAAAGGGTTGTTTGACACTCCCCCACCCCACAAAGGGATCACAACCCACAGGTTGAGAACCACTGTCCTATTGGTTTGGGCTATGGCAGCACACATCATAAAGGAAACAGGGCAGAGAAGGCAGATTCTGCACATGGCAGCTGAAGCACAAAGAGAGGGAGGAGGAAGGTCCAGGCGAATAGTCCCTCAAAACAGATCCCCACAAAAGTTAGGAAAAGCATAACTTCAGCCAGCTCCCCCCAACCCAGTGCTGCGGATGAAATCCTGTACATGCTGGGCAAGCAATCTACCACTAAGCACAATCCAGCCAAGACTCCACCTCTTAAAGGTTACACCATCTCAGTAGCACCACAGGCTGGCCAGCAAGCTTTTACCATACTTGCAAACCATAGCGGCCCCAATTCCCAATTCCATTCAATCAGACATGGAGGCCATGGTCACTCAGACATAGGCTTACTTGACTTTAGGACTTATTCTCCAAGTTTCTTACCCGTGAATTTGAAAGATGAATCAATGTGTACTGTTATCTCGTGCCATACATTTCTCACATCGAGAAAGGTTGGCTACCTCACATAGACACTATAAGCCATCTGGTACAAAGACCACAAACGAAGCTTTAGTGAGAAGTGATAGCCAAGGCCGCTGCTGTGAAGACTTCCTGTGTACACTGGCCCTCTTAGGAGGGTGTGTATTAGACTCACAGCCTTATCATAATGCAAAATTCATTTCTGTGTTCAACTTTTAAGGTCCCTGTAGTCTTTCTCAGTCTTCACATAGTTTAAACGTTTCTTCTGAGACTCAAGGCAATCTTTTAACTACAACCCCCTGTACAGTCAAAAGGCAAATCACATACTTCCAACACACAGTGGCAGAATATATATTGCTACCCTATAAGGGAGGAATGGACGCATAGTGAAGAATACTGGACTATGTCAAAACGGAATCCCGGCAGAGCAAGCTCAACCTTGTAGTTCTCCTGATACCAAAAGGCTTCCCTTCCCTTCAAGCTTTTCTGCCACGTACATACACGTCTCTCTTGGCTGGTTCCATCCCGTCCGCTGCTACCTTTGGTACATGTCTACACCATCTCCAGTATCTTGGGATCTTCACTGCAACCCCAGCTTCTTTTTCACAGGTTTATAAAATGGCTTCCATAGCTCCTTCTCCTCTAGTGCTCACAGGGAGATTCCTCTGCCACACCGTGCCTCAGTGGCTCTCTGCAGCCACAGGGGAGGAATCCATGACACTCTTCCTGAGTCCTTCATGACTCTAAAGCCAACGCAAATGAAGAACGCTGCCAAGTTTGGCTGCCAGCTTGGGATGACTCCGGGGCCCCTTGAGTCACATTCGATTTTTGCTTTGGTTGGAAAAGAAGACAGCATGGGCTCTGTGTCACCAGTTGGAAGTTTGGCAGGGTGGGGTCTCCCCACTGAGGACATCCTTCCCTTTGTTCCAGTACAGATCAGCCTTCATCTTAATGGTGTGGCTCTCCCTAACACTTACAGCCCTTCTTCCAGCACAGTAGATATGCATGAGAGTCATGAATAGCCACTATGCTTTGGAATTCTCTCTGCCAAAGAAATTGGTCCATTTCTTTTTTTTTTAATGTTAAAAAAAACTTAGTCTCAGGCAAGTTCTTAGGACATGGGCAGAAAGCAGCCTGATTCTTTGCCATCATAGGAATGGACTCTAGCCCAGTTCCTGGTATTGTTTCCCCATCATGAAACATCATCATAGTCCTCATTGCTCTCAGCCCTACTGCCTTTCAGGCTCCCAGTGGAATGGCTATTAAGTTCTGCTTACAGCATTTAACCACTTTTCTACCCCTTCCCCTCCCCCCAAAATCCCAAAGTCTTCGATGTTCCTTCAAAATGACAATAGCATAATCAGGTTCCTTAAAGCAACTGTCTGGTACCCATGTCTCTATTAGTTACCTTTCTGTTGCTGAGATAAAATACCACAGCTAACACAGCTTATAGAAGAAAGGCTTTTTGGGGCTTTACTGTTTGAGAGTCCTAAATGGGGCAGGCATGGCAGCAAGAAACAGGCATGAGGGCTGGAATAGGAAGCTACAAGTAGGAAGCAAAGAGAGCTAACTGGAAGTGGTAGAGCCCATTCTCCTCAAAACAAACAAACAAACAAACAAACATATGAACCCATGGGGACATTTACATTCAAACCACAAGGGACCATAGGTAGTCCTACAGAGATTCTCATGCTGCTTTTTTTAATACAGATAATTGCATATTCCAAATAGTCCCAGAGACAAGTTGCCCACCCTTGACTCTTACCAGTTGCATTCAAGTTCTACAGAAGCATCAGTTCCATGAGTGATATGTTAGAGACCTCAGTGATCTGGTCCTTTGCTGTAAGTCACATGGCCATGTACATACATAATGACAGTCCATGAACACGCCTCAGTGAAAGGACCCTTCTGCGCATGGGTGGAGATTCTGTCTGATGGGAGAGATGAAGCTCTTACTTGGCTTCAGGACATGAGCATATTTCTGGCCTTCTTAGAGTATCCAGGTGTCTCTTAGGCTCCAACCTGAGGGTGTCCAAACAGAGCCTGGCTGAGGTAGAGCACTGGTGTGTTGGCCTTGGACAGAAACCAAGTATTTACCCTCATCTCCCCAGAACCTAGAACTGGACCCCTGAAATGCTCTTACACATCTCTGCTGAGTGAGCAGGTGACTGACTCCAGGATATCCACTATGCAGAGAAACTGGGATAGGAAATAGCTTATTCTTTATGATGGTCAAGAAGTCCTGTTGCACTTTCCCAAAGATGGATGAGGAGTTAGGCAGTAACCAAAACCTGAGTAAAGCACTGGGTGACAGCTAGCCATATTAGCCACTGTACCGAGGTTGACCTTCTGAGTCCCTGTCAACAGAGTTGGACCCTAGACACTCCCACAGTGGGCACATAACCCATGCTGTTTGGTTTCATTGTCTTGGTCATAGGCAGAGCTTCTAATGAGCAGGCCTATGACAGGAGGGTAGGGAAAGCTACCATGCCCTTGGGAACTCCTAGTTGTACTGAGGATCCAGTATTGACACAGCTACCCTCAGGGCTCTTCCCCTGAAACCTGAAACAACAAGGAGCTGGGATGCTCAACTCATCCAGCTGGCAACTCCATACTGGAAACTTGCTTCCCTCACAGCATACACCCAGGCTTGGGACAGCATAGCGACCTTCTCAGAGTAAGAAGCCTGGTGGCACTGTGGCCCTGGGCTGTCAGCATGGCAGGAGAGGTGGGATCACCCTGGGGAGTGCTCTGTGTTTTACAGCCCGTGTTTAGCAGATTCTGAAAGGCTACCTTACAGTTTTCTTACCAGGCAGAGCTTTCTTGTTCCGGTAACACGTGTGGGAAAGCTGTAAAATGCTATCAGTGGGTGTAAATGAGCAAAACAGCTCACTTTCTCATTTTATCTTCTGCAGGAGTCTCTTTCTATGGGGCGTATAAATCACCTAGGACTTGGGACCGAAGCTTTTTCAAATGTCTAATCCAAAAGGGATTTCGAGCTCTTTTCAGGGTTTCTTTATTGTTGTTTTGAGATAGTGCCTTGCTATGTAGCTCTGGCTAGCCTGGGATTTGCATCAAATGAACCTCCGGCCTCCCAGGTACTAGGATTGGGTGTGTGTCCCCACATCCAGATTTCTTGCACTAATAAACCCAGTGCCTAGATGATTTATAGACAGATCATACCTGTGGTGAGACAGGCTCCGGTCTTCTTCCTGCATGTTTTGTCCTGTATACCAGGGAGGCTTTGGCATCTGTGTCTACCGATGAGACTACCAGTCAGGGTACTGTGCTCCCTCCTTCAGGAAACGGAGTTGATACTTAGAGAAGGGGGAGGGGGAATCTTACCTTTGATCCTAGGGGACCTCACTCCCTGCTTTCTCTGGGTTAGCCACTCTAACTTCTAGGACCAGCCGACAGTCTCCAGCAACTTTTAAGTAACTGCAAGCTCCCTGGTCCTTCATTCTTTCCTCCCAAGTCTATGCCAACTCATGTAGGCAGCCTGCCTTGTGTGAGTGACCTCACTGGTGGGAGCCCCGGAATGGGATCCAGCCTTCCTGAGAGCAGGGGCTCCACGCTCTCAAGAAACACATTCTCATCTTTCCATCTTGGCCTTCCGCACTGACTTGACCCGTAGCTGCAAGCATTGTCGAGGGGCCAACCAGCCCAGCCAGGCCAGAGGGAACACTTCCCCTGCCTTGGGCTCTTGATCAGGTTTCCGCAGTTGGAAAACTGCATAAGCAATGGCTGTGTGCTGTCTGCTGCACACTGGTGTGGGTGTTTTGTAACACTGCCCACAGTGGGCCCTAGAATTTCTAGTGATAGGCTCTCTATAGACAGACACACGGAGGTGCAGGAGGCCCCACGAGTTGTGGGGCTGAGTTTTATCCCAGGCATCCTGGGTCCTGGATCACCGACCTTCTGTGCAGTTTGTTCCACCTTTCAAACTGTTGCTTGATCAAGGAAGCAAGTGATACCGTGTGAGGGAAACAAGAATCGCGGTGGTTAGTGCTCTGCTGTTTCCCTTTCTAGATCTTTCTCTGTACATGTTTTCTAGTTGCTGACCCAATCTCTAGTATATGAATTATGGTCCCTTGCTTACTCATTTAGCATCTCTGGCTCCAGTTTGATCGAACAGTTTCTTCACTCTCTCGTTCATTCTCTCCATGCCTGGCTTCTCTTCTTTGGAACAGCGACTGTTTGTCCATTTTGTTTTTGTTTTTTTGGCACCATCACAGTCTATTGTTTTTAGTAGAATAACTTCAAAATCTGTTAGTGTGGTGTGATCACCACCCTCACCACCACTCATAATAAGCCAGCGGCTTTCAAATGCTGTCAAATCATCTCTTGGTGCATGCTATTCAAATCACCTACCATGACCCAGAATCTTGCAAAAGGAAACCTGTAGTGTCTACAAGAGGCTGACGTTGGGAGGTCACTAAATGCTCTGTCTATCATTGAGCTCTCATCTCCAATATCTATCTATCTATCTATCTATCTATCTATCTATCTATCTATCTATCATCTATCTCTCTGTTATCAATCACAGACATCTATGTTTAGTTTGTGCGCACCCATACACAAATGTCACACACAGTGCATGTGTGGACTAAAGGATAACTATGGAAGATAACTCCAAACTTTTTTGTGAGTTCCTCAGATTTGTGTGTTAAGTGCCTTTACCCACTAAGCAGACACAGGCACGCATATACACGAGTATGCATGTGGAAGTCAAGGAATGGTTCTCCTTTTCCACATTGCTTCTGCTCTCCTTGTTGCTGCCACACTGTGTACTCCAGGCTATCCCGCCCTCGAGCTTCTGGGCAAGTCTCCCGTCTTGGTTTCCCCAGCTCGTCTTGGTTTCCCCAGCTCGCTGTTGCTGCTAGATTACCGATAGGAGCTGATGCTTGGTTTTGGTTTTGGTTTTTATTGTGGGTTCCTGGGCTTAAACTCAGGTTGTCAGGTTTGCTCATGGAAACATTGCACCTTTAAATAAATAATATCTACCTTTCTTTCTGATAGGTAAAATGGCTGCAACAACAGGAAGTGAAGCGCAGAGTCAAGAGACAGGCGCGAAGTGACTCTCTTTATTTCAATGATCCCATTTGGTCTAACATGTGGTACATGGTAAGTAAGGTGTTGGGGCCTCTGTCTTCTCTGGGACATTAGCATCCTGTGCCTCTGAAGTGGGTTGATTTTCATTGCTGCTTCATAACTGTAATTTTACTACTGTTATGAATCATAATGTAAATATCTGATATGTGACCCCTGTGGGGGCCGTGACCCCCAGGTTGAGAACCTCTGCTCTACTTGAAGGCCTGTGTGAGACTGTGTGAGGATTCAGAGAGGGCTCTGTATGGAGGGTGGAGCTTTGACGCTGGCTGTAGAATGGACTGACTGGTGAACATCCTTGGATGGTGTCCCCAGCAGGAGAGAGTGACATAAGGACTCACCTTGTCGGATGCAGAGAAGACCAGGGATCTTCCATGTATAAGAAAGGCTTTCCTAAGGTGGAGCCCACCATTCTTCATTGCTTCCTAACACAGCCGTCCCTGTCTGGGTGGCCATGCTGTGCCCTGTTGGCATCAGGAGTGTCTGGGTTGGTGTCTGTCCTGGGCTTCATGTCCTCTGTGCTTGCTTGCAGCATTGTACTGATAAGAACAGTCGCTGTCGGTCAGAGATGAACGTCCAGGCGGCGTGGAAGCGTGGCTACACAGGAAAGAATGTGGTCGTCACCATCCTCGATGACGGCATAGAAAGGAATCACCCAGACCTGGCCCCCAACTACGTAAGTCCAGCCTCAGGATTGACACACATGGTATTTAACTACACCAGTTATTAAATACATACAGACTTAGGGATGCAAAACTTCTGCTACCTCTCCCTCACACCAGAGAGGGCTTGGCAGAGGAACATGTCCGTGTGTTTGAGTCACGTGCTTCCAGGAATGTAGCCTAGAGAGTAGAAACATGGGTGGTCAGCACGTGCATATTAGCCTGTGGGTTAAAACACAGGTTAGTGGGGCAAAAACACAGGTTCTGTACCCAGAGAACCCTGGGTCCTCTCTTGACTTGCCTGAGACTCCAGGCAAGCTGCCTAATTTCTCTGTTCCTCAGTGTTACCGCCTGTAAAATAGGGTTACTAAGAGGACTGCTTCTTAGAGGTTGTTGTAAGGACTCGATTAGTTAATACATATAAAGATGAGAACCCGGTGCGCAGTAAATATGGGAAATGGACTAAGTCCTCTAAGACACGTGGGTGCCAAAAGTAGCTAGGTTAACCCCACGGAATCCACTTCTGAGGTCGCTATGTGGCCTGTAGGGACGAGTTGTGAAGACTGCATTAACACTGGAAAACTTGGTGATACATTTTTCTAAGGGGAATGGAAATTTATATGAATAACATTCCTACAAATATGTCAAGAGAACCATGCACATTAAAATATGAAGTTAAGGACATTCTGATACATGTGACAACTCGAACCTGAAGGCCTAATGCTGGTTGGAATTAGCTGTCACGGAGCACAAATACTGGGTGGTTCCTCTCCTGAGACACATCTGGAGCCACACCGAGAGACAAAGAAAAACATGGCGATTGGCGTGGGGAGGGGTGGGTGGGGAGTTACCGTTTCATCAGTACAGACCTTTAGTTTTGCACAATGAAAAAGTCCTACTGATAAATAGGGGTGGTAATTGCACAAAAAAATGTGTGTGGATTTAACGACACTGAACCGTACATCTAAAAATAGTTGAGATGGTAAGGTTTTACGTCCGGTATATTTCACCACAATGAAAAGTATATAGGATGGTAGTTACAGTCAGAGTGATCCTGGGTGTGATTTTCTTCATTTGCCAAGGCTTGGCAGACAGATGGTTTAAAGTCGCGTTATCGAACATTGTGTCTCCAGTTCTCATTAACCAAGATTTAATTCCCAGGATTCCTATGCAAGCTACGATGTCAATGGAAATGATTATGACCCATCCCCGAGATATGACGCCAGCAACGAGAACAAGTATGTCCTTTGGTGGCTGCTGTCCTGACTAAGCTTCCTTTCTTTGCAAAGAGGGGCCCTGCAGAAGTTCTAGGCTCTGGGTGCTTCACCTGTCTGGGTGCTGCCTGGGGCATACCTAGGTCTCAGAAGCCACTCGAACACAGCTCTTGGGCACAGATGGCTTCCATGGAGTTAGTCTTTTCTTTTAGGATTGTCACCTCTGCTGCTCAGCCAGAAATGGGGCAAAACATTGTTGTTTCTAGACTTGTGGGATAGTCAAAAGAATTGCCTTTGTCTTGGACTCTCTGTGACTGTGTTCAAACACCAGTCTGGGTCTGTCTGAACACACATGCCTGAGCTTTTGACCTTTTGACCGAGGTGAAAAGGCATGAACGATGCTGGACAGATAAAGAGTTCAAACCCCCCCCCCCTTTCTACCCACTGGCTGTGGCTGTTTGTGTACATTTGAGAAACCTTGCTGACACAGTCCTTCTGTCGTGGAGGCTGCACCACACAGACGATGTCCCTAGCTCAAGGGCTGATGGGGTAGGTAAGTTAGGTGACAGGTGGGGATCAGCTACACTGTAAGTCGCCACCTCAGATAGCCTGAAGAGGTCAAGTGACCTATGCAAGCTAAATGGCAGTCCTGGGTTTGTTCCTGTATTTCCTTCACGGTGCCTGCTTGTCCTTTCTCTGTCAGCACGCCCGATTCCCTTAGCTCTTATCATTCTTCCAGAAGTATTTAGAGGAGAGTAACAAGAGCTCTTTCTTCCTTCCCTGTGTTGACACAGCACCAGCCTGTCTGTGTATGTCCTCCCAAGCTGCTTCTGTTTGTTTGTCAACCTTCTGTCACCATAAGGAAATGCCTGGCTTAGAAAAGGTGAAGGGACACGCAGTGGCATGCGCCCCTGGTCCTAGCTGCTCAAGGGGAAAGCAGGAGGTGCCTCTGACCCTAGGAGTTAGAGGCCAGCCTGGACAATGCAGCTCCAGCCTGGACAATATAGCCAGATGCATCTCTGAAGCAGGGGAAAAGGAAGGGAGATGGCGGGAGAGGAAGGAGGGGAGAGGGAAGGGGGAGAGTATAAGAAAGACAAAAACAAACAAAACAAAAAATCAGATGGAGAGGGATTTACCTTGGCTCACAACTTTGCCCCAGTCCATGATCAGTTGGTCCATCGCCCGAGTCATGGTGGGAGCATACAGCAGATCATAACACTGCGTAAAGTAAGCCACAAAATCAAAAGAAGAGGAGGAAGTGTCTGAGTGCCACAGCCCCACTTGGATCACGTGTTCAGTGACCTAAGGCTTCATCTGCTAAAGATACTGCTCCTCAAAGTAGTGCCACCATGGGACCAAGCCTTTAACCCATGAGATTGGGGCAGGCAGGGTGTCGAACGTCCAGACTCCAGCAGTATGCTAGTATGCCGTGGGTGGGTTCCTCTCTCTCAGGGCGGTGCAGGGCTGCATGACGCTGTGTGCCACATGCCAGATGCTGGACTCCCAGGCTCCCCGGACTGCTTCCTGCCTCACGTCCCAAGGTGCCCTTCTGTCAGGCAGTAGGGAGGCCTGGGGCACAGGGCCCGCTTCCCGGTCACACATCAAGGGCTGGAGAAGCGTGATCTATAGTCCATGCAGTGACCCTTGAAGGGCAGAAACAAATCCCATTGTGTGACCTGATAGCAGGCTCAGCCTTGGGGCTGCTAGACCTCCAGCGAATGACAGATGACTCCTTCCCAAAGGGTCTAGCATACAGGCTCTTGACTATGTTTAAAGATTTTTAAAGTTTGCTACAAATTTGAATAGATGATTCCAAGTCCCCCTGTGGCATCTAATCACAGATGTACGGTGTAGAGCCCATGTTTCCATATCCACTAGAGGGAACGACCCAGGGTGGCACATCAGAAAATAGACTTGTTCCTGGGGAAAGCCATTTGTTTCTCTGTTCATTTCCTCATTGCCCCCAGCCTCTGCTGAGCATTCAAAAAGGTATCCTTTCTCAGCTCCTGATAAACAGCTGTGGAAATGACAGAGGTTTGTTCAGGCTAGCAAGCTTGTCAGGACACAGGGAACCAAGGCAAAAGAGCAAGGTTTTCTTTGTATTGTATTGGTGAGGCAGGCATTGACACCACGGCACCTGTATGTGCCAAGTGACATGCCTTTAGTCACAGGAGGCACAGAACTGAGGCAGGTCTATGAACAGCAGTAACAAGTGCCAAGATGCCCAGAGCCATGGACACTGGCAGCAGGTGCTGCTACTCTAACTGGGTATCTATTGGAGGCATCCTAGAAGGGACATTCGGGGAACCAATGTTTGCCATCTCCAGCCGGCAGAGAGGATGGGGCAAAGCCTCATTGAATACATATGTTGGAAAAAGGGGAAGGGGGCTTTGCTGGCATCTCAGCTATAGGAAGGGATAGCTGACCTTGGCTGTAGAAATGAGTGGTACACAGGATTCATTAATAATTGCTGGACGGTGACCTCACTTTCTTTGTTTCTGTTTTCCTCTGCTTCAGACATGGCACTCGCTGTGCGGGTGAAGTCGCTGCCTCGGCCAACAACTCCTACTGCATCGTGGGCATCGCATATAATGCAAAGATAGGAGGTAAGGTGAGACACAGAGCTGGGAGCCTCATGTCCTAGACCTAATCTGAAGCAGCAAGGCCAGCTGTGCCACAGCCTAGGGAGTCAGCCAAATTGGGGGGGCAGGGGCTTGAGGTAGGACTTGCTTGAGTGAGCAGATAGACCCCACTGTTTTTGGTTGTTCAAGCTTCACTCCTCCAGATCCCTGATCTGGCAGCTTCTGATATCCACTAGAGATGTAGATTCCTTGCTTCACCCCAGACCCACCAACCAGATTTGCCGATTCCCGGGGAGTTTTTCTGGAAAGGGTCATTTGAGAGCATCTGAGACTCTCTGGGATCAGGCAGGTAGATGAGAGCAGTGGAAGCAATGCTTACAAAGAACCACCCAGAGGAGCTGCACAAGTCCAGCTTGCTGTCCTCGGATGGTTCTCCTCTGTCCTCACTGCCAAATTGTGGCTCTGAGCTTCCCAGCGTCTGGAGAGCAAGTACCTCCAGAGTAGGGCCAGGAGCAAGAATGTTTTAAAAATTAATGCTTCGAACATCTTCAAGCACATACTGCATGCATAACTCTGGGCAGCCACTGAGGGGGAGAAGAAGATGCCAGACATAATTAGGAGCCTCCAGGAGCTCAGCATGCCTTTGGGGTGAATAGTACTGCAAAGAGGTCAGTACAGGACCAGGTACTGAAATGAGACAGGCAGACGGAACTTGGAAGGGTACAGGCAAGAGGCTTGGCTGGAGCCTGACCTGGAGGCTTGGCTGCAAACAGGGCATTCCAAGGAGGCAATGTGGAGCTGGGAGGACCTATACTACTTAGGGACAGGACAAGGAGGGGCCTGGACACAGGGAGATACGTGTGAGCTTGTGTTATCCTTAAGCCAAGGAGCACATGTCCGCCAAAGCCTCCAAAGCTGCCATACATACCTCCAGTTCTACAAATATGGCCACCTCTTCCTCCTCCCCCTCTCCTGACACCTGCCATCAGACAGGGTAATTTTGGAGCGCCCCAGACAGAGGGCAGCCACCCTCTCTCTGAGTTTTCATGCATGAGGCAGGGAATTTCTCTGTAGTGCCTCTGGGCTGATCATAGGGCTAGACCTTTTTATGTCTATTTTTCTTCCCCCCAGTCATTGCTTAGAAGAGTAAAATGTGTATCTTAACCTGCCTCAGTCTGTCTGGAATAAGTCATAATAAATCATGTGTAAAGTATGAATCGAAACAGGTTATTTCAGTTCACACCCTGTGCTTTGTGCTGGAGATTTCATGTATTTGATATGTGTGCACTGCTATTCTTCCATTCCTTCTGAGTTTTTATTTTGACACACATCTGGCTATGTAGCCCAGGCTGACCTTGAACTCACAGCAACCCATCCACCCCTCCCCCCCTCCCCCCGCCATACTGAGATGGCAGCTGTGTATAACCTGACTCCATTATTTCTCTTACTCTTGTTTTGAATACTCAAGTCAGCTCATAGAAAGATATACCTGCCTATATATGGAATATTTCTTGACCTTGGAACCTGAATAATTTATTTTTGAGATAGCCTAAACTGGCCTGGAGCTCTGTATGTAATCCAGGCTGGCTTCGAACTCTGGGCCATTATCCTATTATCCTGGCTCAGCTTTCCAAAACTAAACTCAATGTACCCAGAGAATTTCTCATTTAATTTTTTTTTTTAAAGTCCAGGTATTGTGGTGAGAAATTCTCCTAGAATTTATTTGAAAGTGCCTTTAAAAAAAAAACTAATTAATTAATTTAGTATGGGGTTGTATGCCCATGCGTACAGAGGTCAGAGGAAAACCTGGGGGAGCGCCGCTTGCTTCCCGCCCTATGAGTCCCAGGAATTGAGATTGAATTCCTGGCTCTGAACTGATCTTTGTTGTCATGGTGGAAAGAGGTTGTGCTGAGCAGGATTCTAGCCTGCCACTTTGAATGCTTTAAAGATGTCGTTCTCCTGTCTCCTGCTCATGGCTCCCTCTGAGGGTGAGCCAGGTGCCATCCTGGCTGCCATCTTGTGCTGTGTGCTCTCTTCTGTGGAAGCTTGATGATGCTTTTTAAACTATTACATTTTTGCAATTATCCTGGCCTTTTGTGCCATTTTCTCTCTATTATTCCTGATTGGAGTTTGCAGATTCTCAGAGAGTTCATATTGGCTCTCTCTTTAGACCAGTGCCTTTCAAGCTTCCTAATGCGGCAGCCCTTTACTACATATAGTTCCTCATCCCCAAACCATAAAATTATTCCATTGCTACTTCATAACTGTAATTTTGCTACTGTTAAGAGTTGCAATGTAAATATCTGCTATGCAGGACCTGTGAAAGGGTCATTTGATCCCAAAGGGGTTGTGACCCACAGGTTGGGAACTGCACACACACACACACACACACACACCTTGTCTTAGTTAGTTACTGCTGTGAACAGACACCATGACCAAGGCAAGTCTTATAAAAAACAACATTTAATTGGGGCTGGCTTACAGGTTCAGAGGTTCAGTCCATTATCATCAAGGTGGGAGCATGGCAGCATCCAGGCAGGCATGGCACAGGAGGAGCTGAGAGTTTTATGTCTTCATCCAAAGGCTGCTAGTGGAAGACTGACTTCCAGGCAACTAAGGTGAGGATCTTATGTCCACACCCACAGTGACACACCCATTCCAACCAGGTCGCACCTATTCCAACAAGGCCACACCTCCAGATGGTGCTACTCCCTGGTCCAAGGATATACAAACCATTACACACCTCATAGCTCACTGAGGTGCCTTCCTGTATTAAAATCTGCTTCTCTGTTTGCTTTGAGTTAGACGGTTCTTGTTATGCCTCCTTTTTACTGCATCTGGTCTATTCTTAATCCCATGGTATTAAAAGTGTTGGCTATTGTATTTTTCTGCCTTAAGTTTTCAGTTTGCTTTATCTTATTTGTAACCATCTCTAAATCTTCCCTGAGGCTCCCATAACTTCATTGTGTAAGTATCTTTTATCATAAACACCCCTGCGTGGTAGTCAGTTACTGCAGAGTCTTTTGTACAAAGTCCAGTAGCCCAGTCATTTTTATGTCCCTAATGATTAATTCTGCTCTTTACAGTGGCTCACATATTCTTCTACTTTGCATGTCTAGTTATTTTTATTGTATCATTATATAGTAAAATTTATTATATAATAAAAATAATCTATACTATAGAATTTGGAGCCTGTTGATTTTTTTTTCTGGATGCTGTAAAATGTTGTTATAGCAATAATATACATTTGAATTTTGAAAGACTCATTCATCATTTCACAGACTTCTTTGCCAGGAACATAGCTTTTGCTCTTGTAGCAAAACTTTTGGTATTTCAGTGGAAACCTGCAGTCCTGGGGTGCAGAGTGCTCGAGACATCTGCTTGGCATGTTCAGGCTTGTGCCTGATGTCTTCCTCCTAGATTTTTTTAAAAAGAACATTGCCTAGACACATGTTCAGGGCTCTGTCAGAGGAGTGAGTGAACACTATGCCTTTCCTGGACCCTCTCTCAGATTCTTCTCTCAGCTTCTTGAAATCTGTGTCCTGTCACAATTGACTTCAACAGAGAGCCTGTCTCAGAAATCCATCTAAACGTGGAAACCCAAGATAATGCTTTCCTTTAAACCAGTAAATTCCTATCTATCTCTGCCCTCTTCTGGTTGCTTTCTGATGCCCTTAAAAATGTATGTTTCCCAGGGTCTGTAATTATTATCTGTGAAGAGGTGGCCTGCTGTGAGCTCCTCTACCCTTACTGAAACTACAACTTAGAATTCATTCATACACACATACATATATACACACATATATGCATATATACATATATGATATGTGTATATATATATGTGTGTGTGTGTATATTATATTTTTTAAACTAGTAGAGTTCACATTTGTTAGCCTTTGCCACATGACAACCATCCCAAACTAAGATTTCTCAAGCAACAACCATGTCTCATTTAGCAGAACATGGCTACACCAAGTGGTTCAGGCTCAGTCACTCTTCAAGGTGAAGTTAGGTAGTTGGCTGTTTGAGATCTGACCACTTTCCTTGGGATCCTCTCTCAAGAAGGGCTGCATATGACTGCTGGTGAGAGTCCTTAACTCCTTGGCAGCTGTGGGTTGGGGCACTGGTTTCTCAAAATACCTATCTTTCTTCATGATGGCTTGAGTGTCCCTATAGCATGGGAACTAATTCCCCCAAGTGCCATGATTCAAGAGAGAAATAACCATCTTGCCACAGTGTCTTTTTTTTTTAAACTTTTATTGATTCTTTGTGAGTTTTACATCATGAGGTTTCAATATCTTTTATGATCTAGTCCCAGAGGCTACATACCATCTCTGCAGCCATATTCTGCTATTAGAAGTGCATCACTACATCCCCCAAAAGATAGGAATTTGGTTGCACCTTTTGAAGAGAAAAATGACATAGTTTAAAATCACCACAGATGGGCTTCTAAAAACAAAAACAAGAAAAGCCTACCTGTTTAATCAAAGGTAGTAAATTTTAACAACTTTCTTTGTTAAAACTGTAAGATTTTTGCAAGTTTTAGCACATAAAAATAACTAAAGGAAATAGTGGATTTATCCAAATTATCTTAGGAAACAAATTCTCCCTGTCACCAGCAGCACCCTGGCCATACTGGCATTAGGTCTCCCACCTATGTTCAGGATAGATTAATATGCCAAGGACCAACAGAGACGTTATTTTCAGAGTGGGGAGTCCATGGTACATTTAATCAGCAGTCTCTGATGTATTTCATTTCCGAAGATTTTAATTTTTTATTAAGGTCTTGAGGTACACATAGATTACTTGTGTTCTTTTTCTGAGTGTAACATTTCAATAAAAACCTGATGAAATTTTTATAATGCCAAATTTGTTTATCCTCCTTTTATGATGCTGGAGTTTGGGATCTAGCTTAAGAAAAGCCCATGAAAAATAAAATTGTTTCTCTTGTGTTTCCTCTGGAAAAGTAGTTTTAGGACAATAATTTATCCAAGAGCTTTAATGGAGTTATCTTTTATGTGGGCCTCCTGATTCCTATGGAATGTTTTTTTTTTTTCTGTGAATATTGAGTAGGATGGAGAACCTGCCCCCAGCCTTTCTCAGATTCTTTTTCAGCTTGAATGTACACACTGTCTTTTCCCACCCTGCATCCTCTGTGTACACGGGCTCCTCCCTGATGCTTCATTAGTCTGAGTTCTATCAATGCCATCATTATTGTTTAGATAGTTCGTTTTTTTTTTCCTGATAACTAACAGATTGAATTTTCTCTTATAGTTCTTTTTTCAAAAATGTCCTGAGTAGTCTTCTCTCAGCTGGGCTGGAAAGTTTTCCTGTCAATGAAAATTCCTTTTGGGGTTTCGATTGGCATTGCATGTAAAAGTATAGATTAATTTGGGGGAGAATTGACATCCTTACAATAATGAGTCTTTCCACCCTGGAGCATCATGGTATGTATCTATAGTTTTAGGTTTTTTTTTTTTCAAAGCTTCTCTTAAGCTTTATCACTTCCTCCATACAACACTTTCCTACTTAATTAGAGTTATGTCTAGGTTGGTATTTAGTATATATTTATAATCGGTCATTGCTGAAGTGGACATAGGAAAGGCAGTGTGTTTGTTCCCGGCTGTCTTGTTTGGATGCTGTTGGTGCTATGAGCTTTTATGGCTTTTCTGTACGTAAATAGCAGCCATCTGTGAGACAGTGCTGGGCGGCCTCTAACATTGGCGACTCATTTCTTTCTTACACCTTAAGTAGGTAACTATGGACTCCTGATAATTACTAAATGGGCGTGGTTTATGGGTTCTGTTGTTGTGTTTCGTGCATGCAGAAATAGTATTAAACCATTTGTGGCTGTCTTTTTGTTCATTTCCGGTTGTTGGCCTTTATCAAATTGAAACAACTGTATTGTATTCCTGGATTTCTGAGCGTTTTGATGAGGAGTGGATATTGGGTTTTGTCAGATGTCCCTTTAAAGGGCATCTGCAGAGATGATTATACTCTTTTTCACACACATGTGCCATTTGGTCTGTGTAACATAATAAATCATATTCATGTATTTATTTCTTTCCTTCTTAGAATTAAATTCTGTTTGCTCCCAAGTATCGTTCCTTCATATCATTCCAGGTTACTGCTCCATTGAGCTGTTGATAATCTGTGTGTGTGTTTGTGTCGGTTTGTGGGATAGATTAGACCATGGTTCCTGCTTGGGTGTCACCAAGGGTGGCCTAGTGGCATGTGTCTGGGAACTGCTCTGAAGCCGTTGCCTTACCAGGGCCCTGGCCTGGTCTGGGAATAGCTGTGGGTCTGACTAGTCATTCTTCATGGTCACTGTCTATATGGGCTTTTTAGTCTCCTTGAGAATTTGGTAATTAGATTTTTCTACAAAACCACTCATTTCTCTGGAGGTTCAAGTCTGACATGATACCATGTTCTCAGAATTTAAAGGTACTTTTCTATATTTATAGTTGTTGTTCCCGGTTTTATTCATGATACCTGTTTTTCCCCTGGATCAGTGAAAAATTGTTTTTTTTTTCTCCTTTAAAGAGGCTTTCTTTAGAGAATTATGTTTTTTATTAAAAATTTTTAATTGTTTATAAATAATTTTTTATTATTTCTTCCATTTCTATCTTTTCTTGTTTAATTCCTTTATCTTACCTTTACTATTGTTTGTTCCTAGCTCCTGGAGGAACACCTGATAAAAGTTTAACTATAGGCTCGTCTATGTCCTAATGAATGAATGAATGAATGAATGAATGAATGCCATTCATGTGTTCTCCCTAACCTGTCACTAGCTTAATTGTACTGTGCTGTTATTGCTATTTATTTCTGAATACTTTTTACTTATTATTTTTATTTTGTGTGTGTGTGTGATATTGTGGGGCTGTGGGAGTGCTATAGCACACTTGTCGGGTCCAGAGCATGGACCCTTGACACTGACGAGTCAGCTATTTCTCTGTTGTGAGTCCCTGAGATTGAACTCGAGTTTTCAGGCTTGGCAGCAGGCGCTTCCACCGGGCTTCCACTGAGCCATCCTACCACCCCATTTCTGAATACTTTTAAATTTCAGCTTGATTTTTCTCTTTAATCCTAGAGTTATTTAGAAGAGACTTAGAAAACTATCTAACTGGATAAATCTTTCTGGTTCTGTTTCTGGTGTTTAGTTCTTGCATTAGGTAGGGCTCACAAAACTCAGCATGGCCTGTGTGGCTGCCTGCCAGCTTCCTTTGGTGTGAAGACACTTGTGTTTGATCTGAGCCTCACAGTATTTTGTTTTTAACTTAATTCACAAAGTAAAGGATTTTATGTAAGGAAGAATATGTGATTGGGCTTACTCTTGAAAAACTTGAAGCTTTGGCCACTTACGGTCTCACCCGTCATGGTCACAGACACTGGCAGCTGCATGGTGGCCCTTCCTAGCCCAAGGGAGTGTTCTCTAACCTGTGTCATGGTCTTGTTAATAACTGGATACTTTGTCCCCTTATCTTGCCTTCCAGGTGCCTGTAGACATCTACATTTGTAACTAGTGTGTTTGATCCATCTAATGAAACATTTCTAGAGATTAAAATTAATTTGTTTAAGAGTTTCATATGCATATATACATATAATACATCCTGATTAATCTCATATATGTATATTATTAATATATATTATTATATATAAATAATACATTTAATATATACTAATATAATATACTAATATATTAAATTTGCTGACAATTATATATAATATACACACATGTATATATGCATATATATATATACATATATATATATTTGTCAACAAATTTAATTTACTAAAATCATAAGTCTCTGAAATGTTTCATTAGATGGACCAAGCAGGCTGGTAATAAGTTATATACCCAGTGCCTTCTTGTTCACCTCACCCTCCATCTCTCTCACACTCTTCCCTACAAATCCATTTCCCACATTCATGTCTTTTGGTTTTGTTCTGTAGTTTATTGAATTTAACCAGGGACATCTCTGTGATCCTGTGTTTGTAACCACCCACTGGCAACAGTGACTCCCCTCTCCAGAATGTTTCAGTAGCCAGTAGCTCAGCAGGGAGGGGTAGGATCCCATGAGCTCCTCCCATATCCATGACAATTGACCAGGGCAGTGTTGTACCAACTCAGCGGTGGTAACACTATCCACTCTGAGCTTGTGATTATATAGCTGCCTGATGCAGGGATTTTAAATTCAAATCCAAGTCTCAAAATTGTATCCCTTAGTCTTTACCATTCAGTGTTGCTGATAAAAGATCTCTCTTTGAGCCTAGCCTTTAATGTCTGGGCCATCTCTCCAGCCCGATAAACGATCTCTCTATCTTCTGTCCCTTCCTCCACTTTGGATGTTACTTTCTATGACGTTAGTATAGTTACTCAGCTCTCCTTTCATGGTTAATTGGATGGTCTATTTTCCCATCATTTCATTTCGAACCTGCCTGGATTAGTTATATTTATATATGTAGAGAAAGAATATACATCCAAACATGGATTTTTAAACCCACACTACCAATCTATGACCATGAATTACCTTATTTTGAGCACTTTATATTTAATGTCATTATTGATATGTTACTGATATGTTATTGATCTGTTAGGGCTTAAGCCTAACACTTTATCTTTAATTTTTAAAACTATATCTATATGTCTTTGTGTGGATTTGTACATGCAGTACAATACCCCTGTAGTTTGAAAAAGATTGTCAAATTTCTTGGAGCTGGCGTTCCAGAATGTTGTAAGCCTCCTGATGTGGCTGCTGGCAACTGAACTCAGCTTGTCTACAGCAGCGGAATTTGCTCACTCCATGCTTGACATCTAATATCTTGCTTCCTGTAATTTTATTTGTCTTTCTCCTTCTCCCTGAAGGGTGATTAGGTGCTGCTTATATTCCAATTTGATTTATCTATGGTCTGCTTTACTGTATAAAAATGCATATAACTGATCAGACTATGAATAATTAATTAACTATCTAAGGCCCCCTCACCTTCCTTTACACCTCACTCTTCTCCCCCTGTGTAATATTTATAACGGCCTTAACATACACATATTAGAACCACCAGACAGCGTTGTGCCTCAGCTCTCAACTGTGATACAGAAAAGTCACGAGGAGCCCTGCTCAGCAAGTCTGTAATTTTGTATCTCTTTTAATATTTGCATAGACCTTAGCTTTTACTTTGAGCACCTTTCCGGCCCTCCCTTTTATGGGCTCTGGTGAGACCGTTATGAGATCTTTGCTGTAGTTCTTTTCCTTCGCCTGTGGGCCTCACAGTCCATGCGTTTCTCCCTTCCTGCCTTGCATTTACTGAGCTTGTCATTTTGATGATAGTGCCTTCCATCTTCTATCTCTCTGCTGATAATCTCCACTTGTTCGTTCATGTGTTGTCATTTGTGTCAAGCATGCTTGTGTCGAGATTGCTGACAGACACTCTCACCATGGCCTCTCGTCAGTCTGTTCCTCCACTGTAGCATTCCTTTACAGCTGCATCATTGCCGTACTTGGAGTGATGTGCGATTTTCACTAGAAAGCTGTGCATTTTGTGTAGACACTCTTAGTCTTGCTTAAGCCTCCCATCTTAGCTTTCTCTGTGCCATAGTTCCAGCAGGGAGGGCTACTGCCTCATTAGGGCACATGTGTGTGAGCATCCATGTTCTTCCCCATCCATCCTGGGCATGATGGAAACGCTATCTCTGTGTGTATTCAGTTATATCACTGGGGAGTGGGGGGGGCGTATCTCATTACTGTGACCACTCCTCACCACATCTCCTATTACAACTCCAGGGAAGAACCGGGGGAGGGGGGAGCACCTGGATGCTGCCTGGCAGGGGGTCAACAATGGACTTCTCATGCCTGCATGACTTCATGAGAAGAGCCCTTCTTGTGACTGGAATGATAGAGGTCCTGCTTTCCTCTTACTGCTTTCTGACACCACTGGGCTTAGGGTGGTGGTGGTGGTGGGGTCTTGTTAGTTTTTCACAGGGGTGGAGGTCCAGGCTGACCACCCAACTTTGTGGGCTGGTACTGAAACTTCCCTGTGCTGTTGTTGGCTGAGGTCAGGTGGTTGTTTATGAACATTTCCTGTTGGATTCCTAGGCTGCCCTTTTTCCTGCTGCTTACACTGGATAAACAAAGTTTTTGCCCCCCCCCCTCTTTTTTTTTCCTTCTGTGTATTTCCAGTGATATTTCTGGGTTGCCATCATCTTCATCTCTAGCTCTGGAATAAATGAGATTAAAAAAGAAGACAGCAAACTGAATGTAGTAATGTGTGCCTCTAATCCTAGCACTTAAGAAGCTAGGGCTGGAGGATGGAGAGTTCAAGGCCAGCCTGAGACTCATAGCAATGTCAGTGGCAGCAGTGATAGAGACACTGTTCCACACTGTCACCCAAGAAGGCAAGGGAGTCCTTTTTCATTGTATAGGAAGCAAATGTGAGATTGTACTGTCCTGAACCCAGGGGACATATGGCCACCAGTGTCTCCAAAGCTGTCACACACAACTTCAGCTTCTTCATAGATGGCCAGGCTGAAGAAAGGATTTTCAGGACAAGCTAATGTGGGAAAAGTTTATTAAAAATAGAAAGGTTCCGGGGAAAGAATCAGCAAACCCAAAAGCAGGGATGGGCTCTTAGGGAAGGGTTGTCCTGTGTGAGCTTGGTTGTCGATTCTCAAGGGAGAGCCGCCTTTAAGCAGCTGAGCACTATTTTGGTGGTTCCCATGTTACATCTTGAAGGGATGCTAAGATTTTTTTTTGTTGTTGTTCTTTTTAGATTAACCAGAAGCCACTAGGTGAGGATATGACATTTTACTCGAAGGGGGTTTCTAATGAGATTCCTACAAAATTGTGGGATTTATAGTTGGGAAAGTAGAAAGAAAGCTTTAAACAAATTCTGTGAGCTGTGTCGGGATTCTCGAGTCTCAGCTGGTGAAAGCTTCATGCAGATGTCAAGGGTGAGGAGGAGTGTTAGACTCCAGACCACAGCTACTGTAAGGACACTGAAAGCCCCACCCTTCCTTGCTCTTGCCATCATGTGCCTGTGTGTGTCTATCTTTCTATCCTGCCCCAGAAAGACTCTCACAAAACAACAAAACAAAATAAACCACAGACCACACCCACAAAAGATATGATGGGGCTTGAGCAATGGCTCCGGGGTTAAGAGCACTGGCTGCTCTTCCAGAGGACCCAGGTTTGATTCCCAGCACCTACATGGTGGCTCACAACCATCTCTAATTCCAGTCCTGTTGGGGCACAATGCCGTCTTCTCAATTCTGGAGGCACTGCATGCATAAAGTACACAGACAGACAGACAGACATGCAAGCAAAACACCCACACACATGAGTTAAAAGGAAGAAGAGACAAAAAGGTGGAAGGTGGGGTGGGGAAGACCCAAGATTTCACTACTATGTAGTGATCTTAACAGAAGAAGGTCAGAATCAGCCTGCCTGCCTCTCTGCCTTTCAGAGTTCTCTCCTGTTTCTTGTACGCTCTTCAGGGTTTGGCTTTTTGAAGTAGGAAGAATGGAGTTAATTGTAGCTTTCCCATCTCCTGGAATCAGGAGAGCTCTAGTGATTCTTAACAGATACTATGTGTGGCATCTTGCATGGTTTTGCGCATACTGACACTTATGTTGGAGGGCCCCACTCACCCCCCCGCCTGCATTCACCCTCTTATCCCATCTTTGGAGACAGAACCCTGCTGTGCGGCCCGTGCTGGCTCCAGATTCTCCATCCTTCGTCCCTGGGTTCAGCAATGCTTGGATTGCAGGCATGAGCCATGACATCTGACCGTGTTACTTTTCAATTCGAATTTGGATTTCTTCAGATATTCGCTGGGTTTGGTTGCACACTCACAATTATGCCTATAAATTTCTTGTCTCTGAGTGAGCATCAGTCACCTGGCAGGTACTGGCCCTGTCCCTTTGGAAGGGTACTTACTGGGTGGGCTGTCTAATCTCAGGACACCATCCCTTCTCTCTGACCTACCACCATCTCTCACGTGGTTCATCTCGGAATGACTCCTGTGCTGCTCCTCGCTCTCCTGCAGGTAGGCAGCGATCCCGGGGGATGCTTGGGTAGGATCCCTGCTGACCTGGCACCCAGCCTGTGGAACTGCTCGCTCCAAGCAGACTTGCTCCAGGGCACTTTCTCCTGCCACCCGAATCTCATCTCTGTGCTCTATTCTGAGGGACATCTTGCGTGACTGTTCCAGAGTTGTTCTTTTCCTTCTTTTGTTTGAAGTCCTGGAAATTTGGACCCTGAGAGGAGGGAGGTAGGCTGTGTGTTCACTTCACTTCCTTGCTCCAGCCCCCTTAGGATATCTTTTTATTAGTACAACAGCAGCAGCCACTGCTGACTACTTTGAGTTGTGACTGCAGCACCAAGTTGTGTCTCTACATCTGATCCTCAGCAGGATTGTGTGAACTGGTGTCATCGTGGTCATGTCACACCGTCAGAAACAGAACTGAGCGGGGAGGTGACTTGTCACCTCCAGGGTCAGGTAACTGCTAAGAGGCAGAGCATAGGTAAGCACAGGCCTGCTGACCTGAAGGCTGGCTTGTGCCTTTTCTAGCCTAGCTCTCTGGTGCCAGGGCATAGCAATGACACCCTGAGGTCAGCTGCCACTGAGCCACTTAACATTTCTCTTCTCTCTTGCTTGTGAGCCTTCCTTTTAAGTCCCATTTTACAAATTGTTCATTTTATTTTAAAATAATCTGACACACTCAGAGGCCTCCTCCTCGGCTTGCTGTTTGTTTTGTTTGGCGATGCTGCTCGTCTCTCGTTGCACCTGCTGTCAGCTGGCATACGTAGTAGGGGACTTGGCTGCACCCTTCCAGCACAGTTTACCTGCCAGTGGAGATCCCCCGGGCAGGCCCATCCTGCAGGTGTCTGCGGAATGCAGAGGCCTCACTCAGCCTGTGGGTCAAGGAGGTGAGCCTGTTCAGCATGCCAGCTGCTCCTGGCTGCACTCTGCATTCAGCATGCTGTGAGTCGGTACTTCTCAGCCTTCCTGATGCCCCAACCCTTTAATACATAACACACAGTCCTGCGCGTTGCGGTGACTCCCTAATGATAAAATTATTTTGCTGCTACTTCATAACTGTAATTTTGCTACTGTTATGAATTGTGATATAAATATCTGTGTTTTCGGATGGTCTTAGGTGATCCCTGTCCGCAAAAGGGGTCACAACCCACAGGTTCAGAACTGTGGGTCTGACAGAAGCTCTCTGGGGACACAGATGTAGAGGCCTAAGCTGACCTTGCTGTCAGGAATGCTCAGTAGTGTGGGATAGCCTTTGGCCAGTACCTAGCCTGTGCTCTTATTTAACATGATGCAGGAAAGAGGGTTACGCTGAGGTACAGAGATCAGGGTCCCCTGCTTCTAAGACACACCATTATCTGGAGGAACTCCTGGCTCCCGCAGGCCGCTCAGGAGATGGTGGCTCTAGGATGCAGAGCAGGAGAGGACCCCAGGACCCCGAGTTTGATGGGCATTTGGAGCAGTGTCCCCTGCTCGGCCTCCCTGACTGTGGGCAGCCTCTCCTGTCTTTACTTGTCCTCTGGGAAGCAGAAGCCAACAGCAGCAGACATTTCTGTTGGCGTTTTTTTACTCCAGGCTTTGATTGGGTAACTAAATCATGGTTTGTTTTTTCCTTTCATAAACACAAAAAATGTTAAGTACATAACAACTAAATTAATCTGTGCCCATAAATTGGTTAATTATGTTAATTTTGAGTCACAGAATTCTGCCTCATTAGCGCCTCCGTTAAGCAGTTGACGCTTGTGAGCATTTTAAGGCAGCTGTTTAAGCTCCAAGTTAATCGTCAAAGCAGAAGGATTTACAATGCACAGGAGGCCTGGGAGATTTGGTGACTGTGAGAGGCAGTGCTGTCAAGGAAGAGGGGTCCCCACTTCCCTATCCCTCACCCCCCACATCATGTCTAAAGTGCTTGCCTGCTGGGTCTGGAAGTTCCTAGGAAAGTCCTGAGCTCCTGGGAAGGGGGAGTTCGACACCCTGGTGACCACACCCTCTCCAGGAGGATAAGGTGAGCCTGGCTCCTGATATCTTGGGCCGCCCAGGTCAGAGTTCTAGAGATAATCCCCCAAACACTGAGGAGGCCCTTCCTTCCTGATGGCCCTGAGAAGGATGGACTAAAACAGTCGAGCAGTTCCTCAGGCTTATGAACAGCTCCAGGGCAATCTCCCTCCCTTCATGGCTGTTCAATGTCTTACATTCACTACCCGCTTGCCTTCTTCAGAGGCCAGCTCCGGGCATGAGTTGGCTTTCTCCTTCTCAGCTGCACACCCTCTTGGGTTGCTGTTCTTGCCTGTGGTGTAGATATGTGAGTGTCCCGTGTGTCTCCGAATATATCCCAAAAGCGTTCAGCTCTTTGCTGAATTCCCAAGTCACTGGAAAATTCACTTCTGATCCTTGTCCTGTTCCCCATGTCTGGGGACAATGTAAGAGTCAGGGCAGGCATTGCCTTCCTGCACCAGTGTTTCCCAGTCTGTGGGTCACGACCCCTTTGAGAGTTGTATGTTAGATATTTACATTAGGAAGTAACAATGGTTGTGGGTCACCACAACACGAGGAACTGTATTAAAGGGTTGCAGCATTGGGAAGGTTGAGAACCTCAGCTCTAAACAATAGCTATATGACTTTTCTACCCTTCTGTTTTCCTTCGAGACATCAACAAGACCCGATTATCAAAAGGGAGTATGGTTTTCGTTATTACTTAGGTTTGGCAAGGCCATCTGATGAGCAGATGACTGCCACTAATTGAAAAGGTAGCATGTGACTCAGATCTCCCAAGAGGACAGGCTGCATCACACCATGCTGGGCCTCCTGGGGAAGCGCCAAGGTCCGTCAGGAGTCAGGCAAGCAAGGGAAGCAGAGGGTTCACTGCTGTTTCCATAGGAAGGCAAGGTGAGGTATGGAGAGCGGGCTTGCTATGGCCAGCAGCAGAACTGGCTACTTTAGATGACTTCAGCAGAAAAGCAAATGTTCCTAGTCATTTGCTAACTGCCCTCCCCTGGTCAGATTCTGAGGACGCAGTAAGGGAGTCACCCAGGTAGAGACTGGTTTCCATGTGGAATATAGACTTTTCCATGCAAGTCATTAACTATGCCTAGAAGTTAGTCAAGGCTGAAGAGGAAAGTCTCTTCGGGGTTAAGACCTCCAAGTGTCAGTGCATTACGAGACGGAGCTAACATGAGAACCTGCTCTGTCGAAGCCTTATCTTGGCAGTTCAGTTACGAAGCCCATGGGTACATGCACATGGCTATGGCTGCCTCTCTGGGAAGACCTGGAATGCTGTGTTATGAGATCTAGAATAACATAGGAGGCTGAAAGAGACTGGCTTTATGTTGATCCACCATAGTCTCTATTGGGATAATGGCAGAATATAGGTTTGTCTTAACCTCAGCTCCCAAGGTCCTGGAAAAAGGCATATTTAGAGATTAATGAACTGGAATCTAAGGGGATTATGAGACTTGACAGTTTTGCAGATTTGTGGACATTAAAAAAACTGTCTTATTTTATGTGTATGAGTGTTTTGCATGCGTGTGTGTATGCATATCATGTGAGTGCCTAGTGCCCATGGGGGAAAGAAGAGGGCAGCGGGTCCTTTATGAGAGGAACCACAGACAGTTGTGGGCCAACGTGAGGGTCCTGGGAACCAAACCTAGGTTGTCTGTGAGGGCAGCCAGTGCTCTTAACTGTTGCGCCATCTCTCCAGCCCCATTGTGACCATGTAAACAACTGCTGAAACCTTGCATGCATGGCTGCTGATGGAATAGAATAAACTGTGGTTTCGCTGGAAAACAGACAAACAAACAAGCATTTCTCTGTGGATTTACTGAAATGGACTGAGGATTAATGAGTTGGATTTGTTGAGGAGAACTATTTGTCACACACAGGAAGCTACAATCTCATTTTCCTTGCCGCTGTTCATTGCTCTTGCGTTGCCACTTACCTGCTAAAGGCAAAATACATTACTGCTCAATAAACATAAGTGGCCCGGCAGGGCAGCTCCCCTGCCTTCCTCCAGACGGTAACAGGCAGGCAAGATGGCCAACTTCTCCTATAAGACAAGTGTGTGTGCACCTTACGCGTGCACACGTGAGTGTGTGTGCATGTGTGTATGCACATGTGTGTTCATGTGCACACATGTGTGGTTTTGTGTGTTCGCATATATATGTGTTTGTCTATGTGCGTGTGTTTGTCTCTGTGTATGTCTGTATGTGTGTCTCTGTCTCTGTGTGTATAAATGTGCACACACATGTGTGTATTTGTCTGTGTGTGTGTTCTTTCTCTTCCTTCTCACATTGAGCTCCCTCAGTAAATAGTTTGAAGGGCAAATGCTGCATCTTGTGCTCTTCACAGAAAGAACCAGCAGTGTGTTTCTGTGTTTGCCTTGCCTTACACAAGCCCGCTCTTCAGACAGTCATGATAGAAATCAGAAACAGGCAAGAAAGGTGGATCACTAAAGGAAACTGGTGTTTTCTTTTAACTTTTACTAAGAGACTTGTAAAATCATGGTTTCAGCCAGGTTTTCCCAGGACGTTTCAACTATTAGGTTTTGTCAACCTACTAGGATTGTATACATTACTGAAAGGAGGAAGGCCTGTCCAATGGCCCACAGGATGGACTTGTAGGAACTCCTAGAATTATCCTGTGGAGAGTGCATCTCCTTTCCCACTGAGACACAAACACACCAGGTTCAACACCTTACCTGTCTGTCTACTCCTCCACCTGGGACCCACAGACTAGCCACCAGAGTGGCTAGGTCAACCATGTTTATTTACCATGCGGTCACTCGCTCTGATCCCATCCACAGGAAAGCAACCCAGCGGCAAGTTAACAACAGGAGCTAATTTGCTATCCAAATGACTTGTCCAGATTATTTTTGTCCCCAACAATTTATAGTAAATGAGCCTTTCTTTTTTTTTTTTTCTTCATTAGAGAAATGATGGCTTTTCCCCCCTCTCCTTGGTATTTGCAGAGAGCCATTCACATTAGGATCTAATGTTGAATAGCGGGTTCCTACTGAAAATAACCCCCCTTTTTTCCCCCTTTTTTTCCTCTTGGCAACTGTCAGTGCTGGGGAAACCCCAGTGCTCAATGCTTACTTCTCGCACGCCAGTCAGCCTTCTTCGAGATGGAGAGCGTCGTGAGAGCCATTGGGGGAGGCATTCTGCTTGTGTGCTTTCATATATTTTTGGGTGTCTCCTGGCATCCTTTTCTTCACATTTAGAAATAAGCGCCTCACCGTCTATAACTAGTATGAAAAGTCTTAGAATAGCAGGTTCAGTTTCAGCATCGGAACCACAGAATAGGCTTTGGCCACCCACGTGACCAGCCAATTCTCTTACCCGTCTGCTGCTAACTTTAAAGGCATAAGAAACACGGCTCCATTTATGGGAACCAGGGCATATTGGGCCATTTTTCCATTCCTGTAACAAAATGTGTGAGTCTGGATAACTTGCGAACAGGGACTTTCTTTAGCTCCCGGTTTTGAAGGCTTGCAGTTCAACCAGCACGGTGCTGACTCTGGTAGGGTTCCCCTTGGCTAGAACACATGGTGGCAGATAGACTCAGAGCAGGAACACTTGCAACAGGAAGAAACTGCAGGATGTCCTGCAGCCTGAGCCTGACTATTATTATTATTATTATTATTATTATTATTATTAATCTCTCTGACAATGATTTCAGAATTTCCATACCTTCAGAGCAATTGTTTCCAGGTAAGCCTGGTGTCCCACATAAACATGAGGTCAGGTTACTGTACCTCAGAGCAGCCCTCCTGCCCCAACTGCAGTGCTAGCTACGCTATGCAGCCTCCCAAGGCTCCCCCACAGTGATGCCTACATTGATACCCACCTTGCTCATGACATGGGAACTCTGGAGCTAAGGGTATAGCGAAAACCTTAGAGCAACAGCTCTCGACCTTTCTAATGCTGTGACCCTTTAATACAGTTCCTCATTTGTGGCGACACCCAAATTATTGTGTGGGGACTGTAAAATTATTTCATTTCTACTGTTAGGAATCATACTGTTAATATCTGTATTTTCTGGTGGGGTTAGGCAACCCCTGTGAAAGGGTTGATCAGCCCCAGTGGTCTCAACGCAAAGGTTGAGAAACATGGCATTAGAGGAACTTGACCTTTTCTAAAACTTAATTTCTTCTTCTCCCATGCAGCATATCCCCACCAGCGCCTCCCCCTTCCTCCTCTCCTCCCAATACCCCTGCCCACCTCTCCTCTCTCCTTTCTCCCAGATCCTTGTTTCTCTTTAGAAAAGAGCAGGTTATGAGCGTGGCATAACAAGTTACAATAAGATTAGGCACACACCCTCACACCCAAGCTGGATGCGGCAGCCCCGTAGGATTGAAAAGGTCCCATGAGGGAGCAAACGAGTTAGCGACACCCCAACTCTCACTGCTAGGAATCCCACAAAACTCCCAAGCTGCACAACCATAACAGATACATAGAGAGCCTGGTGCAGACCCATGCACGCTCTGTAGTTGCTGCCCGTATGAGCCCTGCTTTTATTTATTTGTAACCAATGTGCTACTAATACTAGGCAAGAAGATATAAGACAAGAACAGGGCACACAGTAGGGTTCTGGCCTCAGAAGCTAGTCATCAGAAGCAGCATGATGCCAGGGTGTCCCGTGAGTACTGTGAAGTAGGTCTGCGGTTTAGTTCACATGAGGTGTTTGTCCCTGGGACACGGGGAGCTCTCTGCTCCTGCTTGAGTTGAGAACCGCCTCCTGACCCCAGGGTGAAGTACTACAGTAGACTTCAGTGTCCACAGAGACTGGGTCCAGAAACCACAGAGATACCAGTGTTTAGGCTGAAGCCCTTACATAAAATGGTATAGCATTTGCATAGAAATGGCACACAGCCTCCTGTACATAGGAAATCATCTCTGGATAATGCATAATATAGAAATACTGTGTATAGTTGTTCATTTTTTAGGAAGAAGTGACAAGAAAAAAAGTCTTTCCTAGACAGAAAGAGTTGGGGTATTTTTCTTTGTGGGGGGTTGTGGGGGTGTCCCAGGTATTTCAGCTTTGTTTTTGCTTCAGTCTAGGGGTGCAGAACTCACAGAGAGCTACCTTGTCTATCTCTCTATCTGTGAATGAATGTTGGTTGTCATCAGTTTCAGTTCTTGAAGCTCTCCTATGTAGGTGTGGTACAGGTGAGGTACAGAGTCCCTGTATGATGAGGTGAGCCCCAGAGGAAAGGGTACCTGGGCCTGATGTATGTAGGGCCAGAGTGCATGACCGTTAACAACCTTGCCTTGAAAATACCCCTAATCATATAAGGCGATCACTCCACACAAAGTTCAGTTTTTAAAAAAAAAATTATTTATTTATGTATTTATTTATTTGTTTGTTTTATGTATGTGAGTACACTGTAGCTATACAGATGGTTGTGAACCTTCATGTGGTTGTTGGGAATTGAATTTTTAGGACCTCTGCTCGCTCTGGTCGGCCTCGCTCACTGTAGCTATCTTCAGACACACCAGAAGAGGGTGTCAGATCTCATTATGGGTGGTTGTGAGCCACCATGTGGTTGCTGGGATTTGAACTCAGGACCTTCGGAAAAGCAGTCAGTGCTCTTACCCACTGAGCCATCTCACCAGCCCCAAAGTTCAGTCTTTAAAAGAGAAAAAATTTGAATGAAAGTGTATGTTTTCGGCAAAGAAAAGTATTAGAAGTGACTGAAGCGCCATCAGAGGTAATTCCTGTGCTTATTAAACTTCCTGCAAAGAGTGTGAGGTCTACCTTTCCATAAAGTCATAAGTAATTCTAAGATCTAGCGTGTATTTCCATGACAGCATAGCCATTGTACACACAGACCTGGGTCCAACAGGCTCCGGAGACTCTCAGGAAGTGTTCCTGGTGGTTAGGGTCTGGGTCAGGTGTTTGGTGGTCTCTTCTTCAAGAGTGAGATAAGAGCCCACATAGATTGTAAAGTATCAAGGAAGCGTTATTTAACATCAAAGCTATAGTACAGATTAGGAAAGATACAGTATTGAGACTGGCCAAGGGACTGCAGGATACTCAAGGGCTCTTATTATGATATGGGGCGGGGCACCTTTTATGGGGTTCAAGTGAAGGAATTGTTCATTACTGAGGGTGCAATGAGTGGTTATTGATTTGGATCGACAGGCTTGGTTTACTTAGCTTGCTCTCTGCACATTGATCATATGTACTCTTGAGTATGCACACGTATAAGATGGTAAATAGAAAATTCTCTCTAAAAGTTCACTTAAGGAAATGCTTTTGTCTGACTGCATATGTACCCCCAAACACGCTCAGACCCGATGAGTCATTCTACCCTCAGAGCAGAATGTATTGGGAATATGTTTGAATAGAAGCTGAACAGTTTGATGGTCATTAAAATACTATAACCAAAAGCACTTTGGGAGGAAAGGGTATCTTTCTCAGGAAAGGCCATCACTGAGGGAAGTCCCGGAAGGAACTCAAGCAGCACCAGAACCTGAGGGCAGGAACAAGCGGAGGCCATGAGGAGCGCTGTTCATTGGCTTGCCCAACGTGGCCTACTTTCTTATACCCCCCAGGACCACCCACCCAGGGATGGCATCTTCAACAGTGGACTGAGTCCTTCATTATCAATCTTCAGTCAAGAAAATGGCCTACAGGCTTGTCCATAGGCCATTCTGATGGGGACATTTTCTTAACTGAGGTTTCCTCTTCCAAAAAAAAAAAAAAAAAAAAACCAAAAAACAAAAAAGCCAAAGAACGAAAAACGACCCCCCAAAAAACCTATAGCTTCTGTCAAATTGATATAAAACTAGCCAGAACAGCCGGGTGGTGGTGGTGTACACCTTTAATCCCAGCACTCAGTAGGCAGAGTCAGGCAGATCTTTGATTTGAGGTCAGCCTAGTCTACAGAGTGAGTTCTAAGACAGCTAGGGCTACAGAAACCCTGTCTCTAAAAACAAACAAAAACTAACAACAACAACAAAGAAAACTAGCAATACTAGAACCTTCTAGTGTCCTGTTGCCCTACTGTCCTGCTGCCCTGCTGTCCTGCTGTCCTGGTGTAAGCTTCCTGAGGCTCTTGGGCCTTGTAGGCTGCCAGTCCTGCGGTAGGGTCACTGCATACTCAGAATCCCCAGTACTGACCATGAGCTTCCCCCATGCTTTCAGGCATCCGGATGCTGGACGGCGATGTGACCGATGTGGTGGAGGCCAAGTCTCTGGGCATCAGACCCAACTACATTGACATTTACAGCGCCAGTTGGGGACCCGATGATGACGGAAAGACAGTAGATGGACCAGGCCGGCTGGCTAAACAAGCTTTCGAGTATGGCATTAAAAAGGTGTGAGTAACCCAGGGTTACCAGGGAGCACCCGGGGCGGGGTTGGGGGGTGGGGGTGACTGCACATTTTGAGCATTTAAATATCAAAGTTACACCAGAAACAAGTTACCTGAAACAAGACTGGCAGGAAAGCCCTGCAGTGCCAGAATGAAGGAAAAGTGTCTCAGGGGCTCTGGGGAGTGGTGTACACTCAGCTGGAAGGGCTTAGCTGGTCCAGGGAGAATCAGCTTAGCATTCACGGTCCCTGCCTATTCCATTGGAGGCTGAAGAGGCCTGTGTAGGTGGTGGGAAGTGACTCAATCAGATCTCCTAGCCTGCTCCTTGGACTATGCAGATGAAACACTGAATGAAGCTTTTTGTCCATCATAGGTTATGCCTAATCTCACTGCATCCCCTAGACACCCCACCCTCATCACCAGCACACTGCCCAACAGTTACAGTTTCAGAGGCAAGCCATAGAGAACATCCAAGAGGTTGACTACCTTCTGATCCGAGGAAGCTGGAAGGCTCATCTCAGGAGACCTGCCCCCAAGCCCCGCTGTTATCACCCACTGTCAGTGTGGAGGGGTGGTGGAGGACTCAGGGAAGATGAGGTTGGGAAGGGGTCACAGGAGGTGAACCAACACCAGTTCTTACAAGCCGGGTGGGAAAACAGATTGCTGGGTGAGGACAGTTTCTTAGAGCAGTCAGGCACAGTTGTGGTCAGCATCCAGGAGGCTGTGGGTTGCCCACTGAGCCCCAGCCCACAGTGTAGGGGTGTCTAACGAATGCTGGCAGGGGTGTGTGTATGGGGGTGTCTATCAGGAAGCCCAGGTGTTTCTGATTCCTGTGGGAAACAGGAAAGGGAAGAGTGCAGTGATTGAGCCCATTTTATTGTTTATATAATTTAAAGCAGTTTTTCAAGTTTTTATTATACTGTAACCCAATCACAGCATTTCAGATACAGTTAATAGTTAATAAGTATATCCAAAAGTACCAAAAGATTACACTGCAAACAGGTTATCTGTTTCCCTCTGCCCTGCAGGTCTGCTCCAGAGAATCAATCTCTCTCTTGCTCTCTCTTTCTCACTCTCTGTGCATGTGTTTGTGTCTATGTGTGTATATGAACATGCAAATATTTTTCAATTGTTTCTCACTTATTTTGTTATTTAGTTAAAAGATTTTATTTTTTATTTTATATGTGTATAAGTGGTTTGCATGTAAGTTTATATTTACCACGCTATGTGCATGCCTAGCAAGCACCACAGAGATCAAAAGAAGGCATTGGATCCCATGGATCTGGAGTTATAGACACTTGTGAGCCTCAGTGTGGGTGCTGGGAGTTGAACCTGGGTCCTCTGCAAGAGCAGAAAGTGCTCTGAGCTGCTAAGCCATCTCTCCAGTCCCTAGGTATTTGTTTTTGAGACAGGGTCTTGCTATGTCACCTCTGGTTGGCTGGGATCTCGTTATGTTGACTAAGCTCCTCTCAAACTCACAGAGATCTACTTAGCCCTGCCTCCCAAATGCTGGCATTGAAGGCATGTGCCACCACCGTATTTTTGAGGCAGAGTCTCTCAGTGGGCTCACTGACCTTGGAGCTGGCTAACTGGCTAGTCTGGCTGACCAGCAAGTCCTTCTCTGTCTCCCCACCACTGGCATCACAGATATGGGCCACTCACTGCACCAGCTTCCTCTTTTGTCTTTCTTTTTTCACGTGGTTTCTGGGGGTCAAACTTGGGATCTCTTGCTGATGTAACAGATGTCTTCCTGACTGAGTCATCTTCCCGTCCCAGTCTTCTTCTGGACTCTTTTTCTGATTGCCATTTGATTTCTTTCTTGGATGGATTGAGTTGGTCGCTGGGTGTTATCTTTTCTATGGCAACAAGAATTTTGCTAGAACATCTTGCTTCAGAACATCACCACATCTGACCACATTACATCCCTGGAGTGCCTTCATTTATCCAAACTTCTCAGTCAAGGGGTGTTCTACATCTTTACTCCCTGCTAGAAACATCTAGTCTGCACTTCCACTTTACAAGGAAAGCCATCCTCTTTCACCTGGCCACCCAGGGCCCCAATGCCTGAGAAAAGAGCAATCAGAAGCAGAGGGGTGTCCAACTGTCAGAGGAAGGAACATAAAAGAGGCTCAGCATATAGACACAGACAGCACAAGCTCTGTGCCCTCTCACAGAACATAGACTGTTTGTTCTACCCCACCTCTCCAGCAGGACACAGAGGCAGCTTCCAACATCCTGCTGAACACCTGAGCCAACCCATGTGCTGGGCCGTGTTCAGGGCTGTGTGCGGGGCCACGTGCAGGGCTAGGGGAGTGTTGGCAGACTCAGGCGTGACCAAGTAAGCCACCGCCCACAAGAGATTGATGAACAAATAAATCACTTGTTTCCATGACTCAACCCCCCTCCCATCGTTAGATCACTCAGATCTCAGACCCGATGACAAGGGAAACATCCTAAAAATTAAGCCGAGCTGCAGCTCCGGAGAGGCTGACTTAAGTTGGAGGTCACGTTTCTCTGCACAAAAGGCATCGGCTGGAATGGTGTTAATGCTGAACATCTGGCATTTCTATGAGATGCTTTCTAAAGATGTGGCGAGGAGCTCTGCGTCCAGGAGAGGAGCGGCCCATTTTCAAGGGGTCACTGCAGTGTGTCTAGGTTTGTATACGGAGCTTGCGCAAGTTGGAGCTACAAAGGAGGGAACTTTGCATACTGAACCCCAAGCAGCAGCTGCTTCATCAGGTTGTCAGGGCAACAGGGATGTGTAAAAGGAGCTACGCAGCCCTCCTTGTTCTTGTCATGCTTCCTTAAAATACAGAGGCCATTTAAATTTTAGTCATTCTGAAGTAAAGTGTGTTATAGGCCTCTTAAATCACAGCTGTCTCAAGATGCCAGGGAGAGCGCTCCAGGAAGAACGGGATGACCTCCAACCCAAGCACATGGCCCCATCTGTTACTCTTCCATGCCACCCCATTGTGACCCGTTAGCGTTTTCTGTAAAATGCGGCCTCGTCTTCAGTAGATGATAAGATGGGGTGTCGGGTGGTTTTAGAAGCCATGGCTGGGCACAGGGATCTATTTAATGCCAGTCCTTATGAAGCCTCACTCATCCCCTGATTTCCTCTCAGAAAGGGGGATTAAACAGTGTTAAAGAACAGCTGGTCTTGTCCAGGAGACTTGGGCTCACCAGCCCTCGGGAGGGTGTACTCGATAGTCTCTGCCCCCAGGGAAGATACCAGTGCAGTGTGATGACGTTCAACTTGTGACTTCAAGTCCATGGCTAGAGTTGGAACATCCCCTCCAGCGTCTGCAGATACAAGATGGGGAAAGTGACCCTAAGACCCCTAGGGCCACCAAAGGTCTCTCTTACAGCCCAAACCTAGCCATGCTCCCTGTCTCCCACCACATTCTTTCTAGAAAAACCACAATAAGAAGAGAAAGAGGCCATTGATACTGTGGTGCCTTTGGCAAGCTAAATGGTCAGTCAGTAACTGCGCTATGCCAGATGGGAATGCTAGGATGGAGCAGCAAGGTGTGGGCTGAGGATTCCTACACATGCAGATTTCAGGCCTATCAGCACAGTGCTGCTGGGAGGAGATGGAGGGGGAGGAAGAAGAGGAGGAGGAGGAGGAAGAAGAGGAGGAGGAGGAATAGGAGGAGGAAACTGGAGGAGGTAGGGCCTAGTGGGAGATCCACTGCCACCACACTTTGAGTTGTGGGACTGAGCCCTGAATTCCCATGTGGTAAACAGACTTCCTGTGCTTTGAACCTCTGTAGTGACATGTCACCAAAGGCCAAATCAAAGGGTATTGCCAGTCATGGGTTGAAGCCTACAAAACTGTGAGCCAAATAAACTTACTGTCTTCGTTTCTTTTTTCTTTGTTTCTTTCTTTGCAGCTTGATTTCCCTCAAATGTTTGTTACAGTGCTAGACAGTTAACTGACAGACTACTCACCTGCTAGGCCCGAAGACATTTGTAGCATGATTCTTTTGTGGTTCAGTGCCCACACATTGAGTCTGGAGCACTATTTTCAGCTGTTCTGTGTATTTCCCAGATAATATGATTGTTGAACTTCATGAAATAAGAACGTTTTATCAATTGGTTTGCCTTGGGTACAGAGTTGAGAGTGACATTATCTTGTAGGTGGTTCGCCTAAGGAGTAGATAGGCTCTGATGGGCTAAATGACATTTTATTTGGATTTTAGTCACTTTCAACTGGCTCTGATTAATCTTTTCCAGCAGGTAATTATAGTCTCGCTTTGCTTCATGCTGAGGGCATGCTCTGAGAAAGCCATCATTAGGCCATTGCATCATGATGTAACCTCATGATAGAGGACTTGCACAAACTCTAATGGCACAGAAGCCTTCCCCACACCTAGCTTCTCTGCACCTGTGGGATCCATTGTTGACTGAAGTATCATGACACAGGCATTACCCAATTCACAGACACACCCACTTCCTTGTTTTGTGCCTTTCTTTTAAAAGTTAACCTATTTCTTAGACTGTCTTCTTTTAGATGTGTGTGTGTGTTTGTGTGTTTGTGTGTTTGTGTGTGTGTGTGTGTGTATTAATGTTTTTCCTCCATGAATGTATATATATATATCACATGCCTGCCTGGTATCTGCAGAGGTCAGAAGATGGCATTAGATCCGCTGGAACAAGAGCTAGAGATGAATGTGAGCCTCCCAGGGGGTTCTGGGAATTGAACCTAGGTCCTCTGCAAGAACAACAAGTGCTCTAAACTGCAGAGCCATTTCTTCAGCCCCAGAAGTTAACGTTTGTTGTGAAGTATAGGTAACCTTTGTGGTAAGCTGCTCGGCATTTTGGAGATGCAGAAAGCAGAGCGAATGGGCCATCCTAATGTATCCAGGCTAAAGGAGCACGAGGAACCTCCCTGTGGGTTTTGTTGGGAGCCTTAGCCTAGAACTGAAGTCTCTTTAGTCTGTAAAAAAAAAAAAAAAAAGAGTGTCCCATGGCTTCCAGAGCAGGTGGTCCAATTTCCCCAAGGAAAGACCTGGACTCCGAGAAGGGATAGATGGATTGGGTCATAGACTCTGCTTGAAAGATGTCCTTAAACTGATCAGTTGCTCAGATTCAGTGTCAGTCCCCTCCCTATGTTTGGCAGGGCTACTTCTCAGTCCTTAGGAACCTAGGAGGTCCAATTTATGCTGTGCACTATCCATGGGTCCTGCAGTTGGGACTGACTTAATCTCGTCTTCCATGAGCTAATCATTAACTAGTGTTCGTGGCTGGGATGGCACGAAGTTCAGTCAAAAACCATTGATCCCATGGATGTAGATTAGAACAGAGCTTCGGGAACCTGCCTGACCTGCCACTATCATGAGCTTTCTCTGGTTCCTGAAGTCACCAGCCTGGGTGGGTGCTGACATCTCACTTGACTGCTTTAACATTCATCATAATGGCAGCACCTCAGGGAACTCTAGTGGGTCATCTATAGGAAAACAGTGATCTAGAACAGGGTCGTGTTTATCTACTCAGTCTCACCCAGAAGGCACAAGCTCTCCCCTCCCCCTTCACCCCTCTTTGAAAAATGAGCTGGCCCTTCAAGAAGCTGATCTCCAAAACTATTTCAGGAAATCAATGCACTTCTCTCTCAACGCTAACTTCTCTGACCCATAAAACTTAAAACAATTCCAAATTCTGCCATTGTGTGTTTCTAACCTTGGTCTTACACTGAGTTCCCTTGGTCATCAGCTATGATAATGGGAGTTATAGACTTTGCACTGGGATCCAGGTTGTCCTGTGAAGGTCAGAGGGATCTTTTGGCCCGTCCTTGCCAGGATCATGAGCATCCGTGGTCTTAACGTTGTTCCCACAAGCAAAACAGCTCCACTGAAACCCGACAGAACCCTTGGGCAGGACCCACGTGTTCTCAGGGCAACCTTCACAGCCCTGTGGAGGAACAGGCTGAAGGTGGGGTTGCACACTGGTGTGAGATGCTTCCATGGTGCCCCACTTCAGTCGCTAACATCTGTTCTTGCTTCCATGTAGGGTCGCCAAGGTCTGGGCTCCATTTTTGTTTGGGCCTCTGGGAATGGTGGGAGAGAAGGGGACCACTGCTCCTGTGATGGCTACACCAACAGCATCTACACCATCTCCGTAAGCAGCACCACTGAGAACGGCCACAAACCCTGGTACCTGGAAGAATGCGCTTCCACGTTGGCTACCACCTACAGCAGCGGGGCCTTCTATGAACGGAAGATCGTAAGTTCTCTCGTAAGGTCTAAGACTTCCTTTCCCCAAAGCCAGTTTGGCCAAGACCAGATTTTGTTGGATCTCAGGTCCCAGCCTGTCCCTCTATGTAGGAGGTCAACCCCAGGGCCTTGGCAGCCTGCCTCAGACTTTACTATTTTATAAGATGTTTGACTCATCTGTGCCCAGAAATGCCAATTAAACCCTCTCTGACTTTAGAGGCCTAAAAATGTCATTTAAGAATGGGGTTCATCTTCATCATATCTCCTTTTAGCTCTCTGGAATTCTGTGGTCACATCCCAGAGTCCAGTTGACCAGTCCTACTCTGATGCACAAAATAGAAAGCTTTGGTTTTATGCTGAAACATTCTGGAAACCCAAGCATTCTCGGCTTCTCTGCCAAGGGACATGCCCTAGACACTTGGAAGTAAAGCCACAGGGTTTGCCAGCTTGGCTCACTGCAGTGAGCAGTTTTTCTTTTATTCTTCTTTGTGGTGGTTAAACCCATGGTAGGCAGGAACTCCACCACTGAGCCGCTGATTTATCTGTCAGATGGCAACTGTTTTAGTATATGGCTGGAATGTATGCTTCTTCCTTCTATACAAGGTTTCCTATATTTAAAGGGGGTTTCCAGTTTAAATTAATGCAGAATTCAAATGCATCGTCATTAAGTTAGTGTGCAGACATTTTTAAAATGAGCCGGTGGAGCTGGCCAGGCGTGGTTTGGTTTTAACACTCACCAGCATCTGTTCATTACTCTTGCTGCTTAGACACATCTTTAGAAACTATTTTCAAATTGATTTTTACCTTTTTTTTTTCCCCTGGGGAGCACACTGGCTTCCGGTACCCCACTTGCTATGCACACATGAAAGGTCAGCCACACTATCCTGTTGCAGGCCTGGCGGTAGCCCAGGCTGGTTCACAAAGGTGTTAATTTAAATGTTTCTCTCCCATCCTGCAGGGTCACCCAGCCCTGGGATGGACAGCTGAGATTCTGTACCATGTCCTATTCATTTCCTCATCATTTGAGCATGGGCTCTTTGAAGCTTTATTAAACAAACGCTTGGGCTGAAACCCAGCAAAGGCCTACTGGCTAAATGGATGCAAGCGGAAGTAGGCATAATGGGACACGTTGGACTGAGAACTGTGTCCTCAGCTGCATTCTCAATGATGCACTCAGCTCTGGACGTGGGACCCGTGGCTTTATTTACTCAACTGTCTTGCTTGAATGTGCACATATCAGAAATACTTTAATCTGCGCCCCCCCCAGACACACACACACACACACACACACATACTTTTTAAAAAGATGATCCTACGTAGCCCAGACTGGATTTGAACTTACTAACTGTATAGTAGAGGCTTTCCTTGAACTCCTCCTGTTCTTCCTGACTTTAATCCCTTGTTTTAAAAAAAAATTCCCTACTCTGTGCAATATTTATGGATAAGGAAGACATAGTTAGGAGAAGGGGGATGTCACACTTGAGTGTCAGAGCTTCTGTTCTGGGATTCTGACTGAAAATAATGACTATTTTGTCTGATTACTGGAGCCTAATATTTGCTTGAGGCCCCAGAGATATTCTGCAAGGGGCTGGGCAAGCGCTCAAGGAAGTGGGTGCACCCCAGCTTTGAGTTCAGGTGAGCTCTAATGTCAGTCTAAGCCCCAGCCCCTTGAGTGTCTCTTCCCTGCAGCATCCAGCTGAGGTGATGAATAACTTACCAGTAAGGGGCATGGCCTGTGATGGGAGATAGAACCTTCACTTCCAGCCTTGGTGACTAGAAGCAGAGGGGCAGCCATGAGCAGAGTTCCAAGCAGAACCCTGGGACTTGGGAGGCCTTTGCCCACCTTGGTTCAGCTTCCTCACAGGGGTAGTCTCCATTCCTTCCCTAAACCCTGTCCTCTGAAGTCAGAGAGTCTGTCTTGGGCCTTGCTTGCACACAGTTAACTGGGCTTCCCAGACTTACCAGGCAGGAGCGGGAGTCGGTGCCCTGCTGTGATACAACAGCTCTTGTGATACAAAAGCTTGGGGGATAGAAGTCCCTCCTGGGCTGGCCCTTCTTTCCCTTGAGGTGGTTTAGTCCTATTTACTGTGTACAGCGAGGAAGCTGGTTTCTGCTAAAATACCACCAGTCAGATCTTCCCATGAATGTATGGCTCAGACTAGACACCTCTCTCCTGCCTAGCTACAGCATGACAGAGAAACACTCTGTGTGGAAAGATCTCATTGTTACTACTGGAGAAATTCATCCTCAAGGGTCCCATAAAATGGTTACACCAGCTTCGCAGGAGGTGGGTAGGTGAGCTAGTTTCCTGTCCTTGCCCTAACAAGTCATCACGAACTTAGCATCCTAAGGCTGTACAGGCAGACATCTCCCCAGCTTGTGGCTCAGAACCAAGCAGCCTCTCTTGGCTTACAGCTCCGAATCGGATGCACAGGCTGAGGGAAAGGTGTCAAGCGGGCCCTCTGGCATTCTGGCATCTCTGGGGAGGTCCATGCTTATGTAAACTAAACATGATTTTGCTCCAGACAGTTCAGGACTCGGGTCCCAATTCCCTCGTGGTCTCTTGGACGAAGAGCATTCTTGTTTTTAGAGTTTCTCTTTCCTTACATTCTTGGTCTGGGTCTCCCCAGCTCCTTAAAGCCAGCCCTGGTAGCTGAAGTCTTCACATGCCTCACCTCTCCAACAGGTTTTCCTGCTTTCCCCTTCCCCCTTTCAAGCCTTCTGATTCTCTCGGGCCCCGCTGGGTAATCCGGAATAATCTCTCTGATTAAGGTTAGCAACCTTGATTCCATGTGCAGAGTACATAGAATTAAAATCAGGAGCAAAAGTCACAGAGGCCATGATCCCATCCAACACAACAGAACCATGAGTTGATCCCATGGCCTCTGACCCTTCGACCTCCCAGGGGAGGTCCAGGTCAGGTGAGGTCTTGAGTCAGTGTCCCATCCTCCTGGAGCCACCACTCAGGTGAAGATAGGCAGAGTCAGCCTTGCCTTCCCCCAAAGGCCAGCAGCCTCTTGCACAGCTCAGCAGGCCTTGTGCTGCTGGCAAGAGCACTTCAGAGTCCTCTGGGAGGGATGTCTATCCCCAGTTCCGATCCTTACCTTCTAGCTAAAAGTAGAAACACCATCTAGGCTCCTGAGCACTTCAGGACCAGGTTTTCAGCTCTCTGGAAGTCCTGGGTCACTGAACTTAGCTTTTTGGGTGGGATCAGATTTCATGTATATCAGTGGCAGGATCATGGTGTCATGCAGGAAGAAGGGCCAGCAGAGAGTCCATTGCACCTTGCCTTGCCTGTCCATTTGCCTGCACAAGCTTCAATGGCCTTCAGGAAGATCTCTGAAGCATACCCTGTGCTTCTAGATGCTTGTCTCCCCTGCTGGGCCTCTCTGTTTTCACCCTGGGATGCCTGTTCTGCAGCATGGCTGCAGTTTTGGACCTAAGTGCAAAGCCCGAAAGAGCCAGATGACTCGTTTGTCTCATGCCTTCTGCCACTGGCACCCGAAGTCATTCTCTCCAGTTGGCAGCATGCCAGGGGCCTCAGTCCTCTCAGAGGGAACTGGCCTCTTCAGCATCCTGCTTCACACATCTCTCTTTCATGCAGGTCACCACAGATCTGCGTCAGCGCTGCACCGACGGCCACACTGGGACATCAGTCTCAGCCCCCATGGTGGCTGGTATCATTGCCTTGGCTCTAGAAGCAAAGTAAGTTTCAACCTTCCTTCTTTTCCTTTGCACACACCTAACGTGAGACCTAGCATCCTGAGAATTTTAAGCGACAAGCTCAGTCACGTGAGGCTCAGTTCCAAAGCCATGAACCCATCACTGACAATCACCAGAATTTTGTCACCTGCCCCAACTGAAGTCCTTGTTACCATTAAACATTAGCTCTCTGTATTGGTCTGCCTCGGCTGCCATAGAAAGTTGTTTATACAATAAGTATGTGTTATCTCAAAGTTCCTGCTGGACTGACTCAACAGCAGGCTTGGCATTTCCTTGGCTTGCCATTGGCTGCCTCCAATTGGCACATGCCGATGACCTCATTGGCTTGACTTATCTTTTAGTGAGCTCTATTTTGAAATACAAATCACATTCTGAGGAGCAGAGCTTAGGACTCACATGCTGCAATCTAGAATGCAGCCCATAATACTCCCTCTCCTTCAGCCCCTGACAACCACCATGCTGCTTCCTGTCTATGCACTTGATGACTCTTCCGTACCTCATGTAACAGAACCATACAGTTCACATCACACATTCTAATCCTAAAACCCCGAATCCAGAAATATTCCAAAATCTGAATGTTCTTGCTCAGAAAGCTTCAGGTCTGAAGGAGTTTTGGAGTTTGGATTTTCAGATTAAAGACATTCAACTCATGAAGTCTTTACAGATACTCCAAAGTTCAAAATCTGTAATGCCTTTTAGCATTGTGGATGAGAATGCTCTGCTGTTCTGTCCTTTGCGGTTGGTGTGTTTCATTTAACATGATGTTATGGGTGTTTAACCGCGTTGTGCTCCATGTGGTTCCTACCATTTTAGGCTATTCTTGTAGTGGTTTCTTCTCTTCATAAAGCCCATTGTCTGCTCCTCTTTGTAGGACTGCAGGAGCTACATGGGCTCGAACTCTGTACTCATAACCATGCACCAAAGCTGTGCTCATGGGTCTGAGCTCTCCACTCATAACCACGCACCCAAACTGTGCCCTAGGCTGTCTTCTTTTTCCCTGAACCTTGCTTCCTAAACTGACAGTGACAAGGGACCAACTTGCCTAAGTCTCATGAAACCTACAGTTATAAATGTGTGAATGGGTCTGGCAGAAAAGGGTTAGCTGCATGTCTGAGTCATTTTTTCATTAGTGTGACAAGCGATTCATTTGGCTCACAGTTTGAAGGGATACGGTTCATCATGGTATAGACGTCATGGAGACCTGGGCTCTGTCTGTGGTGACAATGGCCTATGGCACAGCTTTTTACTTGGCAGATTAAGGAATACTTTTAGACCAGGCCTAAGTTATAACCTTTAAGGTCCATTCCTACAACCTCCAGTGACCTCTTTCTTGCTGACAGGCTCACTCTATGAGAGGTTCCACAGCCTCCCCCCTCAATCAATGCCATCAGCCAGTGACCAAGCACTCAAACTTGTGAGCCTGTGGGGGAACATTCCCCATCCAAATAAAAACACCTTGTGTGCAACTGTGGAGTCAGAAACAGTTTAGACATCAACTGTCACATAACAACCCAATCTTTTGTTCTAGATGAGTTTTTAAGTGATTCAGAGAGAATATTTGAGATGTGTAAATTCTTGTAATTATGCATGCTTGTATGCTGATTTCCATTCAGCTAAAGACCAAAATACTCAAATGCTACCAATTTAGCAAAAACAGCTAAATATTTTCAATTTCCAGCCCCCCCCACCAAATGTTAGCTTCTGTGTCCTGAGGCCCTGCAGTAATTAGTTACTTGTGTGGAAAGTTGTATTCTCATACTTAGCAATTCATCACTCTCTATTTTCCTCCATTCCTTATTGAAAACATGCAAGGAATTCTGTTAGTCAGACCTAAATAGAAAACACACCCTGCTTCATGACCAGTTGCCCCAAGAAACTTGCCTGCGAAGCGGTGGAAACTGACAGGGTTGGAGATGTGCAGGTATAATTCAAGCAAACCTCACTTAAGGGGGAGTTTACGGAGTTAGTATTGTTCTGGGGGGAGCAGTGGGGTCTAGTGAGTTTAAGACACTTGGACTGCAGTGTCCAGCAGGTCCAGGCAGCGTTGTCTCTGCATGGCCTTCTCCCGTCTCAAGGCATCATAGATGACAGTCCTAGGGCAGTGGTTCTCAACCAGTGGGTTTCAGTCCCTACAGGGGTCACATGTATGTTATGGGGGGGGGGTCAACACAACATGAGGAGCTGTATTAAAGAGTCACAGCATTAGGAAGATTCAAAACCACTATCCTAGAGGAAGACACGCCCAGTGGAGATGGGATGATCTGTGGACTGCAAGAAATAAGAATGAGGCTGGCAGAGGATCTAAGAATTCCTCTTAGTTCCAGTATAGATTTCAGATATTCCATCTCCCTGTGTTGTTGTTGTTGTTGTTGTTGTTGATGATGATGATGAAAACTGTTTTTGGACTGGGGCTATGGAGTGCTTCCCTGGAATGAGCCAAGCCCCGAGTTCAATCCCTGTATGGAAAGGAAGAAGGAGAAATCTACTTTAAACACTCACTGTATCTCAGACATCCCCGAGAGGAAAAGAAAAAAAGACTGTTTCATCCTAATGAGATAGAAAGTTTCTAGCATCTTCTTCCATGAGTCAAGCCCCGAGTTCAATCCCTGTATGGAAAGGAAGAAGGAGAAATCTACTTTAAACACTCAATGTATCTCAGACATCCCCGAGAGGAAAAGAAAAAAAAGACTATTTCATCCTAATGAGATAGAAAGTTTCTAGCATTTTCTTCCATGAGTCAAGCTCCAAGTTCAATCCCTGTACAGAAAGGAGGAAGGAGGAATCTACTTTAGACATTCGGTATTTCTCAGACATCCCCGAGAGGGGGGGAAATTTATCTCATCCTAATGAGAGTTTCTAGTATCTTCTTCCTGGCAGTAGTCTGAGTGACCCATGGAAATGGTCTTCAACTCATGTGACCCAGAAGACTCCAAAGAATCATCCACATTGAGGTGTCCACCTAAGGAAAACACTGAGTACCCAGGTTTTCAAGAATATCCATCTTTTAAAAGCACCCCCCATACCTGAAAGATGTCCTTTTTGCAGAAGCAGCATTTGTCCCCATGATGTTGGCAGTAGACTTGCCCGGGCTAGCCAGTGAGGCTGGTCACGAGATTGGTGGCCCCGGAAAGCATGCTGAGGTTTTCTTACACATATATAACAATGCTCTCGACAGTGCTGAACTCAGAGCTTCAGAGGCAGACAATGCTTTGCACACTGCATGCACAGAGCTCAGGGTAGCACCAGCCACTCCTGGGGCTTTCCTGGCATATGGAGATGGTCCTCACAGTAAGGAAAACAGTGCCTAAGCCGGAAGAGGAGGATGTGTAGAAGGAGAAGATATCCCTGAAGAAGTAAAGGCGCATGGCATGGAAAGAAATTCAGCATAAAATAAATGTAAATAGAGGGATAAAGGGAAAACCATTTTCCCTATTCTCTCCAGGACACAGCATGTTCCCAGTTCTGAGGCCAGTGCTCTCTGCAAGCTTGTTGCTAAACTTCCAGGATGACTGACTTCAGCATCCTTCTATTGGCCTCGCTGACATGCCCAAATAGTCTATGGCATCATGTAGTCAACAAGGACCACAGCCATATTGTCTCTGTCCAAACTCAGACGCCTGAACCCTTGACCACACCCCAGGATGTGGCCTGGGGTGAGTTGGGGCCTCAGACTTTTTCTCTAGGCCTAAAGTTGGCCTCTCTCATGAGGGAGTAGACAGAGAACCAGGAGGGAACCATGGCCAGACAGGAACCTGGAGACTGGGTAAATGGGTGTGGTTATACAGGGGGTTGGGGGGGTGGGAATGGTGCAAGTAGGCAGAACAACAAGAACACAGGAGAAGAACCCGATGAGACTAGATCTGGAACCTGTAAGTGTGTTCCGGAGGGAAAGTATGCCTAAGACTTACATATCAGCTGAGCTCCTGGTAGGAAGACTGGTAGCATGGGAGCTAATGGAGCAGAGATGGCTGGAGCAGCCACCATGGGAAAAGAATGCCAATCACCCCAAGATTAAACACAGAATTGCCGTGTGACATAGTAATCCCACTTCTGAGTCTCTGCTTAGAAGAACAGAGTGAAGGGACCCCAGCACATTCACAGGGACACCTACAGTCACAGCAGCATCATGCATACCAACTCAGGTCCATGGAGGTGATGCAATAAGCAAAAGGTGACCAATCCATGAAGTAGACAATTATTCACCATCCAAAAGGGAGGAAACTCACTGGGCAGTGGTAGTGTGTGCTTTTAGTCCCAGCACTTTGGAGGCAGAGGCAGGCGGATCTTTGTGAGTTCGAGGCCAGCCCAGTCTACAGAGTAAGTTCTAGGTCAGCCAAGGCTACACAACCCAGAGAAACCCTGTGTGAATAAAACAAAGAAAGAAAGAAAGAAAGAAAGAAAGAAAGAAAGAAAGAAAGAAAGAAAGAAAGAAAGAAAGAAGCAAAGGAAAGAAAATCAGAAAGAGGAAACTAGTTATAGTATGGATGAACCTTGAGGAGCTCATCCTAAGTGAGCTCAAACAAGTTTATTTATTACTATTGTTGTTGTTGTTGTTGATTTTCTAACAGATACCTTTTAAAAGTCATGTTTATAGGACTAGAAAGCAGAGTGGGACTAAGCAGGCATGGTCCTAAGGTGGTGGCCAGGGTCTGGTGGTTTTTCTCACACAAAGCCATTCTTACTAGCAGCTGCTCCACCAGGAGTCCCCCAGTCATGGGTTCACCTCTGCTGTAGGAGCACACGTGGCACAGGCAAGCATCCATAACAGACCGATGTTGACACAGAGTAAGCTCCTGGGACGGTCCTATGGACTATCCTGGTCCTTCGCATTTCAGTGGTGCTAAAAAGAGAGTGGAGAGGGATGAAAAGGATGCCCATTTGTCCTTGGCTAATGTTCTGATGGGAAGAGACTTTAGGTAATACCCATTTAATAAGACATTCACAAGTATGTCTTGGTTCAGCTGCGGGTAGACCTGCGAACATGTGTGTCAAGCTTTTCACCCAGCTGTTAATCTCACATTGCAAAAAGTATATTCCTACTCATGGCGGGTCTGACGCAGCTGCTGCATGGACTCTGGTTAAAGCATCCCTCGCCGAAGGCTTCTGCACTCAGATATCCAGATTCCATGACAACTCATGCAGAAGAGAAGACAGGAGTAGGGGTTTTATTTTCTGCTTCTCTCTACTCGGTGATAGTATGAAAAACACCGTTCTCGTCAAATCTGGGACTCTGCGGAATATAAAATGGTTCCTGAAAGACGACGAGTGCTACCACACTAACATTTTTATATTTCTTAGATGTTGCACAGGTAGTGTGGTGGTGGCCTTTTACCCTAGAAGCTATTTCGAATTGGAAGTGACAATAAGAATAAACAGGACCAAGCTTAGCCCTCCCAGACAGTCTAATATGGGCTCATTGCTGGGGGCCAAGCAATTAGATGGGCAGAATGTTGGAGCCTGATTTCCAGAGGTATTTAAAATCCAAGAAATAAGTATGTGATTGACACTGGGGGCCACGTGTTCTCGCAAGGCACGTTCTATGCACACTGAAAAGAAGTATTGTACGTTTAGAAACCCTACAGTCTGCAGCCTGGCTTGCCCTTAGAATGGAGCCCAGCTTAGCGTACCCTTGTGCGTGATGACAGAATCGCTCCATGCACTTGATAAGCACTTTCAGCGACATTACAAGTTTTCTTTTCTCCACTTCCAAAATGCCTGTTACAAACTCAGGCAGGTTTGATGGTCAGACCAAGTTTCTCATGCCTCGAGATTTTAGACCCTTTGAGCTCTTTCGGCTCAGGGTTCAGTTGCTGGAAACCACTGTTACAAAGCGAACCCTTGTGGAGCTAGGCAAGCTGAGCTTGGACTGCCTCCTATATACCTCCTTGGAGTGTCCTGCCCAGTCAACACCAGTGACTTCAATGGACTCTGCTATGTTGTTGCAGCAACCAGTTGACCTGGAGGGATGTGCAGCACCTGCTGGTGAAGACATCACGGCCAGCTCATCTGAAGGCGAGCGACTGGAAAGTCAACGGAGCTGGGCATAAAGGTGCGGGTGCTCCTGGTGGGCTGGGAAAGATGCTCTGGTGACCCTTGAGAAAGCCCAGATAACAGTGACTGTTATCATAGACTGTGTATTGCAGGAATTTAAAATGCTAGGCAATGATTTAAGGACTGTTTCCCAGAGCACACAGTGGCATGAAGGGACAGCCGCAGTGTCCCAAAGTCCAGGTCCCTAAATGCCAGGTTTACCATGCCAGTGGTTTGTTTCCATTTGCTCCCTGATTTCTGTTTTTCACAAAGAAATGTGATTTACAAGAGAACTTTGAAGCCAGCCATGAAGGTATGTGCCTGTAGTCCTCAGATTCAGGACATTGTAGTTGGGGTCGGGGAGGGGGGACCATGAGTTCAAAGCCCCTTTGGTGTTCACCTTCATTTTTCCCATCTGTACAAAAAAAGGCATTGAGATAGCTGCGTAATTTCCTATTGATCTGTAAACCTGCTGCCAGCCAGCCCCTTTGTGACAGAAATAACTAAAGGCACACAGGCCCTCTGTCAACTCTATGTGGTAACCTGGCTCCATGATCAAGACATGATTTGGGGGTCTCTGAGAAGGAAGTTGACAGGAAGTACTTGCACGACATTTCTGTCCGCCATGATGTGTCAGAGGGAACTTGTCCCCTTTTCTGAAGCTCAGGTCCAACTATTATGACACCAAGGCTGACACTGCTATCTGTGCATAGAGGCCAAGCACTGCCCTCCTGAGTAGCAGGGGACAGGCCTTCGAATACAGGTCATTGACTGGGCCTCATCTGTCTTCCATTGCAGAAATGGAGGGTGCTGGAACATCACCCTCCATTTCTATCTTGGTCTAATTAAAAAGGAAAATAGATTGCATTGGGTCTTGACCTTGCCCTGAAATTAAGCTTTGAAACCTCTCTCAGCCCAGTCAAATCCTACATCCACCCAGTCCCACAAAACGCTCCTGCCTGTGTGCCATTGCCCCAAGAACCCTGAGAATCAGTAGCAAAAGAAAATTATAAAATCAACACATCTCCATGACTTATTGCATTTGTTGCACATCATCGTCAAGTGCCTGGACTTTTTAAGAGTTGCTGGAGATCATACCCAGGGCCCGTGCAAGCCAAGCCCAATACCAACACCCGGCTATCTTAGGCTTTCTGGTTTGTTTCCCTTGTCTAGTCTGTGTTTCAGGGCCACTCATGGTGGCAGGTCCTCCTAACATAAAGAAACCCAGCCTTATTCTCCCAAAGGAAAGTTCTGGAACTCTCGCAGAGTGGGACACATGTCCCAGCCAGTCCCCCTGAAGTGAAAGAGTTCAGTTCAAAGGGTAACAAAGCTGGACCTGTGACCAGCTCTCAGGGAAACCTGTCTTCACCTTGGAGGGACCTTGAGGTGACAGTTACTGTGTACTCCTGAGATCCACACATTTTGAGGGGGACAGCGCCCTTCTTGCGGGAGGCAGAGAGGCTGGATCTGAAGGCCCTGTTTTTTTCAGTTAGCCATCTCTATGGATTTGGCTTGGTGGATGCAGAAGCTCTGGTCCTGGAGGCGAGGAAGTGGACGGCAGTGCCCTCCCAGCACGTATGCGTGGCCACCGCAGACAAAAGGCCCAGGTAAGGCTCTGCTCTGACACCAGTGACTTCTCATGAGACCTGGCTGTGTGGCAGGGGGAGGGGGGAGGTGTTTAACCCTCCATCTCTCTTCACAGGCAGGAAGGATCACACGGGCAGTTTCCACCTAGATGTGCCTGAGTTTTGTCTTAACACATTGTGCAGCTAGGGAAAGATGCTCTTCCAAATGAACTGTTTAGAGCCCTCCTGTCCTTTTGTAGCAGATTTTGCCAGTGTACAGGGTCTGTTTCTCAGTGTGAATTCCTCAGCCTCGTATCGGAACGTCTCATCCATGGGGTTAGCATAGCCAACCAGACCAGACATCTGCTTTGCCCACAGGGATACAGGAGTAACAGCCACAGGATCCTTCCTCTTCACCTGCTAGAGGTTGTCACCATAGCCACAGACCAGTCCCATTGCCCCAGAGCTTGTGTGTGAATGAGAGCAGTGAGGCCTGCCCCTTCTCCGTAGCAGGCTAGTGGGGGGCGGGGGGGGGCAGCTCACAGACTACACAGCATCTCTACATTGCTTTTATCCAGCCCCATAAACCTTCTGATGGCTTAAGCAACTGGAATGTTTAAGCAGGCCCCGAGCAGGGGGCTGCAGGACCCTGGCTTCATCTCCTTTTCTGTGCTACCCTTTGGAGGAAGCTTTTTAAACCAGTTACATGTGTTGGCCGAGACAAAACAACCAAAACTGGACTGTGACATGAATCTGATGGGAAGAAGCCACGCAGCTTGGAAGTCAGATTGTTCCTGAACTGTGCCATTGCAGCTGTGCTTCCTAAGAGTGTGAACCGGGCGTTTTGTTACCTTTGCCAATGTGTGCTTGAATGAGGCTTGATGGGGTAATCAGCAGGGCTGGAGACGCAGCTCTCGATGAACACCTGCCTAGCACGCGTAGAGCCGTTGGTTCCATCCCCAGCACGAAAAAAAATGAAAAAACCAAAAACCAGCAGGGAGGGGGCAGGGACAGCTCAGTTAGTAAAAGAGCTGAAACTTCACAAGCAGGAGCACCTGACTTTGGATAACCAGAAGCCACCTGTTTCTGGTCATGACAGCACACATCTATAGCCTAGCACTGGGAGGGAGAGGCAAGAGCATCCCCAGAAATGGCTGGCCAGCTAGTCTAGGCAATCAGTGAGCTCTGGATTTAATGAGAGACTGCCTCAAAAGGTAAGGGGAAGACACTGATGTCAACGTCTGACTCCCACATGGGGGTGGGGGAGCGAGACACAGTTTTGTCTGCACACGCAGACCACTTCTTCGAGTTCATCTCTTCCAGGAACATGTACACCCCTTATGTGAAGCTCTTTTGACACCAAATGTTGAGAGTTGTGTTTTGTGAGCACACCTCGAAAACTCTGGGAGTTCATTGCTGGATGAATAGCCACTGAAGGAAGGGCCTTTCAAAACATGATGTTTCCAGCTTGTGGCTAATTGGACCCACCGCTACTGGGGCCATCACTCTAAGACCAGACAGGTCTCCCAGCCAGCAAGCAAGCAGGTCTCACTGTGGGCTTCTTCAGGTTTTGTTTCCTCCCCAAAGCGGTTGTGCTAAGCTTGAGAAGGATAGAGCTGTGCGGGATAGAGGCGGATTTTGCCTATGCTGGCTGTCTGCTGGGAGCAGCCACTCAGGGGAGCCTGGCTCTTGCTGTCCTGCCTGCCTGACCTGCCCTCTGCCCACCTCCCTCCCATCCAGCTCCCCAGCCGGGGCGGCTCCTGAATGAAGCATTCTTTTCCTGCCAGAAATCTGTTTAAGATGATCAAGTGGTGCCTAGGTGGCGAGTGGCTGTTTTTATTTTTATTTTATTTTGTTTTTTTGAGTGAAAGCACACAGAGTCTAGACAGCATAGGTTGAGGGAACCCACCATAACATACAGTATGACATTGTTCCTGTCCTTTGAGGGAAGTAATGACCCCACAAACTCCAAAAGGGAACAAGAATCGGACTTCTGTTTCTAAAGGAAAATCCTCTTTCCCCTCCGCTGTTTCTGACGCTGTCTGGAATTTTCACCCAACCTCCTGTCTCAGACCGCCTGCCCGGCTCCAAAACTTGATTGTTCCTAAGGACATAGGGGCCTTCAGAGGGGACAGTATCACCTGGAGTAGGGGGCAGATGGCCCCTCTCTACCACTGTGTCACCTCCTGCAGAGCTATAGCTACAGAAGAGGAGTTCGGGCATCTGTACCTGGGATGCTGACACCCACCCCACCTCCACCCCATCCACTCATCTCTGAGCTGCAAGTCTCCCATACCCAGCTTTCCTCAGCTGAGATCACCTGCCTTTACACGGATAGGACGTTTCCCATACAGACGCATGCTTTTACCACCGCCGCCGCCACTCGGACCCCACTGGCTGCTCTTGACCTTCTCAGTTCTTCTCTTGATAGAACCTAGGCTTTTATGCCTTAAGTCTGGCCTCAGCTGCTTCCCATGGCCTGACAGAGTGAGCACAAGAGAGCAAGAGGGAGAAAGAAAGAGCTGGAGAAGGAGAGATGAAGGGGCCAGAGAGCAGGAATATCTGTGTGTATAACGGTGCTGTGTGGGGCTTGTTGACCCTCTCCCTCTTTTTTAAAAGATGTATTTATTTTATGTATATGACTACACCATTGCTCTCTTCTGACACACCAGAAGAGGACATCAGCTCCCATTGCAGATGGTTGTGAGCCAACATGTGATTGCTGGGAATTGAACTCAGGACCTCTGGAAGAGCAGTCAGTGCCCTTAACTGCTGAGCCATCCCTCCAGCCCCTGTTTTCCTCTTGATGAAAGGAAGTGCGACCCTGCTGTGACCAAAGGTCAAGGCATTATATGCACCAGACTTTAAGTTCAGGGTCTGGAAGGCATGGCTGCTCCTACTATCTCTAGGGTGATGTTGTATAGGGTCTAGAGTTGTGGAAGACAACTCTTGTCCCAGCCATGAGTGGGATACCTCCTCCTTCCAAACAGGGTAGGTCCTGTGACTCACAAAGACAGAACCTCATTAACAAGGACAGTGACTGTCAGGGACTGCCCTCGATACAGAGCCTTCCTCCTTACCCAGCCTTGCTTAGAAACTAGCATCAAGCTACTGTGCCACAAAAGACCACACGGGATTGGTACTCAGTAGCCCCTGGCCCCCCTCTGTTGAGTGACTCTCTCCTGTGTAGCCCTGAATGGTTAGCTCAGGATGAAAGGAGCAAAGAGGCTGACAGCAGGGAGTGTGAAAGGCTGGGGCATGTAGCATGTGCCTCCACCTATGATGACTGTCAACAACAGATGCAGGACCGCACGCACGTACGCACACATGCACGCACGCCCAGGAGAAAGCTAGTCTTGGTGCTTTGTAATCTGAAGAAAAGGCTTCCCTGGTGCAGAAAAGGACTAGCCAGAGGGGACTCAGGACATTTCTAATCTGGACACTGAATGTCTAGGGACACTTGGGTTTACGTAAAAAGTTCCTTAGGGTTAGGTCAGGGAACCAGTCAGGATGGAGGTCCACTGAAAAAGTGTCTCAGGTGATGGCTGAAGGAGCAGGGCCTCTGCTCTTACTGGACCTTGCTGAGTAGCCTCCACAACCAGTCGTCCCCTCCCCACCCCCAAGCCCCACAATAGAGAGAACTAGAACCAAAGCTTCCTCCACGGGACCCATAGTGCAAGGCTATCATGGACAGTTTTCCCACAGGTGAACAAGGGGCAGTCACGTGACCCGTGACCCTAGGGACAGCAGAGGCTGCCTTGTTAGGATCCTGGGTTAATTCTGGATGAAAACCTAAGTGTGGCCTGGATCACTGTCCTGTGATATCCAAACACATGTAGGTTAAAGATATCTTTACCTGCTTTGGGGCACGAATAATTTAAATCTATTTAGAGCCATGGTTCTCAGCCTTCCTGCTCCAGCCCTTTAATACCGTTCCTAGTGTTGTAGTGACCCCCCCCCAACCATAAAAATCATTTTTGTTGCTACTTTGTAACTGTCATTTTGAGAATGTCATGAATCTTAATGTCAATGTATCTGAGTTTTCTGGTGGTAAAATGTAAATATCTGTGTTTTCCAGTGGTCTTAGGAGACCTCTGGGAAAGGGTCGTTCTTCCCCAGAGGGAAGCCACAGGTTGAGAACCTCTGATTCAGTGCCTTTCTTCCCTGAAAGGATGGTAAATGGGATCGTAAGCTGTGACTCCTGTCTGTGCAGAATGGCTTTTGAATCTCTGTGAAGAAAAGGGCACAGTGAATCCTTTCATAGCTTTTATTCAAGTGAAAAGGAGAGCCAAACCTAGTATAATTCCTTTGAATTATTAAAATCACAGTTGACCCATTGGGTTTTCTGGCCTGCATTTTAAAAACTCCAGACTCTGTGAAACAATCTGTGACACCTATTGTAGTAGAAGACATTTAAAAATATCCCGACATGGGGTTCCTTCCATTTATGTTGACCATTTATGTTCCCAAATAAAAGACACACACACACACACACACAGCCTTTATATTTTAATAAGCCTTAAGCAGCACAAGAGCTGGGCAGCTGCCTACCCTCCATACTGTTAAAATCTACCTCTCTGTTCTTAACCCGAGTTCTTACTTACTGTGTTCCATCTGGGCTGCTCTTAGCTCCAGCCAGGCAGCCCTCTGGGCCATGATCTCTTGGCCCCTAGCTCATGGTGGTTCCTTTTCTCTCTTCCTCCTTCCTGGTGGTCCCTAGCCCAGGAAACCTAAACCCCCACCTATGTCTCTTCTCCCCAGCTATTGGCTTCTGCCATCTTTATTTACCAATCAGAATTAACTGGGGGCATGGATCCTCAGTGTCTTACTTGTGGATTCGCTCATCTTTGGGGCAAACAATTTGGTGGGGGGATGCAAATTAGCATTACAATATAAGCAGCATTAGGCCAACCCAGGACAACCCATGGCTCCCAACTTGATGGTGGAGAGGCTACAACAAGAGTCAGCTAAGCCAGCAGAAAGCAAGAGAACGTAACATACCTGTGGGTCTTAAAGCTTACTGCTTCTCAAGACTCCCATTCAGAATTTTGCTTCTTTTGACCCCTTTTATGTCAAGCTTCTTATTCTCTCTCCACTCTCCTTCCCTTCTCCCTCCCTCCTTCTATGAATGTTGAAGATGATCAATAACTCATAGATGCCTGTCTAGAACTGGCTCTAGGTTAATTGCATCCTGCCTTTTCTGAGTTTCTTTATTTCTGGGATTTCCGCCCTGCTTATGATAGTCTCTGTGTCACATGTGATATGTTCATATGTGAATAGCAGGGAATGGTGACAGTTTCACTGTATGGATTGATTGCTATCTAGATACCTTTCTGTACTAACTGTTGGTGACTCATTGGCTTTGAACTCAGAGCCTCGAGCACCCTCACTCCTGCCTGAACTGCACACCACACATCGAATTTCCTACAGGACACATTGTAGTCGTGGGAAGCAAGAGCCTTAGACAGCTCCTCATCCAGGACTTGGGATATTTGGGGGCGGAGCTTATAAGCAGCAAAAGTCCAACAAAAAGCATAAAAATGGAAAGGGGACCACTTCAGAGAGTGTGAAATGGGAGCCTGTTTACAGTCTGAGAGCTGAGCAAAGGAGCAGATCATGGCCTGGCCTGACCTCAGCTGGGACGCGCACGTTTGTTAGGTGACTTCCCTCCTCTGTGTATGTTCACCAGTGACCACGAAGGTGAACTTGAGTATATAAATAACTTCTAGTGAGCCAGCAAAAATGCAAACTCAGAACCGACTGGATTTTAATTTAATGTCTGCTTTAATTTCCTCTCAGACTGAATCTCAGGCTGTAGTTAGCACCGGACAATGGAGAAAAGGGTGTGCTTCAAATATAAACATTGTGTAGTTTATAGACCAATTAATTATGGATAAATTAGTGTAGAAGAGGTTTGTTTTTGTTGCTACGTTTTATTCATAGCCTAAACATCATGCTATGGTTTAAATAATCAAAAGTAATTTCATCTAGCTGGGCATCTAATCCCAGTGCTCCAGAGGCAAGAAAATCAGAAGTTCAGGGCCATCCTCCCGTACATAGTTGGTTCAAGGCCAGCCTCAGTTACATGTGACTCTGCCTCAACCTTTCCCTAGCCCCAAATAGAAACACACTCATGCGGTATATCATATATCATTAACAAAGTGGTCTTTATTTGAGATGATAGCATTCATTCTAGAACGCAGATCTGGGCGGTAACTTGTTGAGTTATTTTCTCCTACTTGAATTAAGTATGTGTACCCCAGTGAATGTTTCCACCTACACACTCACTGCTCTTTAGAAGGTCAGTGAAAAACATCCCCTGGACCAGCTTCTGCTCTGTGGGCCTCAGTTGGGTCAGCCACCCCATCTTCCCCAGCCAGGTGACAAATATACCAGAGAGAAGGATCTGTCATCTCCTGATCCCCACGGGTATGCCAATATGATTTCAGAATTGGCTGATGAGAAACAGGGGCTAGACAAGAGTGGAAAGGCCGCATTGACATGCCAGGGCAAGGGTGTGTGTGGGAGCTAGAGTGAGGTGAAACTAAAAGTCATGGCTTGTAGTAGCTTCTTGGCTAGAGTGGTGAATCAGAAGCCCCATTATAGACGGTTTCTGACTGGGGTCTGCCTTCCTCTGCCTCTTCCTACTACTTAGTTACTTGAGAACATTAACTTTGAGTATTACTCTGTCACAAGTGTCAGAAAACTAGGATTTTTCTATATCTTTATATATTGGGGAAAATGAAAACTAGGAGGCCACCATATTAGTAGCATGGGTGGATGTACTGGGCCACTGTTTTGATGGCTACCATCTGGTAGCCCTCAGCCTCCTAGAATGGGCTGGGCCCAGAGACTCGAGGATGCAAGGAGACCATCTGGAGATGACTAATCACTCCTGCAGCGTGGCTGGAAGGGAAGTGGCATCTCTGTGTCCTTAGCCATGTCATCCGAATCCACAGTGCCCCTCACTTAAGCAGAGGCCGCTCCTTTAATTCATTGAGTTCCACTAGGACTCCTGGAAGATGACTCCACACAAGACAATGGAACGACTTTAGAACTTAATTGCAGAGAAGCCCTTGCAGTCAGGAACTTTAAGATCTAAATCAATTTTCATGATTAAAGAACAGTGTTCATGTGACAAACAGTGCCTGTGGATTTTTAAACAAACAACAAACATGAATTTACACTTGACTCACATTTTCTGTGTTGTCTTTGCAATGACTGCAGAATATTGTTTCCTTTCCATAAACTCTTCTACATTCTGTCTTGGAGTTAAGTGACTTTTGGGACTTGGACTCATCATGCCTTCTTGGAGTTTCTGTGGAAAGCAAGGACAATTACAGCTTGGCTATTTTGGCTATTTTGACCATCTCAAAGGCTCCTTCCTTTTGCTTTTCATTAAGAGACGTAAACGTACCTTAGTCGGAGTCTTGGGCTGTTTGCTTCAGCAGCAGAAGTGGAGAGAAAGGTCCAGGCAGCAGTGGAATATTTCGCTCGCCCTTGCAGTGAGGAGCATCCGCCCTCCCAGCCCTCCCATGCAACTTGCAGGAATGAGGAGTCCTGGTGGCTAAGTGACTTCCCAGTTAAAGAGATTTCACATAAAAACTGATTGCTACAGTTAGCTTTGTGCCCCAGGCAGGCTGGTCCCCTGCCCCAGAGAAGCTTAATATCTTAGCTGTGAAAACCAAGACCCGAGACGCCATTAATTCCTTCGGGGGGGAGGGGGGTGGCGGGGGGGGGGTTCAAACTGCCCACCGGCCCACCAGCCTGGCACTGCACAGACTTGGTTCCCTGTGGGGGAAACCAGCCCAGAGCCCTCTCCCAGCAGCTGGGGTCCCTTAGCAGGAACCCCTGAGACAAGTGAAGCTAAGTGAAATGAGTGCTTCTTCTAGTCTGGGTACAGTGAGCCCTGAGCTGGACAGCTGTGAGGCACTGGCCAGGCCCCCAGTGTTTGGCTGTCCTGTCTTCACCTGTCTGCTTACATCCTGTGTCCTTATCCATGGGATCCAGGTTTCCCCAACAGGACTCTAGGTCATTTCTAGAGCAGTGATTGCTCTCTCCAACAGTTAGTAAAAGGCTGAGGGAGGAAATAGTGTTTTAATCCTGGTTAGAACTTTGTTTGGCTTGCCACTACTATTCTACCTGTGACAGTGTTAGAAGGTTAAAAGTGGCCTCACTCCTGGGTCTTGGGGCATCACATTTCAAAGCTCTTGGGCAGGGCACCAGCGACCCTGTTCCCCCTGCCCCCAATCACTAAGGAGCCATTTGTCACCAACATGCTCAGTTTCTCTTGAGTGTATAGTTGGGATACTACAGGCAAACACTTTACCTGAAAGGGTGTGTGGGCCCTGTGGGCCTGGGCCTGTCTCGAACTTTCTACTATATTCTGGATCTGCCATAACGGTAGGGCGCCTAAACCCAGACAGTAAAGCTCAGAGAAAGCAATGAAAGAAGCCAGACTCTAAGTCAATTTATGGTACATGCAAAGCATGTTTTTCAAATATTTACAGAGTCTCGAGGGCATTACATCACTATTCCTAGCTGTTTTGAATGTTTTCTTATGACTCAGGCCCAGTAGAGCCCAGCGAATCCATTCCTAAGAGACTCCAAGTGCATGTTTGTTCCGGGCCTCTCCAAGGGAAGCCCCCGCACAGAGGGGAAAGCATTCCTCAGCTCAAACCATATAGCAGGGAATTACTAATGTGCCATTGGGTGGCAATCAGGTTTCCACCAAAAAATGCCATCTTTATTCCGTTTACAAATTGGTGGGAAAGGGCCAGGCTTTCAGAGACACGAACTCTCAAAGCAGCCTGTAGGCACAGGGTTTGGGTCTGTTTTGTGCTTCCAAAAAACGGGTGGGAATGATTTTTGAGTGACTGGAGATGGGCTTGTCATCAGCTTCCATCCTAGGTGACAGAAGGGCCCCTGGGCCCTTATGAGAAGTCATGGAAATACCATCATTTATTTCCTTCATGGGGCAATGGGTTGGCAGTCTTCCAGCAGACTGACTGGAGGCAGAGCAACTGCAGCAAATCCAGGTCCCTTGAGTGTGGGTTAACCCTGAGGAGACATGGCCTGGAGACCAGAGCGGTGTGTCACTGATGCAGTCCTTCCTTCTCCCTGATGGATGACTTAATCCTTGAAAGCTTTCCCACCAGCACCTCGTGCTGGTTGTTCAGCATTCATAATGCTATCTCTGAGGCTCATGCTCTTGAGAAAGTGAGCTGGCCATGATACTGTTTAAAGACAGGTAACTCCTGGGTTGCAAAGGGAAGGCCCCCAGATATATTGGCCCCAAGTGTGCATAAAGATACATAAAAAAGAAAAAAGAAAGAAAACTATAACCATAAAGTTTCCCAGCAGTGGTCAGAATGGAGCACCTAAGAGTGAGACCTCTGTGACTCCCTGGGGGCTCCCAGAACCCAGAGGCCACAGCAGGGGAGGGACAGACTCAACATTGAAGTCCCTATCCTCCCCGTATGAGATTAAGACTTGGGTATCCAGCACTTTGCTTGTTTTTCCTCCCCAGGAGCATCCCCATAGTGCAGGTGCTACGGACCACAGCCCTGACCAACGCCTGTGCGGACCACTCAGACCAGCGTGTGGTGTACCTGGAGCATGTGGTTGTCCGAATCTCTATCTCACACCCACGCCGGGGCGATCTCCAGATCCACCTGATTTCTCCCTCTGGAACCAAGTCTCAACTTTTGGCAAAGAGGTGAGGCTACTCTCTTCAGCATTTGCTCATGAAGGTCCTAATTACTCTAGATCCTGGCAAGACCCCCTACACAGGGAAATGGGGGGTTCTCTCTGGGTCTATATAGGCAGGACCCACAATGCTAAAGAGCAGGCCAGGGCCTTTGAAACAGACCTGTGAAACTTTAATCTTCAGGAAGAAGTAATGGGAGTTGTTGCCTGCTGGGGTGGAGTTCATGTTATGTCCCATTGCTCTTAGAAGTACAGTGAAGGTTGTGACCATCCTACATGGTTGTCACTTAATTAAGCTGAGGTACCCCAATGTTTGCTTTTCTTTGGGAGCACCCCCTCCCATTCAGTTCTGAGCTGCTCCCAAGGGCCAGGTGTGGCTGGTGAGGTGCAGGGAAAGTTCCCAAAATCCCACAAAGGCTTGAGCTGGGATTTGGGACTGCAGGCGCTTCCTCTGCTTCCTGCAGGGTTTGTTGGAAGGCTGCACTGTGCAGTTATGTCTTGAATGTCTTACGTGTAGTTGTGACATGATAGCAAGTGCTTGGATAGACTTAAATAGCTTTTGAGTAAACAGAGCAGAGGAATTTGTAGGAGCCAGGGGGAACCCAGGGAGAGTTAGGATATTTATTGTCTCTTTCTAGCTAGGGAGCAGAGTGAAGTTTCACAGTCAACCTAGTATTTCTAGAATTTGCATGTGTCCCTCAGCCCTTGAGGAGGCACCTGGGATTAGGTACCCTGCCTGTTGTAGCACTTATCCTGGGATGTCGGAAGCGTGGGAGGCAAGGTATATAGGAAATGTTCTCACAAGGTCAGACAGAACCCATCATTTTTCTTATCCACTCTGATGACCCCTATTGTGTAAGACAGAGCTGTCAGAGAGCAATGAAGTGTTGCCAGCATCACTGTCCCAAGCAGAGGGGATCCGGGCTGTGCCCTCCAGCCCTCTATGTGGCCTCTGGGAACAGCAGCCCCCAGATGGGCAGCAAGCAGCAGGTGCTGTCCTCGGTCAGCCCTAGAGCAGTCAGCCCTAGAGCAGATGTAGTGGGTGGGTTCCAGGAGTCCCTACCAGCTCCCGCCTTCCTAGCAGAAGATCAATCTCCTGAAGGTGACCTCAGCCATGCTCAGCCACACTCAGTCTTGTTCAACCTCTACTGGGAGGAGGCCACCAGGGGCATCCGCTGTGTGAGGGAGCCAGCCAGCAAGCTGAAGCCCGATGATGTTTCACTTAAAAAAAAATCTACTTTTCTAGCATATGTTGAAAACTTGGAAGCTCACCCTCCTGGGGCCCACTTTTCTAGCCTGGCTAGCCCCAAGTGGAGGGCAAGTTTGCCTCAGGGTATTTGTGCTGCTTGCTCTTTGCTAGGTCCTGGCTTGAGCATTAGACTTCCTGACCCCTTTGTGTCCTCCTCAGAGGCAGAGCTTGCCTGAGGGGTCCTGGTGTAGGGATTCAAGGTCATAAAGAGGCTTAGTGGCTGGGGCTGGGGGCAGTGTAGGCAGAGAGATGCAGGGAATACAGGCTTGTGCTTTAGCATGGCGAGGCAAGATTTATTCCAGCCTCTGCACATCCCATCCAGGCTCCTTCTGGGACCTAGGCACTCGGCCTCTCTTTATTCCTCATCTGGCTATGCCGTTCCACGCATCCATAAGCATTAAGAATATAATAAGAATCAAATATAATAATATAGATTAATGTGTTTGGCTACTGCTCACGTCCTGCTGAAATCAGTCCAGCCCTCTGGACTATTAAGAACCTTCCAGCACTTAACAGGCCCACTTCCAGCTCCAGTTTCCTTCCCCACCAACCTGTCACTCATCCTTCTTCCCATTCCAGGTGCTTGAGGGCCCTGCGACCCAGAGTGGGCCCCGTGGGTTTCTTAGGAATGCCATGGTTGCTAGCAGGGCCTGTGAGTACTTGAAAAAGCACTGCCCTGGGGCCACCAGGCCGTCACTCCAGTCTTGGGAATTTGGTGTTTTGCCAAGAGTCTGTGCATGATATCAAGATTGTGGTTGGGATCTGTTACCTTCTATCTTACTCCACATCTTCCTGGACTCTGTAAGCATTTCAACCTGCTAGTGTTCACACTGGAAGCCTGCATTCCTAAGAGCCTCAGCATCTACAAGCTGCCCTTGTTCTAGCTCCTGTGTGTCAGGTCCTACTTGGCTTTGTATGTAAGTCAACCTTGACCTTGGCAGTTTCTTAGCACTATTCCCCTGCAGAGACAGTTCCCTTGAAAAACATCACATCATTTCCAGTGTCCAGGGAGCCCCCAAACCAAAATGGAATAGAACTTCCATATTTGAACTCCTGGTGAACAGTATAAGAGTCCAGTCCTGAATGCAAGTTTTTAACTTCAAGTAGAATGCCTAATTTAAGAGGGCTGGGGGTGCAGCTCAGTGGTGGAGTGCGGGCCTGGCACGCACAAGGGCTTGGCTTCACTCCCTCAACGCTGCCAGGAAAGGAAGAAGAATTCAGTAGTGGCTCTTTTCTGTTTCTCTTTGAACTACAAAAAATGGAGGGGCCCAGGGGCTTGTGGAGATAGCTGAGGGAAGACCTTTGTCTTGGTTAGGGTTTCTATTGTTGTGAAATACCATGTTCAAAAGGCAAATTGGGGAGAAAAGCATTTATTTGGCTTATACTTCCACATTGCTATTCATCAAAGGAAGTCAGGACAGGAACTGGAAGAGGGCTGGATCCTGGAGGCAGGAGCTGATGCAGAAGCCATGGAGGGGTGCCGCTTCCTGGCTTGCTCCTCATGGCTTGCTCAGCCTGCTTTCTTATAGAACCCAGGACCACCAGCTTAGGGGTGGCACCACCCACAATGGGCTGGGCCCTTCCCTATTGATCAGTAGTTAAGAAAATGCCTAATAGGTGAATCTCATGGGACATTTCCTCAACTGAGGCTCCTTTCTCTCAGATGACTTTAGTTTGTGCCAAATTGACAAAGGAAACCAGCCAATACATTCTAGTCTGGAAGGAAAAGGGGGGTTCATCATATCTTCAAAGAGTGGGTGAGCTCCACCTGAATGTGTTCAGGAAACGTCTTCTTCCCTTCCGCAGGCCTTTCCCAGGGAAGCTCATGGACCAGTCCAGACTGTTATGGGGCACTGGAGGCGGCCTTGCCTTCCAGATGTTAGGGAGGTTCTGTGAAATAATGGAGGTGGGACTCTGCTGTCAGAGTTTGGAAAACAAACAGCAAGGCAGTCCTATGGCTAAGGGCACTTGCCTACAAGCCTACCTGAACTCCATTCCCTAGGGCCTACATGGTAGAAGGAGGAGAGCTGACCCGTACCCCCAGGTGGGTGGGTCAGAGTCCTCCTTGAGCTGCCCCATCCCGGGCCTGGCTCCTTAGGCTGGGCCTTCACTTTCTAACCCAGCATTTCCAATTGCAGATTGCTGGATTTTTCCAATGAGGGGTTCACAAACTGGGAATTCATGACCGTCCACTGCTGGGGAGAAAAGGCTGAAGGGGAGTGGACTCTGGAAGTGCAGGATATACCATCGCAGGTCCGAAACCCAGAGAAACAAGGTCAGTGGCCCTCGGCATTCCACAACCTCTTTTGTGTGTCAAGGCTTTATTTAAAGGGAGTGCTGCTGGTAAGTCTTTGTTTTATGGGGATAACATTCACCACCATAATCATTTTCAAGGTCAGTAAGATTCATGGTGGTGTGCAACCATCCCATCTATCTCCAGAAGGCCTCACCCCTTCAGAGGCAAATGCGCCCATCCCCTCCTTGGCTCCACCCCCTGCCTACCACCAGTTTACTTCTTGTTTCTGAATTTGTCTATTCCAGACATTTTTTTTGTAAATAGAGGCGTGCTGTGTGGGTTCTTTCATTCAGTGTGGTCACTTTCAAGGTCACAGTATGGCATAGTGTACATCAGACTACACTGCTTTCTTGACCAAATAATGCTCCACTGGACAAACTTACTATTCCGTCATTGGCTGACAGAAACACAAACGATTTTCAGCCTTTCCTCTCGAAGTTGGGCTTTTAGGAACACCCGTGGACGTGGACGTGGGTCTCATTTCCCTTGGGTTTATACCTGGGAGTGGAAATGCTGGACCTGACTCTGTGTGGATGTTGAGGTGTGGGGCTTCTCCATGCCTCCATAACACTTGCTATTTCCTTTTCTTTGTGCTAAAAACCATCCTGTGGGTGTGAAGTGGTATCTGCGGTTTTGACTTTCAATTCCCTGATGAAATAGCTTTTCATGTTCTTCTCGTTCTTTTGCGTATATTCTTTGGGGAGATGTTTGTTCAAGTATCTTGCCTTTATTTTTTTAATTGGTTTCCTTGCTTTTGAACTGTTGAGTTGTAAAGATTTTTATTACATATTTGATTTAAAAATGTTTTTCTCATCCGGCGGGTTGTGCTCACTTGAGCGATGAGATCCTTCGGTACACAGAACTTTGTGATGAGGTCCAGTTATCTTGTTTCTCTTGATTTTTTTTGGGGGGGGGGGAGTGACATTTTTTAAACATGGCTAACTATCCCAGCTTGCTTTCTGTTGCTGCCATAAATACCACGCATAATCAAACGCAGCTTGGAGAAAGAAAGGGTTTATTTGGCTTACAGAGTCCATCATCCAGGGAAGCCTGGGCAGGAAGAGGCAGAAACTGAAAGAGAAGGTGTGCAGGAGGGCTGTTTACTGGCTTGTTCCTGATGGCTTCCTCAGTTACCTTTCCTATACAGCCCAGGCCTGCTTGCCCAAGGACTGGACAGCCTATATTGGGCTGGGCCCACCCATCTCAATTAACAATCAAGAACACCCCACACACACACACACAAGATGCCCACAGGCCAGTCTCATAGGAGGCTATTACTCCATTGAGGCTCTCTCTTCCTGGATAACTCTCCTTGTGTCAAGTTGAAACAAGCACACTAAAATAGTATATGGTGGTTTGAATGTAATTAGCCCCCATAGGTCCATAGGGAATGACATTATTAGTAGGTGCGGTCTTGTTTAGAATAGGTGTGGCCTTGCTGGGCAAGTGTCACTATGATGGTAGACTTTGAGGTCTCATATGCTCAAGCTACACCCAATGTGGCACACAGTGCCCTTCTGTTGCCTGTGGATCAAGATGTAGAAATCTCAGCGACCTCTCCAGCACCATGCCTGTCTGCATACCGCCATGCTTCCTGCCAAGACAGTAATGAGCTAAACCTCTGAAGCTATAAGCCAACCCAATTCAATGTTGTCTTTCATAAGAATTGCTGTGGTCATGGTGTCTCTTCACAGGCATAAAACCCTAACCAAGACACACTGTCACAGAAATTTACTCCTATGTTCTCTTTAAGGATTTGGTAGCTTTGGCTCTTTAATTTGGATATTTGGAACCATTTTAGCTAATTGTGGTGGTTTGAATAAGAATGCCACCTGTAAGCTCGTGTGTTTGAATACCTGGGCCCTGGTTGGTGAAACTATTTGAGAAGGATTTGGAGGCTTGGCCTTGTTGGAGGAGGTGGGAGGTGTGTCATGGGGAGGGGGGATTTGAGGTTTCAAAACCCATGCCATTCCCAGCTAACTTTCACTCTGCCACATGCTTGTGAATCAAGATGTAAGTTCTGTTCCAGCGCCATGCCTGCCTGCCTGCTCCCTATCATGATGGCCTAATCTTCTGTAACTATAATCCCCCCTAAATAAAACCCTTTCCTTTATAAGCTGCCTTGGTCACGGTGTCCTCTTACTGCAATAAAATATAACTAAGAGACTAAAATGTATGTCTTGAGACGAGGAGCCCAATTCGTCCTTTTCCACAAGGCTATTTTTTTTGTCCAAGTACCATTTATTGGAGGTAATATTCTCTCTCCATCACATGACCCAAGCACTGCTGTCAGAACCCACTGGTGATGGGTACAAGGATTTAGTTCTGGGCTCTCAATTCTGTTGTATTGCACAGCCTCATAAATTCAGTCTTCCAGCTTTTATTTTTCAAAATTGTTGTGGCTATTTTGAATTCCTTCTAAATTTATGTGGCTTTCAGGATGACCCTGTGGATTTCTTTCTTTCTTTCTTTCTTTTTTTAACTCTTTTTTGTTTTTGTTTTTCTTTTTTGTTGTTTTGTTTTGTTTTGTTTTTCGAGACAGCGTTTCTCTGTGTAGCCTTGTCTGGAGATAACTCTGTAGACCAGGCTGGCCTCGAACTCAGAAATCCTCCTGCCTCTGCCTCCCAAGTGCTGGGATTAAAGGCGTGCGCCACCACTGCCCAGCTTTTTTTAAACTCTTATAGTAGTTAAATCACTTTGGGTCATGTGGCCATCTTAATAGTAACTCTCCTAGACCATCAGCATGGATCTTTCCTGCCCATCAGCATGGATGCTTTCCCTTTGATTGGCTTTATTTCACTGGACAGCAAGGTTTAGCTTCTGGTTTTCAGTGTTCTGGCTTTGTGCTGCCTTGCCTACGCTTAGTACTTACAGAGTATCTTGTTCTTTCCAGAGCTATTCTAAGTGAATTGTTTTTTCTTATTTAAATTTACATTTTTATTTTGTGTGTATGGGTGTTTTGCCTGTGCCACCGTTGCATGTTTGGTGGCTTGAAGGCCAGAGGAAGGCATCAGATCTTCTGGAACTGGAGTTACAGATGGTTGTAAGCCACTGTGTGGGTGATAGGAATTAAGCCCAGGTCCTCTGAAAGAGCAGCTAGTGATCTGAACCACCAAACTCTCTCTACAGACCTTGCCTGCCTGCCTGCCTGCCTTCCTTTCTTCCTTTCTTCCTTTCTTCCTTCCTTCCTTCCTTCCTTCCTTCCTTCCTTCCTTCCTTCCTCCCTCCCTCCCTCCCTCCCTCCCTCCCTCTCTCTCTCTCTCTCTCTCTCTCTCTCTCTCTCTCTTTTATTTATGCATACATGCATGTGTGTATACATCTAATGTGAGTGACTGCCATGTGCACTGAGGTACCCAGAGAGGTCAGAAGAGGGTGTCAGATCCTCTGGAGCAGGAGTTGCAGGCTGCTCTGAGCATCTGACAGAGCTGTTAAGAGCTGAGCTCTGACTCTTTGCAAAAGCAGCAAGTGCTTTTAATTACTCAGCTTCTTTTCCAGCCCCTAGAATTATTTCCCTTAATTTTTGTTTTGGATGATTTGTGTCTCTGATAAGTTTTATAGCTCTCCATAACTCCTTCTAGTTAATAATTTATCTAACAAATATTTATTGAGTACGTACTATAGAACAGACATTGATCCAGGCCATGGAGTTAGCCCAAGAAAGAAAGCTGGGGTAACCATCACATCTCATAGTTACCTCCAGAGGCCAGTAAACTTTCCATAGCTCTCTGTGGATCCATAGTTAAATACACAGTCTAGGCTGGGGGTCTTTCTGAGCACTCCCGGGGTTCGCTTTCTCAGCTCTGTTATTGTTAAGGAACACTGCCATCCCCTTCCTATGAAGAAACATCCCTTCTGTCTTAGTTTGGATTTCATTGCTGTGAAGAGACATCATGACCAAAGTAATCCTTAGGAAGGCAAACATTTCATTGGGGCTGGCTTACAGTTTCAGTCCATTATCATCATGGTTGGAAGCATGGCGGCCTGCAGGCAGACGAGGAGCAGGAGGAGCTTCTGCACCTCCATCTGAAGGCAGCCAGGAGGAGACAGTCTTCCACACTGGGCGGAGCTTGAGCACTAAGAGTCCTCAAAGTCCACCCACACTGCAACACACTCCCTCCAACAAGGCAGCATCTCCTAATAGTGCCACTTTCTGTGGGCCAAGCGTATTCAAACCACCACAACTTCCCTCGCTCGGCCAGCGTATGAATGTCTAATATCCTCTTTCCTCAATTCACTTCCAGTTTTTATAGAGTAGATCTTCTACGGCACTGGAATGTCATTTTATGAGGGTAGGGGCAGTGGTTTGTTTTGCCCAAAAGGTTTACTTTAAACAAACAAGTCAGAATTCTCTCAAATTCACCTCCAGACTTGAACCATTATAAGAAAATATTGATAAACTCTAAAAATATGAAAGCATAAAATTTTAATGACTTTTCCCATTTCCATAGCAGAGGCTCTTAAGTTATTTCTTTTATAACCCCCAAAGCTTATGGATGTAGCTTTAAAGCTTGAGGTTGCTTTTCCGTGCCAGCCACCCAGTCGAGCATACATCACTCTGGGTACCTCAGAGTTCTTGGCTCTGTACCAGCCCGCTTGTCTGTGAGCCTGGTGCTGTGGGCAGAAGCACATGGAGGCTGATGTCCTATCTCTTCACCTCTGGGGCCACAGTCATTGTCTGTGTCGTGAGCAGAATACAGTGAGCTTGGGCAGATAAGAAGCCCTTTGCTGACTCCTGTGTCACTGTCTCCTAAGTTAGTGTCCCTGGCTCTGTTCTTATTAACTTTTCAAAATGAGTCTGAGCCTCTTTAACAGGGTGCCCACTGTCTTTGTTAGGTTTCTGTTGCTGTGATAAAAACCGCAATCGGAAGCATGAGAGGGAAAGGGTTTATTTCATCTTACAGTTTCTGATCATACTTCGTCACTGAGGGAAGTCAGTCCGAGAGGGAGCTGAAGGCAGGAGCTAATGCAGAGCCTGTGGAGGAACACTGGTTCCTGGCTTGCTCCCCATGGCTTGCCCAGACTGCTTTCTTATGTAACCCAGAACCACCTGCCCAGAGATGGTACCACCCACAGTGAGCTGATCCTCCCACATCTATCATCAGTCAGTCAAGGAAATGCTTACCTGCTGGCTATGTGATGGAGGCATTTTCTTAACTGAGGGTTTCTCTGTGTCAGGTTGACATAAAAACTGCACAGCCCTCCTCAGCCATGAGGTCACCCTCTGTAGCGGTCACATGGCACAGTAGATTCTGACTCCTGCTGATGCCTACCACCCTGGGACTGAGGAGGTGGCTCAGTAAATATAGTGCCAGCTGTGTAAGCGTGAGGAGCCCTAGCACCCACCTCAAAACCAAGCACTGTGACGCATACCCGTGATCGCACTGATGGGGGCACTGTGACAGGAAGATCTGGGAGGCTTGCTGGCCAGCCATCCTGGCTGAATTGGTGAGCTCTGGGTTCAGTGAGAGGCCCTAGCTCAAAAAAAAATCGAGTAATCATGGAAGACACCCACCATTAACCTCTGGCCTTTGAACACACATGTGTGCACACATGCACATATACACATACCACACACATACAGAAAAGAAAAAGAGGATGAGATGATGATGATGTCCACGATGTCAAGTGATAGGATGATGTCTGTCAGTATAAACAGAATGCTGAGAGCAGGGCTGGGCTCATGTCCTCTGGAAGTGCTCACCCTGCATGGCTGCAGTGAACCGTCACCTCACAGGCTCTGAGGCAACTCCTGTGAGTCTTTCTTGGTGCTCCCTCTCCTTCACACCCCCTCAGCATGCTACCGAGTTCCCTGATGGTCAGCTCTGCCCAGAGACCTCATCCAGTGCCACTCACCTCCTTACCAGATGATGATACCCAGGCCTGCCTCTCCCCACCCCAGGCCTGGCACTTGGAGTCTATCAGGCCCTGTGCTCCAAGCATCTCAAACAGAACTCCTAAGCAGCTGCCTCTTGTATCCCCCAGAGCATCAGCAACTTCTCTGTCAGCACGCTTATTCTGCCCGAACCCCAGAGTTCACCTTCATTTTCTCTATCCTCTCTCATCTCTTTTTTACAGCAGTGGTTCTCAACCTGACGGTCACAGCCCCTTTAGTGGGGGCTGAACTGCTCTTTCACAGGGGTTGCCTAAGACCATAGACAACAATTCATAACAGTTATAGTTATGAATTACAATTCATACAATTACAACAATTCAGCAAAGTTATAGTTATGAAGTAGCAGTGAAAATAATTTTATGGTTGGAATCCATACAGCATGAGGAACTGTTTTAAAGGGCCCCGGCATTAGGAAGGTTGAAAACCACTGGTCTCCGGGCATCAGTGTAACCCCTCCCACCCAGCTACTGCGCACTTGCCTCTCTTGGACTTTCTGCCCTGCCTGTAGTAGTGACACAGCCACTCACACAGAAGCCACTGAGCCCACAGATGATCATACTCCTGCTGACTATCTCCTGGCCCTTGGCAGCTCTCAGAGCAATACCCAAACTCTTAGCTAGCGGCCCTTCTCTGTACTTTCTGCTTCCTCTGACCTCTTAGCTATCCCCTGGCGTGATTGGTACAGCTCACCACAGGCTCAGGGATGCTCACTCCACTCAGAGCTGCCTGCAGATGTAGCTCAGACAAGGCCTCCTGCAGAGGTCTCATCATGCTATTCCTTCAATCAAAGCAGGTTGAGGACAAACATAAGGAGGAATAAAAATCCGCCCAGATTCTTACACACGCCAGCCAGTAGACCACATCTGATCTTTAGCACTGACAGACACATACAAAATGAAATGTCTTCCTGTAATAAAAAGATAATCAGATTTCAAAAGCCGACACTGACCTTTCAGTTTACTAGAAGAAAGCCAGAGTGAAGGGAACCAGATCAGCATGGGAAACAAACTGTAGGCCGATTTGAATAGGCATGAAAAAACAAAACAAAACCAAACCTCGGACGTTACTGAGTGAACTTCATCAGTGTCTCCACAGAATCATGCTCCCTTCAGGAGCACAGCCTCCGTCCCTCACACTTAGTGCACACAGACTGGGAGAGGATGGTGGTAGGAGCAAACCCGAGCTCATTTCCCAGGAGCGCCAGGCCACTGGGCAAGCTCACCAAGCAGGAGGCTGCTGTCCATTGGGTAGCAGAAGGCGCAGAGGAGACAGATGGGGGGAGATGGCTTTCGCCACTGTGAATAGTGCTTCCAGAAGCACTCAGGGACAGGCTTTCATATGGATGTACGTGCCTATTTCTCTTCATTAGAAACTGGAGAGTAGAACTGACAAATCTTAGGTAACTGTATTTAATATGTCAAGTACTAGCCAAATTATTCGCTCCACTCACTGTACCACGTCACACACCACCAGCAATGCAGAGAAGCCCAGGGCAGGGCAGGGTAGCAATAGAGAGCCTCATGAAAGAGATGTTTGAGTAATCAGAGATGAAGGAGTGAGCTGCATAAACAATCTAGGGAAAGGACCTGACAGGCAAAGGTGTTGTCAGATGCAAAGGTCCTGGGGCGTTTGCCAGGGCATCCCCAGCCCCACACACAACAGAGAGGGCATAAAGCTACAGAATGTGACATGGGCACTTGGAGCCAGACTGAACTAATGTATAGACCATTACGGACCTTGGTGGGAAGCCACAGTTGTTTTAAATCCAGAGCCCAGATCTGAACTTCCATGTTAATAGGCTGTGAGTTCAGTTCACACAGACTGAAATGGGACTGGGAGAGACTCAGGCACATGAAGGTCAGCTAGGAGATCACTGCAGTAAGAAATGACAGTAACTCAGACCCAGCGGTAGCATTGGAGGTCGGCAGAGCAATCTGATTTGGAAAGGGGAAGGGGAAAGTGGACCGACGATTCCGGGTTTTGTCAGCTCTCTAGGGTTTATGGATGGTGGATGATCTGTCTTGAAATGAGTTGGTCTCAAAGCTTAAGCATGTTTAGCCTCTAGGCCTTTGTATGCAGATTGTATGGGAGCAGAGTAAAAACTCATGCGTGCTCCTAGCACTGACCTTCTGTGATTTACTCGAGCACGTCAGGTGGGAACACGTCCGTTGTCACACAGAGAGCCTGAGTGTCCCTGGAGCAGCCTCTGGGCTGGGCTTTGCTCAGTGCACGTTCTCCCAGCTACTCAGCTTGGTCTTCGCCAGAGAAGGCAAGTGCTGGCAAGTGAGGCCCGCAAGCGCTTCCTTCTGGGCCTTCTCCGAGTCACACAGTTGGTCCTGTCACCAGGCAGCCCTCCACCCAGCTCTGTCTGCCTCTACTCTCTCCTCATCTCTTCACAGAAGAAGTCCATTGATTGCAATGGTAGCTGAGCCTCCCCGAAATCTCATTGGCCTTGCTGCACCCAAGGATGGGCCTCTGAACCGAGTGCTCTAGCCTTCCAGGGTGCACAATGGGCCAAGTGGTGACTGCAGGCAAAAAAACTGGGACAGCGACACTCTGATAGACGCAAGGTGAACCTCTCCTTGGCTGGCACCGGTACCCTAAACATCTGAAGTCCATATAGGATAAGTCCCCTTCCGCTGCCAAATCAGGACGTTCTGTGTGTGCTGTTATTTACACATCACCCCATGATTGACTCAGGCAGTTCTCTGACTTGACAGCTGCCTCACAGATGTTCAGGGACCCTGACACGCCATCCCTGCCTCTGAGGAGCAGGCTAATCAGGAAAAGTTTAGTTTTGAGCAATACCACATGTAAGGCCCCAAGGGCCACCCCAGAGTCAGAGGGAGCCCTGAAATTTAGCAGAACAAGCAGTGACTTCTGGCTGAGGGAACAAGGGAGGACCCACTCTAAGGCTTGCCGTGCATGTGATGTGGCTCATTGCTGCGCTCCAGCACTGTGCACATGATGCTACTAAGGGTGCATCGCTGTCACATAGTAGGGACACAGAGAGAGGTGCCTTCTCGCCATCTGGTGTGGTGTGTAACGCAGGATCTTCAACATTGGAAAATTCAGGTCACCCTGATGGTGTCTGCCCTGAGCACAGTCTGAGAAGGAGACACTGTGACGCTAGGGTTTAGAGCCTAGGAGAGTCAAAGCCCATTGGCATTGCTGGGGTCTGATGCCCTGCTGGTGGTATTTGTGTGGAGTGTGAATTGGTACCAAATGGAAGATGGGTGGTGTGGCTTGTGAGTTGAGGTCTCTGCCTGCCTGCCTTGGGGCATGATTCCACAAACCCAGGAAACTCAGCTCTTTACAGGGATCCTGAGAGCCTGTTATGAGGGTAAGGTGCCTCTTGTCTATATTCGCTCTTCTTCTAGTATTTGAGTCTCTGCGACTTAATGAAGAGGGAAGGAAGAAGGGAGGGAAGGAGTCAGGGAGAGAATGAAATGTGGGTGGGGGGTGAAGAGCTCAGGTTTAATGATATGCTAGGTAAAAGTACTTGAGAAATCTCAGCAAAGAACGGGGGTTTATTAAGTAATTAAGTCGTCTGTGTCGATTAGGTGGAGTACTCACCCTGTCATATTGAACTTGCTCGGCTTATGTAACTAGTTTTAAAACTATATTCTGAACCCCAGTGGAAATGAGCTGTCCACTTCCACTTCAGTTCCTAAAACAAGGAAGGGGCATTGCCTCTCCCAGGAAGGCTGTCCTGCAGGAAGCTGGCCCAGGATGGAAGGTAGGGCCAGACACATTCCAGTCCAGCTCAGGTTTGGTTAGCTTGCCTTTCCAGGACTCAGTGCTGAATCTGAAGACTCTAAGACCACACCCCTCAGGGCAGGGCTTCTGCAAGTGGAGGCTTTGCTTCCATACAGGGCCTGTGAGCCCAGAGACCTGGAGCTGCAGTCCTGTGTAGCCAGGGCAGGGCGAGCTTCTCCTCGTGCACTGACATCTCTCAAAGCATCTGGCTTCATTTTCAACTGTTTATATCCAGAAAGGTCACAAGGGAAGGCCAGGCACCGAGAGTAGGGAGGCTCCAGTTCTCTGAAAAGATGTGTTTCACCCTCCAGGACACAAACACCTGGGGCTAGCTCTCCAGCCTTGACACTGGGCCTCTCTTGTAAGCTGGGGCTATGCAAGAGGTGGTGGCCCAGGCTGCCAGTAGAAGCAAGTATAGTCCTTTCCCAGCCTTCTCACCTCAGTCCCAAGTGGACAACACACCTAGGTTACAAGGTAGAGCCCTGTCTCCCCAGGTGCATGTCCCATTCAACACCCCATGGCTAAGGAAGGGTCCTGCACCTCCATATTACCAGGGACTCCTGGGCTCCCTGTACATGTAAAACGTAAGTCTTCTTACCCAGATGCTAGGCGTGGCTTCAAGAAGACCTAGGGTGGTTTTGGCTTGGTGTATCTCTCATGTCTTCAGCACACGCCTTGAATACAAGCCTACCTCCTTCCAGGGATAGGTACAGGGCAGGGGCATGTACCCTCATTCTTTGCTTCCACGTTCTCTCCAGTACAAATGCTCCAATTAGCGCCTGGCAGGGGCATGGTTCTGTCTGTGCAAAACTCCCACTGTATTGATAGCTCCAGCCCTCGCTTGCAACCAGAGCTTGCGTGTCTCCTAGTATTTCCCTTGTCCTGGCAGCTGTGGGCATCAGTGTTTAAGAGCAGATGAAGCTTACCTTTCAGTGCCTCCCTGTAACCAGACCCATGCATCTCATTCCATGACTCTCGTAGCCGAACGCTTGGCACTCACATGGTAACAAGTAGACACAGCTGAAGAAGCTCTAAGAAGTTCTATTAGTCTCTTGAATGCTGACATTCATTTTTTCTAAGATTTCTCTTTTCTTTCTTCTTCCTTGTTTCCAATAGACCTGATCATACACACACACACACACACACACACACACACACCATATGCTGTTTTTCATGTACTCAACAGCATTATTAGGATGAGAATTCACATGTGTGAATTATCACATGCACTGGCACACTTGACCTCATTATTAAAATCCGTGTGGAATCAAAGGGCCCTTAATAGTCATAGATATACAGGCCTATAATCCCAGCTCCTGAGATGCCTGAGGCAAGAAGATCCCAAGTTGAAGGCCTGCTTGGACTACAGGGTAAATTCACAGCCTATATCCTGTCAGTTAAAAAAAGAAAAAAGCTGGCAATATACATCTCTGTAACAGGCCATTGGCCTAGCGCGGATGAAGCCCCAGGCGCTAGGCTTAGTCCCCAGAACCACAAAAGTGAATAATAATTATTTTTGTTGATGGTGTGAATATCCTAAATGTTCATGAGTGAAATATTTCTGTGTCTTGGATTTTTAAAGAATATATACCAGGGGGCATAGCATGGGAAAGCAGGAAATGAAAGGTCAAAGCAGACTTCACACAATGCAGGTAGCTGCTGTGGCCGTGGTTTGGAGGTATGGGTGCCTGTTATACGTTTTCTCCCCATTTTGTACTTATTTGAGAATTTCTATCATGCAATCAATTGCTCCATTGCTGTTTAGACTTTTAATCCTTTCACAGCCCCATTTGTCAGTCCTTGGTTTTCTGAACCACTTGAGTCCTTTTTAGAAAAGCCTTTGCTTCTATTGTGACTTAGTTTCCCTGTTTCCTTCCGATGGCTGTGCAGTTTCCTGTTTAAGGCCTCCACTCCATCATGACTGGTTTTTATTCAGGGTGTTTTATTCCTGTACATGTGAATATCCAGTTGTCACAGAATCCCGTGTCAGGAAGCTGGAACTGCACAGGCTTGTGTATGGGCCCCCAGCTTCAGTCCATTGGTCAGCATCTCTCTCTGCTTCTATTCCTCCATGCTGGCTTTCTTATTAGAGCTCTGTAGAATAGCTTGAAATTGGGTGTGATGGTGTGACACCTTTGTACTTTTTACTCAGGATGGCTTTGGCTATTTGGGCTCTTTGTTCCTTCATAAAAATTTTAGGATTGTTTCTATTTATGAAAAAAAACAAAACAAAACACTGTTGCAGGATTTTTCCCTGTCCAATCACATTAGGGCAGTGGGAGGCTTGTGATTGGACAGGAGAAGGGAAGCGTTGAGACAGAGAGGTCTCAGGAGAAGATCGAGAACCAAAATGGAGGTTGACGTGGTATTATCAGAAGGTTAGGATAATTGGGTTAAAGCTTGATCATTATCATTTGGCTCTGAAATTATTGAATTGTCATCTTGTAAATTATGTTATTATTGAAACATAAATCTGATTGGCTAATTAAGCATTGAGAGTCTTGATTCTACTAGGGAATTAGGTGTTAATATGGCTAACCAGGGGTGTGTGAGGTGTTTCATGAAAGCAAGAGGAACCTGGGGTGGGGGTGAGGTGTCCAAGAGATGGCCTGGTGGAAGCCATGTGGCCTCTCAGGGCTGGCAAGATGGCTGGCCGAGAGACCGAGAGAGTGAGATCACCTTGCTAGGTACTTCCTCTGGAGAGTTGTTGGCAGCAGCAGTGGGAGTGCGGGAGAGTGGCCTGGCCCCACTGAGAGTTGTTGGGTTCATTTTTTTAATATTTCCCACAACAGAACAACATTAAAATTTTGATGAGGATTGTATTGAGTCTGTCAATCATTTTTGATAATATAGTCGTTTTCACAGTATTCTGTCAATCTATAAGTATGGGGGGGTGTGAATCTTCTTGTGTCTTCTTCACTATTTATGACGCATGGTGTGTGTGTGTGTGTGTGTGTGTGTGTGTGTGTGTGGTGTCTAACAGTTAAAGAAGAGGTTCAACAATTTGAGGGGAGTCATGTTAGGAGCTTGAGGGGAGATGGTGTAAATATAATTGTCAAAAGGGACCTGCAACCCTGTAGGTGGAACAACATTATGAACTAACCAGTACCCGGGAGCTCTTGACTCTAGCTGCATATGTATCAAAAGATGGCCTAGTCGGCCATCACTGCAAAGAGAGGCCCATTGGACTTGCAAACTTTATATGCCCCAGTACAGGGGAACGCCAGGGCCAAAAAGTGGGAGTGGGTGGGTACGGGAGTGGGGATGGGGCATGGGGGACTTTTGGGATAGCATTGGAAATGTAAATGAGGAAGACACCTAATTAAAAAAATAAAAAAATAAAAGCTGAAGAAAATTTAACATTTAAAAAATTTGTTCTATTGTAGAAGTCTTTCACTTCCCTTGGTTGAGTCTATTCCAGTGATTGCTAGGCTACTCTGAATGGTATTTTGTGGTTCCTTTTTCAATGAACACGTGGTTCCGTGTTCATTGCTGGCATATAGAAAGACTTATATTTTTAAAATTTATTTATTTTATGTATATGAGTACACTATAGCTATCCCCAGACACACCAGAAGAGAGCATCAGATCCCATTAAGGATGGTTGTGAGCCGCCATGTGGTTGCTGGGAGTTGAACTCAGGACCTCTGGAAGAGCAGTGCTCTTAACTGCTGAGCCATCTCTGCAGCACCAAGACTTACATTTTTATGTATGGACTTTATGCTGCTTCCCTGACGAGCTTGTCCATCAATTTTAAGAGTGTTTTGGTGGAATCTGTAAGGTCTCTTATGTACCGGATCATATCATCTGCAGGGAATGGTACTTTGACCTCTTCCTTTCCTATTTGTATCCCTTTCTTAATCTTCATACTGCCTCAGACTTCAAGAACTATATTGAGTTAGAATGGAGAATGGGCGGGGACACACACACACACACACACACACCAACTTGTCTCATTCCTTACTTTTCTGGAAATGCTTTGAATTTTTCCTCATTTAGTATAATGGTAGCTACAGCTGTTGTATGTCATCTTCATTATGTTCAGATAGCTTGCCACGTTACCAGTTTGTTCAGAGGTTTGTTTTTTGTTTTGTTTTTTTTTTTATCATGAAAGGATATAAAACTTGGTACAATGCCTTTTCTATATCTTCTGATGCTGTAACTTCTGTTGTTGGTGACATTAATTGGTTTCTGTGTGTTGAACTATCCTTGCATTCATGAACTGGAGCCAATTTGATCACAGTGAATAATCTTTTATGTTTGTTGAATTGTGTTTGCAGCTATTTTATTGAATATTTTACATCTGTGCTTTTTCAGAAAGTTGGATTATAAATTTTGTTTTTCATCATTGTCTTTTTACCTGAGTTCAAGTCTTGGTGTGATGCTGGCTTTGTAAAGAGACTTAGTAGTGATCCTCCCCATCTGCTTGGAATAATGTATGAAGCATGTTTTGGTTCTTCTTCAAGGAGCTGTAGAATACAGCTGTGACTCTGTCTGGGTTTGGGATTTTTCAACGGCGGCGGGCGGGGGGGGGGTCTTTTCATTCTTTCTTCACTTGTCATGGTTCTCTCTAAAGGTTTTCTCGTGGTTGAATTTTGTATATTGTTTGTGTCTAGAATTCGTCTATTTCTGTGGTGGCTGTGGTGGTTTGAATATCTTTGGCCCAGGGAATGGCACGACTAGGAGGTGTGGCCTTGTTGGAGGAAGTGTGTCACCATGGCGTGGGCTTTGAGACCCTCCTCCAAGCTGGTAGAGCCAGTCTTCTCCTGGCTGCCTTCAGAACAGGATGTGGAACTCTCAGCTCCTCCAGAGCCGTGCCTGTCTGACTGCTGCCATGATTCCTACCATGATGATAATGGACTGAACCTCAGAACCTGTAAGCCAGCCCCAATTAAATGCTGTCCTTCATAAGAGTTGCCTTGGTCATGGTGTCTCTTCACAGCAATGGAAACACCAACTGAGACATAGGCTTTTTGGTTTAATGGAATTTATGTTTGCAACGTGTACCCTAATGATTATCTGCATTTCTGTTGCAGTATCTGCCTTCTCATCACTAATTATTTAATTTAAGTCTTCTCTCTTTTTGGCATCATTTAGCTAAGAATCTGTTAATCTTAGTTATCTTTTCTAAGAACAAGCTCTTTGTTTCATTCTTTTTTTTGTATTTTAAAATTTCCATTAATTTCTGTTTTGATCTTCATCCCTTTCCATCTACTGACTTAGGGTTTGGCTTATTCTTGTTCTAGAATCCTGGAGTGCATCGTTAAGTTATTTATTTGAGATCTCTCTGGATTTTTTAATGGAAGCCCTCTGAGCTGCAGACTTCCCTTTTCCAGCTGTTTTCACTGTGTGAAACACGGGTTCTGGTGTGGCTGTGTCTTCCTTCTCCTGTGACCATAAGGGATTCTTCTCATTCTCTTACATGTTCTTTGATGGCCCATTCATCATTCAATGGTGTGTTGTTTATTCTTCATGACTTTATGTTCTATAGTTTATCTTACTGTGGATTTTTAGTTTGGTTCATGGTGGTCCCTAGAATGTAAGAAATCATTTCCATTTTCTTTCATTTGTGGAAGCGTCCTTTGTATCCTCAAGAATGGTGTATTATAGAGAAAGTTCCACTGGCTATTCAGAAGGATCTGTGCAAGAACTCACTATGTAAACCACACTGGCTTCAAACTCAAGGATTGTCTTACCTCTCTGCCTTCCAAGTACTGGGATTAAAGGAATGAATCCCCACACCACCTAAAAATGGAAGCAATAATTAAAAAGATTCCTAACAACAACAGCAAAAATAACACAAGCCCAGGTGGGATCATGGCTGAATTCTACAGACCTTATGCTAATTTTTTAAAAATATATTTATTATTTATTTTATGAGTATGAGTGCTTGGCATGTATGTATGTCTGTGCACCATCACATGCATGCCTGGTAATCAAGGAGGCCAGAAGAGGGCATCGGGTTGCCTAGAACTGGATTTATGGATTACCACAACACACCATGTGGGTGCTAGGAACTGAACTCAGGTCCTCTGAGAGAGCAACTTGTGCTCTTAACCATCTCTCCAGCCTCGTGTTAATTTTACATAAGGACCACGTTTTGATCGCCAACAAGGTGATGCATATGAAGAATTAGGTAGAAGACTGTCTATCTTTAGGGTAAATATCCTATAAGGGAAAAGTATTTAGTATACAACCTCACCTCAGACCTCATCAGTGCTCTGCCCCTGCCCGTTAAGCATGTGACTTAGACTCAGATCTTGTCTCTGCTCTGCCACCTGCCAGTCGAGTCCTCACTTGCTGAATGCAGAGCACCCTCACTTAGCACCTGAATCTCTAGTCCTCTTCCCAGGACTGTATCCCAACACCGTGAGGTCTCAGTTTATTGGGTTACTTCTTCTCTTCAAGGCCAACTCACAGGTCTATTACCACTGGTTTAATTGTCTGCTATGTAAATCAAATTATTTACCCAGCTAAACCTTGCTAATTAACCATCCTCTGAATTCCCAATATGCCAAAAAGTCAAAGACAAACATTAAAACAGCATAAAAGCTTCTACAATACACAGCCTTTAATTCCATCACTCAGAAGGCAGAGGCAGGTGGATCTCTGAGTTCAAGACCAGCCTGGTCTACAGAGTGAGTTCCAGGATAGCCAGGGCTACAAAGAGAAACCCTATGTCAAAAAACCAAACCAAGCAAGCAAGCATCTAATACAGAGGTAGGCATTTTCTTTACCTCTAATATCTCAGAGCACAGTGTTGATTACAAATAGAAATTTGTAAATTTTTTTTATTTTTACATATAAAGAGTATTTAGAAATCACTGAGTATACATGAAGGGTAGAAGGTTAGAAAAAGCCTGAGGGCTGGAGAGATCTCAGTGGTTAAGAGCACTTCCTGCCCTCTTCTGGTGTCAACAGGCTCTGCATGCACATGTTGCACATACAGACAAGCAGACACACATACATACACCTTTACATGATTTTTTTTATAAAGCCTGAAATAAATTTACAAAGAAAAATACAAATAGCTAAGGAACAAAAACATTTAGCTTTTTATCAATCACTGAAAAATATAAATTACAACACAAAAGGTAGATATGATAGCAGGTCCTCAAACGGTTCCAGGGATCGCAGGATGGATATGACTCTGCACTGGATGGGGAGATGGGGCAAAGAGCCACCGCTTCCTTGTTACCATAGTGTGAGCACCAGAAGGGAGTGAAGTTTTCAAGTGCCGTGGAAACCAAGGTCCTCTTTCTCCCATCTTCCTACATACCAACTTCAGGAGTAGGTTGTAGCATACATTTTAGGACCGTCCCATTTACGCTTTAGGACTATAAAGCCCAGAGGTACTTTATAGACAGACCTGCCCTCATGCCTGGGAGAAAGACTAAACAGGCTGTGTTTCTGGAAAAGTCGGGAGTTTAGAGATAGAATACACTGAAGGCAAGCTGTATTCCAGATAACTGACTACACAGAAAATTCTCTCAAAACCCAACAGGTACAACACACTCTCCCTTCTTTCTTTTTTTCTTCACAAGCAACAGTTTTTGTTTCTGTTTTTGCCTTGTTTTCTAATCAAAGCAAGCAGAAATGTGCTAATCAACAGCTTAGCTTCAGAACCGCCGCCGTGAGCAAGCCATCAGCTGGGACCCAGCTTCTGGTGCCTTCCTGTGCGCTTGGCTGCGTTCCCCAGGGTCGGAACATTAGAGCGGTTCCCACACATCTTGGCTTTCTTTGGAGCTCAGCCTGGCACACCTGACTCTACCTGCATGGTTCCGAGGAGAGGACTCCCGTCTTTGGTTCCCTCCTTCCCATGTGAAAAGTTCAGGCTAGGACAGCATCAGAGAGGCCCAGTGAGACCAGCAACGCTCTTGTTAAAATGTTCACAGTGAGTTCTAGAAGCACAGCTAAGCTAGGCGTCCTGACGCCTGCACACCCAGCCTCCTGAGGAAGCACAAGGGGGGAGTCAGGCTGGCAGGCCCCAATGCTCACTGCAGGCACTGGGCTTGCTCATGGCAGAGCAGTCTGGCCCGCACCCACAGCAGAGTGTCTGGCAGGCTCAGTCTGGATTCCAACTCACCACTTGCCTGCCCAGTCATGGACCCTCTGTCGGTCCCAGCTTCTGCATACTTATGGAAGGAATAAATTATATGTGATTTTTCTGGGGCCTGCAGGGGCTTTCGAATGCAGGCGGGCCTTAGGTAAAGTTCTCTGTGAGGAAATTGAAAAGCGTCAGGAAAATAATCTGTCTCTATGCATAGTGCCTGTGATTATCTGTAAAGATTTCTTTCCTTTTTTTTTTTTTCTTTTTTTACGTTTTAAAATTAAAGCTGGAGAGTGGCTCAGTGTTAAGAGCTTATCTTGTTCCCAGTGTCAGAACCTGCCCCGCAAGTCGTACAAAATACACCCAGATAGCAAGTTCTCAGTACAAAGGAGATTCATTACCCACAAGGGAGAAGTGGGGGTTGGGGGTGTGCACTTTTGGATTGCACAAAGGCCAATGGCAGGTGTCTCTCTACAGGAGTGGCTTTTAAGGAGAAAAGGAAAAGTCTATGCTAGGCTAAGTTGGCAAGTCCTGACTGGACCTGTTAGCTAGTGTTGCCAAATAGTGAATTTTGATTGCTGGACCATGGTATTCAGTCTCAGGAATGAGTTAGCAGCCAAATAGGGTAATAGACCTTGGGTTTAGCTTTAGGAATATAATCTAATGGTTTAGCAAGGGAGAAGGAAGGGGGAGAGAGCAAAACCTGCTGGCACCATGTTTGCCATGTTTGGGTCTGTTAGAGAGCCCTTCGTCCTTCACTCAGGACCTGTGTGGTTGGCTGCAACTGCCTACCATTCCAGGGGCAATGGATGCTTCTGGCCTCTATAGGCAGGTGCCAATATCCTCTCTCCAACACACCCAACATACAGATAATTAAAAACAATAAAAATAAATCTTTGCTGGACGTAGTAATAACAGTGCCTTTATCCCCAGCACTTGGGAGTCAGAGACAGGTGGATCTCTGTAAGTTCAAGGCCAACCTGGTCCACAGAGTGAATTCCAAGACAGTCAGGGCTGTCTAGAGAGACCCTGTCTCAAAAAACAAAACAAAACAAAACAAAGAAACCGCTAATAATAAGTAAATAAAAGTTATAAATTGGAGAGACATCCAGCTTAGCAAGTGAAGGTGGTTACCACACCAGCCTGGCAACCTGAGACTGCCTCTCAGAACCAACACAGAAGTATATATAGAGAGAAGCAACTCACGAAGCTGTTCTCTGACTCCCAAGTGCACATCGTCCTCACATGCGCATACAGGCGGGTGGAGAAAAACTTTCCAAAGTTTTACTTAGTTTTACCACAATAGTGGAGTTTGAACCCAGGACCCTGTGAAGTAATTCTCTGTGCACATGTGTGTGCACTTGCGTGGGGGCACGTAATGGTTCGCGTGTGAAGGGCAGCAGTCCTTGCCAGGTGTCATCTGTCAACTCCCACCTTATTTCTTGAGGTAAGGTCTCACTAAACCTGGGATTTACTGATTTGGCTAGACTGGCTGGCCAGCGTGCCCTCGTCCCCGGGATCGGCCTGCCCATGACTCCCCAGTGCTGGGATTGTAGATGCACACTGCTACACCCATTTTTATTTATTTTTGTTTGTTTGATGGTTTGTTTGTTTTGTTTTTTGTTTTTTTATTGTGGGCTCAGGGTTTGAACTTGGGTCCTCCTGCTTGTGCAGCAAGCATTCCATTTAGTGAGTCGTCTCCCCAGCCCATGAGACATGCTTGATAGTAAGGGTACCCCACTTTTCTACGTGTCTCAGCACTTAGTCTCAAGCAAAGAGGCGTTCTACTGACCAGAATGGAAGGCTAAAGGGAGCGCGAGGCTCTTGCAGACATGACTCGTACCTCGTACTAATGGCATTTACTCCATTAATGCCACATTGGCATTTACTCCACTAAGGTCACACTGACCTCCTGATTCACTTTCCCAGAACTGCCAGGTCACCTACAGCTTGTTTCCTTTCTCTGAGCCTCCCCTGAGGTGCAGCCTGGGCTCTGACATGGTGGCCATCAGTTTGATGAGCTACCTGTGACTGGCTTTTCTCTCCCCTCCCAGGGAAGACTTGGCATTTGGCCTCCCTAGCGTGCCGCTCTCTGGTGAGGCAGATGACGCCACCCAGAAGGGTTATGCAATGCTAGGTAAGGACGCAGCAGCCCATACCAGCTGACAGTTGAAGGCTTGCTAGTCCTCTGAGACCACTTTGCAAGCCTTCCCCTTGTGTACTTTATTCTGTTGTTCAGCTTTGACCACAACACTTCAAGCTCGCTCCCAGCTCCCATTCTCCCCACCATTGACTGCTTTGAGGTTGTACCATCCAAGACAGCGGCAGCCCACAAGCCTCACTTTACATCTGTGTCATCTAGAGATCCTGGGATAAACCATGCTCAGATGGCAGATGAGGTCAAAGCTTCCATGATCATCTATGAAACAGTCCACAGGGATCGATCTCAAAGTCACTGTGTGTAGACCTGGTCCGGTGTGATTGTGCCATGGCCTTGGGAAGCCCCGGGCTGAATCTGCTCTGGTTTCTCCCCTTCAGTTAATAAGTAGTCATTGAGTGATTGGATGGTGGGTGTGTGAGCGTGTGTGAGCCTTATTTAAATCAAAAGCTCGTGTGGTTTTAATCAACCCTGTTTTCAGCCTGCTTGCTCAGCAGGATGTTCAGTAATCAGTTAAAGGGGGAAAGAATGAGTCTCCCGAGGCTGATCTCTCCTTCATCTTCTTAAAAAGTTCCATGGTTCTTGGTTTCCCCTTCATGGCTCATTCGAGTTTGTCTTTTCTCCCTAACTGCTGCCGTTTCATTGCTGGTTTTATTGACCTCTGTTTTATTGACATCTGTTTGAGACTGATCGTCATTTCCAAAATGGAACTTGGAATTTTGCAATCTGTGGCCAGTGGCTCCATCGATCTTATCCTCTTCGCTAGGAGGAAGACAGACCGAATGAGCAAATCCTCTGTGTTGGCTTTAAACTTTTCCACTAAACTCATTTCTTTTTTTGGATTTTCCAAGATTTTTTTTTATTCTTTTTTTATTAGATATTTTCTTTATTTACATTTCAAATGCTATCCCGAAAGTTCTCTATACCCTCCCCCCACACCCCCACCCCTGCTCCCCTACCCATCCACTTCCACTTCTTGGCCCTGGTGTTTCCCCTGTACTGAGGCATATAAAGTTTGCAATACCTAGGGGCCTCTCTTCCCAGTGATGGCCGATTAGGCCATCTTCTGCTACATATGCTGCTAGAGACAGGAGCTCTGGGGGTACTGGTTAGTTCATATTGTTGTTCCACCTATAGGGTTGCAGACCCCTTCAGCTCCTTGGGTACTTTCTCTAGCTTCTCCATTGGGGGCCCTGTGTTCCATCCTATAGATGACTATGAGCATTCTTATCTCCTTGTACAAAGCTCAAGTCTAAGTGGACCACTAAACTCATTTCTGCAGAGAGTGACTACCAAGCCTCTCTCCCACATCCTTGGAAACAGAACTTAAGACCGATTCCAAACAATTCCAAACACGTAGTTGTCACGATCCGTTTTTTTTTTTTTTTAACCACTATTTGCGTTAATCTTGAAACCAACCACTTCAACATGCTTCTACTTTCCCAGAGACCTGTAATATTATTCTCCTGATTGTAGAACAAATGAATTGTCTCATCTCAGTAGGTGAGCCACCAATCCTACCAACGCTGTCCTCCTCCAGGGGGCGTGGCTTCATTTCATTGGTTCTTTTTCTCCTGACTGCAAAGGTAGCAAGAGGAGGCTTACCTCTTCCCCATTTCATGTGCGAATGACAAACTCAATGATGATGAAATGCAAATGAAAAATAGGCCCTCCTGGACCCAAAGAGGTGGCGGCTGAGAGGTTAGGAACTCTTGCTGCTCCTCCGGAGGACCGGAGTTAAACTCCCAGTACCCACAAACACCTCTAATTCCTGCTCCAGATCTCCCGCCCCCTTCTGGCTTCGGAGGGCACCCATACTCACACGCACATGTCCACACAGACACACACAAACACATAATTAAAAAGGAAATAAATCTCTAAAAAAGGAAAGAAAAGTAGGTGTTCAGAAAAAAGGCAAAGCTTCCTTGGCTCTGTCCTGCCACCGTTAGGAGTGAAGGCTCACTTAGATCTCTAGCTGGGCAGTGTGGCACCAACCAAACCCTCCCCAGAATTGATGGGTGCTTTTAGTGTTTACACAGAAGTAATAAAGTTTATTTTGAGAAACATGGCATGTTCAAAAATATATCTCTATTTCCATCCAGTCTGTTCTCCTGTAGTGTTGTACAGCCTTCCTGCCACGTTACACGTAGCTCTTGGCATTCGTTTCTGTTACTTGCATATCCAGTGATTTTTATGCCTTTGCGTATCCTTTTTCAAAAATAATCTTGGCTGGAGAGGTGCTCAGTTAAGAGAGCTGACTGCTCTTGCAGAGGACTTGGTTTCGGTTCGCAGCACCCACATGGCAGGCAGCTCACAATCTCTAACTTGAGTTCCAGAGGATATGAAGCTCTGACCTCCACAGGCACCAGGTGTGCACATATGGTGAACCTACATACTACATGCATTCAGGCATAAAAATATGTAAAAATAAATAAACCTTTAAAGAGGACCCCAAATGTCTCCTACAGAGTTTTTGGCAATTATTTTTATTTTTGAATTCCCATCTTTATGATTTTTTTTTGTAATTTGTTTCTGTTTTTATTCTAAGTTAGCAAAGTGTTCTTCCCCTATATCGCTCACAAATGTCCTGAAAACGAATGGTTAAAGCATTGATATGTAGTGTAGATGTTCTTCCATTTCTATGCCATAGAAGACCAAAAGTCTGGAGAGCTCCCCACCATAGAAAATAATTTTTTAAGGTATCCATTGAAGAGCAGGTCTTTTTCCTTCGGGGCTTTTGCTGATCTCTGATGCCCTGTGGGAGGAGATCCTAGGTGACTTGCAAACACTGGGACCTTGGAAGAACCAAAGGAAAAGAAGAGAAACCCAAAATTCAGGCCAGAGCCCGGCAAGCAAGGTGCCAAAATCCAAAGCGTAGCTGGCTATGGGTGTGCTCACAGGTACAGCCTTGCAACAACATTCCATCTGCAGAACCTTAAGGTGGGGAGGGGTGTCTGTCCAGTAATGATAATAATCCCAACAAAGCCAAATGAACTAATTACTTAAAAGACTTAAAATGTGTTTGCTTTTGTGCTGGGGATGCTTTATTAATGCACAGCGTACATATCCTCTACTCTGCTTTGGGAGGTAGACCTATTCAGAGACGGCCTGGGTGACTTAGTGTAAAGGGGAAAGTGGAGAGAAAGGACCTTAGGAGGTAAGTAGAGGAAAGGAGGAGCCATTTCTTTATAAGTTATTCATTCCTCTAGTCTTCTAGGAAGCAGCATCCCTCAAGGTGGAAGGCCATCAGCCCCAGGGGCCATCTTCTCTCTAGCTTCCATGGATTCTGCTCACAGAATAGTCTCTTCCTTAAAGAAAGCCTCCTGGGATTCCACTAGGATAACTGTCCTGTCTGCTTCCTGCTAGAACCACTATAAAGATGCACAAGGAAATTATTGGAAACATTAGAAAGCCAGAATATGAAAAATAAAGTGGATGGGAAAATATACAAGACAAATAATGAACTAAAGACGATGCTGATGCAGCCGTATTAACATCAGACCAACAAACTGCGTGGTTCTGCATCAGCATCATGTCACTGCCAGCAAGGAAATTACACTTCTCATCTCTCATGCATCATATAGCTTTAAAGATGCACACAGCAAGAGTATTAAAACTATAAGAAGGAAGAGCAAGCTTACATACGATGGCAAAGGCTATGGAGTGACTAACTACGACTAGAGATAGAACCATCCATGAGGCTGATAGGAGGTTTGAACACCTGCTCCGTGTGTGTGTGTGTGTGTGAGGAGCCAGTGTGCTCTTAAGTTCTTAGGTTCAGTTTCAAATTTGTTCTATTAATGAAATCAGTTCTGTAATTAGGAAGAAAACTCCAGGCCAGGAGGAGTCTCTGGCAAATTCTACTAAACTTGTAAGTGAAAAATAGTGCCAGTGTTCCATAAGCTCTTCCAGACAGCAGCAAAGAGGAGCAGTATCCAACTAGTGTGACAAAGCCAGTATAACTGTGGCAGCTGACTCCACAACCCACCCTGAGAACGCAGACTTCTAAGCCAGTTTCAAAAAAAAAAAAATGCAAGTCGCTATCAATAAACAAAATCCAATTGCATTTGTAAAGAGACGCAATTCTGATCTGCTTTTCTTGTCATATTTTGGATTAATTGAATACTTTTTATATTGTGTTATTTCCAGCATCGGCTTCTTAACCATTCTGAGCCGTTGCTGTAGGATCGCTAAATCACCAACTGCTTTCCAGTTCCGTTAGAACGGACATAAAACGCCACACTCACCGCTAATGCAAAGGCCTAGTTTCTATCCTAGTTTACCTCAGCAGTGCTGGGGGGGGGGGGGGGCGCCCTGTACATCTCTGGGAATTATAACTCCTTCTTTCGGTGTAAATGTTTGGGTTTTTGTTTTGTTTTGTTTTGTTTTTCTTTAAGATGCCTTAAAGAAATAAAGAAGAGGCACTAGGGAGATTGCTCAGTCAGCGAAGTACCTGCCAAGCAAGCATGGGACCTCAGTGCAGATCCTCCAACACTCATGCTTCAAAAAAGGGTGTGTGTGGGGGGGGAGGGGGGGAACACAGTGACACATGCCAGTAACCCTTGTGTCACGGAGGCAGAGATAGGAGGATGGGGCTCACTGGCAGGCTAGTCTTGCCAAATGGGTGAGCTCCAAATTCAGTGAGAGACCTTGTTTTAAAAAGTGAGATGGAGAGCCACAGAAGAGGACACCAGACAGAGACAGTCACCCACAGAAAGAGAAAGAGGGAGGGGAAAAAAACAAGAGAGGGAAAGCCCCCGTGCTTCCATGTCTGCCACACACCTGCCATTTCCTGCTGCTTTTCCTTCGTCTCTTTCTAGATGCACAGTCTCACCTGGTGCCATTTTCCCCTCCGCTTGAAGAATTCTCTTTTCTGTTTCAAAGACAGGACTCCTATGTAGCTAGTTAACTAGCTTGTCAGCAAGTAACTAGCACTCCTCCCGCCTCCACCTCCCGAGTGCCAGAATCACAGGTGTGTTCCTTCCACATCGCTTGGCATGCTGGTTTGTTGGCAGTAAATTTGTTCAGCTTTGCTTGCTATCCTTGTAAGTGCCTTTTTATAACCTGTTTTGGATTAGGTATAGAATCTGGTTTGGCAAAATGTTTTGTTTAATCTCGGCACTTTGAAGATACTACGTCTTCATCTGACCTCCGTTGTTTTCGGTGGAAAAAGCTTGCATTTGTCATGTGGACGTTACTTACGCCTGAGCCAACTAGTACGTACGTACACTCACACACTCCCCTGCCCACATTATACAAGCTCGAAAGTCTGCTGTATGCAAAATGAGTAAACAGACGAAAGGCACATTTCCATATTCCAGGGACATAGGAGAACTCCGATCCGCTTTGTATTGCCTCCCTAGGAAATATGAGAGGACGCCCAGGAACTCGCCAGGCGTTTGAGGGACTTATCCAATATTAAAGCAGACACCAGCTCTAGCAGAGACTAAACTTGGCAAGGGAAGCGGGCAACTCAGGCAGCAAGTGGAAACTTTAGAGAGCTGCAAAAAACAAAACAAAAAAAAAAAACGGCGGCAGCGGCAACAGTAGAAAAGGAGCCAGCTGCTATAGTTTTTACATGAACACTGGAAGATAAATGCCTTTAAAACCTAAATATGAGACAGAAATTTAAAAAAAAATCCAATCTAGAGTCCAACTGAGTGTGGCAGCATACCCCTGTGGTCCCAGCTGCTCAGTGGGCTGAGGCAGGAGAACCATTTCGTCCCAAGTCCAAAACAACGCAACATAGTGAGTTGTTTTTTTTTTTTTTAAAGAAAAAAAATCAGTAAGTAAGTCAGACAGATTAGAGGTATTACTCTCAGAAAATGAGATGAGGGTGTAGAAGAAATGCTGCAGGACTTATGTTAGGACAGGAAGGAAGGTGAGGAGCTAAGCACGTGCAGGATCCTGTGAGAGAACTGGGCTCTCACATCCAAGGAGGGAAGGCACCGGGCACTATTTAAAGTCAAGGAAGGGGAGCCATGCAGGAGAACTTTTGGAATCTGGGGTAAATGCCAGGAAAGGCTGTCCAGAGCATTAAAGGAAGCTATATGTTGTGACCAATGGAACCCCAAGAGATGGGGACAAAGAAAGGGCTGCTCTGTGTTATAAACCTTAGAGCATCATCTGGCTTTTCAAACTATTAATTTACTCTATTCCAGATAGCTTTCCCACGGGATGTGATAGCACATGCCTGCCATCCCAGAACTGGGAGGTGAGGACAGAAAGGTGCCAGTACCCTGAGCTTACATGGGACACCATCTCAACCCCACACCCCAGGAAATAAAAGGATCATTGGGTCAACACTCAGAGGCAGAGCGCTTACCTGCATGGGTGAGGCTCTGCCTTCCTTGACACCATCACAAAATTAATGACTGAATTAACTAACTAACAGATGGCACCCAGTGTCAAACTTGACAGGGCTACTAAGAAAAACACCCAGCATACTGTGTGCTCAGGTAATGCTTGTTACCCAGCGCAGACAGTGGTGTCCGAAGCAACAGTTTTCTTTCCCTCCATGTGTTCATTTCTATGGCTGTCATAAAATACCGTGACAACAGCAACTTAAGGGAGAAAGGCTTTATCTCGGCTCTCAGTTCCATCCTGCTGAGAAATGTGGCAACGGGCAAGGCAAGCATGGAGTCATATGCAGGCTGAGTCCGACACATCTGCATACACAAAGCAATGCAAGGTCAGCAAGTGGGGCTAGGCTGTAGGTTCCCAAAGCCTGCCCCCAATGCCATACGAACTTCCAGCAAGGTTCTGTAACTAGTGCAAACACCACCACCAGCTGGAGTCCAAGTGTTCAAATGCACGCTTGCGGGGGCTGGGGGTGGGGGGGCGCGACACACACTCTTCATTCAAACCACATTGCTTTCAGTTACACATAATCAATCACACCCTGGAAATATTTAATGAACAATTCCAGGAAGTTTGCAGTTCCTATGCTTTCCAGTGTAGGCTGTTCTGAGCAGGGTGATGACTCCTGTCCTGCTCCACCCAGGGGAAGCTGGGAGGCTTCCCTCTGCCGCCCCTGTATTCACGCTGGCTACACTACCCTCTTGTTAGTCACATAGCAACTGGTTTAGGCTATCAAGTTAACTGTCTCACTAATTGAATACTGTGTCCATGTTCAGTGAACTGTTATCTAGTTAATAGAGGCCCCAAAGCACAAGCAGAGTGAGGCTGGCGATTCATATGCGCCAAAAAGGAAGCCATCAAGTGCGTCCTCTAGGTGTGAAGGTGAAGGTTCTTCAAGAAACGGTATGCGGAGGTGGCTGTCTTCCACATAAGAATGGCTTTTCCAGCCATAAAACTGTGAAAAGGGAAAACTCTTACTCGTGGAAGTTACAGCCACAGCACAAGCTGAGTTCAGATGGCGACGGCTTCCAACATGAATGTGAAGGCACAGGGAGAGCTGCGCCTCTATGGAACAGGGCTCTCTGCCCTTCCCAGCATCCACTGGGGGCTCTCAGGACATATTCGTACAGATGCCTCACCCAAATAATTGGAGTCTAGAATTTTTTGGATCCTTTTAGCATTTGAAACAGCATTGTTCAGGGATTTAATGACTACAAAACCCAGGAGGTCTCTCTCTCTCTCTCTCTCTCTCTCTCTCTCTCTCTCTCTCTCTCTCTCTCTCTCTCTCTCTCTCCCTCCCTCCCTCCCTCCCTCCCTCTCTCCCTCTCTCCCTCCCTCTCTGTCTCGCTCCCTCTCCATGTGTGTGTGGGCACATGTTGCCATATGTGCCCTTCTCCCAGCAGCTCCTCAGTGCCCCTTCCCTTCCTTCCTCTTATTTGGCATAATGAGGATTTAAAGTGCATTTTAAACTATGTGTTGGGTTTATTGAGTAAACGTTGCTATAGATAGCATCTGTGTGTATATAACATACACACACTATTTTTGGATAACAGACTTTTTGAGTTATAATTCACACATCATAAAAGTGACCTTTCTCAGGTGTTCTTGTGGGGTTTTGGCTTTTTTCGTTCGGTTGGTTTGGGTTTTGTTTCTGTTTCTGTTTTGAGACAGGGTACTGTGTAGTCCTGGCTGGCTGTCCTGGAACTTCTCTTCTATAGACCAGATTAGCCTCATACTCAGAGATATACCTGCCTCTGCCTGCCAAGTGCTGGGATTAAAGGCACGGCTACCACAGACTGACTAAGGTATAGCCGAGGCTAGCCTCAAAGTCATGATCCTCCTGCCTCTCCACTACCCCCCTCCCCACCCTCACCCCACCACACACACACACACACACACACACACACACACACACACTTCAGGTGTGTGTATTTTTATAAATAGATGTGGGTAGCCTTTTTCGTTCTTTTTACCCTAATCTTTGCGCTTAAACTTTGTGATTGGTTCCCTGGACCCCAGAATTGAAAAACTGTTCACTGAAGCATTAAACTGGGACTTACATACTTGGTTCTCTAGCCCTTTCTTCTTTTACTGTATTTCAGCTACATTACCTCTTCCTGCATGTGTTAAGTCTGGGGGTGTGGGAGATTTAATAGAGCCTTAATTGTTAATAACTTCTTGTATAGGCAAGAAAAGCTAGGAATTCAAACTCTTAGCTCGTAGTCATAATCCAGCAGACCCTCTTCCCCCTCTGTGCCCCATGTTATGTTGTTATAAATTTCTCTCTCGGGGATCTTTAAGGGTTACTTCACAAATCTGGGCAAAGAAAAGAATCTTTACTGCTGGTGAGCTCAACCTCAGACCTCTCTTAATAGTGGTTCTTTCTCTGAAAGTAGGAATAATCCTGTTTGCTTGTTGGGAATTTAATTCATCCAGGGGAAATGCATTGGGAAGATAATGGACAGCGCTAAAGCTGTTGACTGACAGCCTCCAATGGCATTATCCAGGGATTATCCTTGGCCTCTGGCAATTATAGTCACCTAGGATCTACTGTTGGCACCTGGAGGCAGTCTACTGCCAGTGCCAGCCCCAGCATGTAAGCAGGCAGATTGGACTGTCTTCTGCGATGTCACGAATCTGACATCAAAACAGCCAAAGCATACAGAGTGGGGAATCTCTTGAGGTCCCTTCTGGGAACAGCTGTGTGGTCCTAGTCCAGTCTTTGTCACAGACTTGAACAGGCTTGCTGGAGACCCTGAGGACTCAGATCTTCTGGCTAAATGCTTTGCTCAAAGCAGGACCAAACCCTACAACTGCCTGTAACAGCCGTTCTGTTGAGTGTGGACTCTGGCTGACATGGAGTGGCCCTGGGTGTGTCAGCCTTCTCTTGACTCTTTTCCATCTTCATGTCTCACCTTCCCAGTCAGAGCACGGCCTCTAGGGAACACCAAATGTAGAGGCCCCCAGGGAGCTGCATTCTCACACATGAGGAAGGGTGCAGTCGGTGACTGTTTTGCTAAACTTGAAATGAAGAAAACATCCCCTTACCCCCTAAATGAGGGCCTTGGAGCAGGTCTTCCTGCCTGATGTGCTTGCTGATTCCCCAGGGTCTGACCTGACTGACTCAGTGACAGTGGGGACAGGAGAAGGGACATATGCAGGGTTTGATTCCTGCAGGAACCGGATTTCTCAGGTGACTCTGTTCATTCCCCTGGCTGCTTTGGAATCCCATGTGGCATGTGTGGCTTCTGGCATTGTGTGGTGAGCGCTTTCATTAACATCTTAGGATCGGACCCAGTGGTTCCGCTCGAGGAAATCCACTGAGGGAAAGTTGCCTATCCTGTAGCAAGTGATAGTTTCAGCAAGTGTGATTACTTTAAGAGACGGGCGGGGAATGGGACAAAGGTTCTCATATAACCCATGCTAAGAGCTTGGTTAAGAAGTGGTTACAGGGCTGGGGAGATAATTTAGTGGATAAAGTGCTTGCTGTGCAAGCATGAGGCCCTGTATTTGATCCTTAGTGACCACATAAAAAGCCAAGCAGAGTAATGCAGGCCTGTAATCCTAGAACGGGGAGAAAGGGAAGAGGGGGAACCCCTGGGGCTCACTAGTCCTTAGCCTATTTGGCAAACTCCAGGCCAGTGAGAGCTTGTCTCAAAAAAAAATCAAGGTTGATGGCTCTTGAGAAACAGCACCCAGTGTGGAACTCTTGCTGCCTACCTCTCACATGTAACACACACACACACACACACACACACACACACACACACACACACAGAGAGAGAGAGAGAAATGGTTATTCATGTAGTGAAATTTTTTCCTTAAAAAAGAAAAACCCTGATGTTCTTTAGCTATTAATTTATTCATTCTGAAAACATGTTGAACATCAATTATTTGACACAAACTTACCACATATTGATGCTGATACCCATGTAAGAGCAGCACGTTCCTGCAAACAGTGAACTAGTAACTAAATAACCCTTGAATGCAGTTAAACACGACACACAGAATAGAAATGACCATGCGTAGAGATACACATGCATAGAGCGTAACTGAGGAGAAGCCCGTGCCAGAGCGGTTACAAATGACTTTTATTTTCCCTTTTATGTACTTCAATATTTAATAACCTGTCTTCCATAAGTAGCAGAAAATACCTTTTTAAAAAAGAGTCATCTTCAAATTCCTTTCATGTTTTAAGCCCTATACTTTTTGCCATCTGTCTGGAATAGTGTCCTTATTTAAGATTTATTCTTGTGTATATATAAGATATATTTATGTGTATATGTGTGTAGGCTTGTGCACATGCGTACAGGTGCTGTGAAGGCCAGAAGAGGCCATCAGCTTCTCTGGATACAGGCAGGTACGAGCCTCATGACACGGTGGCCGGAAGCCAACTTGGCTCCTCTGGAAGCACTCTTAGCCAGTGGGCCATCCACCTACCCAGTCCCTAGAACAGTTAGTTGTCTTCATGTCTTATGAAGACATGTGGAGCTCATTCCATGCTGCTGGGAGCACATGCTGGGTTCCTGTGGCCCTACTTCCTGAACACTCATTTTCTCTGTTCCTACTTCTCAACTCCATGATCTCTTAGCATAGTGCCTGGGCCCTCAGAGGTGCTCATAAATATCTTGCAGATTTAAGGAACAAAACTACAAAGCAGATGTGAGCAAAACACTCCTAGTTCCCCTTGGTTCCCTGCCGATGCAGGTTCCATAGTGTGCTTTGACACATCTTTGAAGACCCACCATTTGTTTTGAGCAAACGGTTCAGGTAAATATCCAAGCTTGTAAAGTGCTTGCGATTTTTACCAAATCGGAAAAGTGTTTGGCTCTAAATCACTTGCAAAGTTGCGTACGCAGCTTCTCACAGTAGCGTAATGCCAGGCTAACCTCTTAGGGTTTTTACACCAACAATCTCAGACTATGAGGGGATGCACTCCTTTTAATACTGGATCTCGCTTCCAAGAATCTAGCCTGCAAGTACACTTAGGAAGACATGAAGGGAGCTGAGCATGGTGGGGGGCATCTGGAATCCCAGCATGCAGAAATCACAAATAGATAGATGGATCCACTGAGACCCTACCTTAAAACAAAATACAAAATGACACGTTCAGTCAGGTGTGGTGGTACACACCTTTAATCCCAGCACTTGACAAGTACGGCGGTGGCAGTTCCCCTCTGCCGACTGGTAGTGTGGTATTGTTTTCAGTCCTCTGTAGGTGCAGAAGCTAAAGAACAGAGGTGAAGCAACTCTCCTAAATGTTACCTAGTTTGTAGAAAGCCGAGCCAGGATGCACACTGGGTCTGCCTCTCCGCTTCCCTCCTTATAAGATGCAAGTTGCATCATAGGTTGGCAAGGGCACAGCACTATGTGCAGTTTTACCAGTGGGAAGCAACCTAAGTGCCCACCCATCAGGGGACCATGTAAGTGAATAACAGTCCCTCTCCGCAAGGTGGCAAGGGAATAACCCCATGGTGTACAGCAGTGAAAATAGCAAGGTACAGCGGACACCACAAGGGGTGTTAATAACGGGAGTGTGGCAGTATCTGTGTTCATGTGCTTCAATTGTGGTAAATTATGTGGGAGGTGCTGAAGAGTCAGAAAAAATTCTTACTGCGTAAGCACAAGGACCTGTGTTTGGATCTGCAGTACCCACCTAACAGCCAGGTGCTGCAGGTGCACTGACTCAGCAGTGGCGGGCAGGTTTCTGGAGCTTGTTAGCCAGTTGGTCTAGCCAAGTCAGTGGGCTCTGAGTTCAGTGAGAGGCCTTGCCCAAAGCTGGGGGTGGGAGCGTTTGTGGTGTGGTGTGGTGTGGTGTGGTGTGGTGTGGTGTGGTGTGGTGTGATGTGGTGTGGTGTGGTATGGATGGTATGGTATGGTATGGTATGGTATGTTGTGTCGTGGTAGGGGCGTGGCAAGAGCCTTATGCAGGAAATATGGTGGGTGTTTATGGTTTTAAGGAAATCAATCCCAGGGCCTATAATAAAAGTGAAGTCTTCCTTCCATTCCTGAGTGGCAGCCTCGCTTCTTCCCCCTCCAGCAGGGTGGTGCCGGGGAGGGCTTTCCTCTGTCTCCTCCTCTGCTATTGATCCTGAGGACAGAGCAGCTTCTTCTGTCTCCCAAAATAAGACTCTAATTTTGGTGAGTTGGCTTTTTGTGGGTGTTTCTGGAGACATCCTATAGGACTGAAATAACTCTTGGCTAAATTATAGTTCACGGAGCCCTTGGGCTCTGTCCTTCAGTAACCATGGTCCCTCTGTAATCACCGTTCATCACGCAGTAGTTAAAGAGCCCAGACTCCTTTGTGGTTTGAAATATAGCTTTAATTTGACCCTAAGGAGTTTGGGATGGATAGAGTCATTGCCACGGCTGAGCTTTTGGCAGCTGTGTGAGACACTCAGTGTCACAGTCGAGTGTGCACCTGTGAAACGTGTGAACGGTCTGAGCCACCGTGTGTCTAAAGGAGCCAGACCCTTCGGAAGTCCGTGTACTAGGAAAAGGTCTGCTTCTTCAAGCGCAGGGACCCTGTCTGTGCTTCCTCTAATGCTTCCCTGGCCAAGCCAACCACAGGTAATACAGGGTCTGGCATGGGGCAAGGCCTAATTCTGTCTTCTGTGGCTATAACAAAATACTTGAGGCTTAGTCATTTACAGTGATTAGCGGTTTACTTGGTTCATGGTTCTAGAATCTAGGAAATCCAAGAGCATGTTACCAGCATCTGGTGAAACCATTTTGCTGCATCAAAATGTAGAGGAGGGTATCCCACGGTGAGTCAGAGCTAGTGTGCTGGCTCCGCTCTCACTTGCTTCTCTTGTGCATCTCCTAATGGGACCTGACCCTCATTACATAATCTACTCCTAGTCATTTCCCCAAATGCACCTCCAAATGTTATCATTATGAATTCGGGGATTATGTTTACAACATTTGAACTTTGGAAGAGACACATTTAAGAGATGGGGGGGGGGGTGTTGTAACCTTAGGACTAGCCAAAACAAAAACATAGTTACAAATGAGTCACCCACGGAACAGATTACCACACCATGGCATGGTGAGTTGTAGACCAGCCCTGGCTATCACTCCACTCTGCCTACTGCTCTTCTAGAAGCCAGGGGGTCACGGGGGTGTGAGGCATATTGGTGAACATGAGTCCTCTGTGTGGAGATTTAGTGATCCTGAGAGATGCCCATTGGAGGAAAAGCTAAAGTTGTCCTGGCTGAGCTGCCCCCATTACAAAGCAATCTCCGCATAGGTTTCTAGGGACAGATGCTTGCTTGCCTTTGTAGCAAAGAGATATCAGAATGGGTAGGGGTGGGGAGTGACAGTCAAACTGTATACACCCCAAAGGATGAGCACAGCCCTACCCCTCCTGAACAGGGCATGGTTCTCCTAAACGTGGTTCTTAGGGATGCTGTTTGGGAAAGAAGCCCTACAGGGGTGACCCAGCACAGATGTCTGTTACCTGGCTTGCGGTGTGTTTTCATGATAGCAGATGCCCACCTGATGGCGTGGTGATGACTCAGTGCTAGAGTGCTTGCTTTGTGCAGGCAGGGCCCTGGCTTCCACGCACAGCAGCACACATCCACAGGAGATGCCCGAGAATCTCAGGTAAGCATCCTACTTCACACTTAACATACCTAGCTACATGGCTGCTGTTTCCGCTTGGAGGATGATGGTAGAGCAGGGTCTCCACCACCCCAATCGTAGGCTGGGTGCCCTACCGTCCTGCTCTGGCTTCCCCACACATGTTCCATGCCCCTCTGATGGAGGCCTCCCTGTTTGTCAAGCATAGTTTCCTGCCCCAGCTTCAGCAGGCATTTGTCCCCAGGACCTCTCTCACCTCCCACTCCCAAACCATTAACTGAGCTGGCTACAGACAAGCCTGAGACCAGATTCCTTTATGCTTTAGAGTAGAGGATTCAAATAGAATGGTCCTTGAGTGCAACCTAGTGTCCCATGGGAAGCCAACAGGCAAGGCTCCTTGCTAGGTCTCATACCTAGTCTGCCCCAGAGGCTCAGATAGCTATTGCCAGTTTGTAAGAGCAGAGCATCTTCAAAGGCAGCTGTAGTGAAGTGGGTCTAGGGTGCCGAAGGAACTTCTAGGTCCAAATCAGAGTCCAAATAAGCCAACCTCCCTCTAGCAGGCTCAGGGAATGCAGGCAGCTCAGGGAGAGAGGAACCCTCACTTTTAGGAAGACGATGTGGCCCAGGCTATAGGCTCACCCAGTGTGTTAGTCAGGGGTCTCCAGAGGAACAGAACTGATAGGGTGAATCTACAGATATAGAGAAAGGGGGTTTAGTAGAATGGTTGGTGGTCCAGCTAGCGCAACAATGGCTTTTTACTAACAGAAGGTCTAAGAATCCAGTAGTTGTTCAGTCCACGAGACTGGATGTCTCAGCTGGTCTTCAGTATATGTTAGAATCCCAAAGAAGTAGGCTCACCAATTGTGAGAGTCTACATACAGATTTGGTGACTAGGTATATAAAACTTGACAATGTAGAAAAATAAGGAAAATGATGCTGCTGATTGGTTGCCCCTATCATCTCTGGATCAACTGGAAAAGGAAAAGAATGAGCTCCCTGATAAAATCAGCTTCTAGCGCCTCAGAATACGATGAAGGGCAATAAAGGATTCAATGATAAAATGCACTGGCTCCAGATGGTCACAGTCTTAAGGTGTCTAAGTGTGCTCTGGAAGAGAATCTTCTCTCCAGCAGCCACAAAGCTCAAGTTGTGGAAAATTAAACCAAGGCCCTCATTTATAAGGTTAGCTAAATTATAGCAAAAAATCAAGTCCCAGCCTTGGAGGGTTTCTTGGTTAAAGTAAGGGCACATTGATTGATAAAAAATGAAACCGTGTAACTTGGGATGGAGATGGATGGGAGGACCCAGGAAAAGCTGAGAACTTTGAACCATGAGACTCCAAAAGGCTTATCTCACCTGAAGAAATGGTCTCTCCATCCTCAGTAGAAGATATACTTCCACCTCCAGGCCCTGAAATATTGCCTGTGCCACCTTTGACTAAGGCAATCAATCCCTCATCGTCTGCTAAACCAACAATGACTTTCCCTGAAACGGATGCCAGATAAGACATTACTGATGTCCCCCTGTCCCCACCAATATCTGCCACTAGACCTACAACCAGACTCCAGGTTCCTAGAGGGGGAGGTGGAAAGTGTAGTCCTTGAGGAGGTGTGCTCCACTGCTAAAGAGCTTAATGAGTTTGCTAATTCCTTCAAGCAGAAGTCTGGGGACTATGCATGGGAATGGGTTTTAAGGGTGTGGGATAATGGTGCAAGGAACAAAAACCTGGATCAGGCTGAGTTTATTAATATGGACCTACTGAGTGGAGGATATGGACCTACTGAGTGGAGGTTCTGAGTTGAATATGGAAGGGCAATTATAAAGGTACCAAAAGTTTGTTTGAAAAGGTGGCCTACTGAAAAGAGAGTTGGAGATCCCTTGGCTTAGTGTTGATGAAGGGATGTCAAAGCCCAGGGAAATTGCAATGTTAGAGTGGGTACACTGTATAAAACCTAATCCTCCACAATGGAAAAGCCCGGAAGACATGCCTTTCACTAATCCTCTAAGCCGCAAAAGGGGCATCGGCACATTTGAAGAACTTGGTTCTCGACCTTTTCCTTGTGTCAAACCTTAGGGTTTGAGATACTGCTGCTCAGTTGAATGAATTAAATGCAGTGGGTTTAATTGGATCCTGAGATGCCGGGGTCCGGATGGATAGCAGTGAATAGCCAAAGACAAAGTGATTGTACTTATCATAATGAGCAGCACAGTCAAAGCAATGTCCACGATGGCCTGACCCATAATGGTCAGCACAGGCAAAGTGATTTTTATGATGGCATGACGTGTATGGGCCTATGGTATTGGCTAATCAATCACTGAACTTCCGGGAATGAAACAGATAAGTCTACTAAATTTTTGTTTGATCTGTACCAGTGGAAAAATTCTCAAACAAATGAAAGAAAGGCTTCATTAGATCATGGCAAAGGGGGATCTTGGCCTATGAACCAACTTCCAGACTTGAGCTAGACCTAGACTTCCAGACTTTTGCAGACCTAGAACACCTTGAATAAAGGAACCGCCAGTTTCCCCTGTGGACCTTGATAAGATACCCAAGAGTTTTACTGTTAGCTTTTCTCCAGTCCTTCCCCAAAGGGACCTAAGGCCTTTTACAAGGATACACTAGGAGAAAGGAAACAATCAGACTTTCCAGGGCCTATTGGATACTGGTTCTGAATTAGCACTAAGTCAGGGAGATCCCAAGAAACACTGAGGCCCTCCAGCTAAAGAAAGGGCTTATGGAGGCCAGGTAGGTAATTCATGGAGTTTTGGCTGAAGTCTGATTCATAGTAGGTCCAGTGGATCCCCTAAACTCCCCAGTCCCAGAATGTATAATTGGGATAAATATAATTAGGAGTTGTCAGAACTCTCAAATGGGTTCCCTGACCTGTGGAGTGAGGGCTATTATGGTTGGAAAGGCTAAATGGAAGCCTTTAGAGTTGCCTCTGCCTGGGAAAATAGTGAATTAAAACAAGAATGACATCCCTGGAGGAACTGCAGAAATTACTGCCACCATCGAGGTCTTGAAAGTTACAGGGGTGGTGGTCCCCACATCTCCCTTTAATTCTCCTATCTGGCCAGTGCAGAGGACAGGTGGATCATGGAGAATGACAATTGACTATCAAAACCTCCATCCAGTAGTGGCTCCAATTGCAGCTGCTGTACCAGATGTGATGTCCTTACTTGAGCAGATGAGCACATCTCCTGGTACATGCCATGCAGCTATTGATCTAGCAAATGCCTTTTTCTTGGTACTTGTCCAGAAAGACTACCAGAAGCAATCTGCTTTCTGTTGTCAAGGCCAGTAGAGTATCTTTAGAGTAAGTCAAGGATACATTAACTCCTCAGCCCTGTGTCATGACTTCGTCCAAAGGGATCCTGATCGTCTGTCTCTTCCACATTGGTTCACTATACTGATGACTTTATACTAGTTGGACCAAGTGAGCAGGAAGTAGCAACCACTTTGTACTCCTTGATAATACATATGCACTTCAGTAGATAGAAAATAAATCCAACCTAAATTCAAGGGCTTTCTACCTTAGTGAAATTCTTAGGAGTCAAGTGGTATTGGGCATACAGAGATGTTCCTTCTAAGGTGAAGGATAAGTTATTGCACCTGGCCCCTCCCACCAAGAAAGAAACACAACATTTAGTTGACCTACTTGGATTCTGGAAACAGCACATTCCTCACTATGGTATGTTACTCCAGCCCATATACCAAGTGACTCGGAAAGCTGCTAGCTTTTTGTGGGGCCTGTTACAGGATAAGGCTCTTCAACAAGTCCTGGCTACTGTGTAGGCTGCTCTACCACTTAGACCATATGATCCAGCAGACTCCATGGTACTTGAGGTATTAGTGGCAGGTAGAGATACTGTTTGAAGCCTTTGTCAGGCCCTTATAGGTAGATCACAGAAGAGAAAGACCTTTGGGATTTTGGAACAAGGCTCTACCATCATCTGCAGATTACTGTTCTCCATTTGAATGACAGGTCTTGCCTTGCTATTGGGCCTAACTGAATGCTTGATAATGGACCACCAAGCTACCATGCGATCTGAGCTGCCCATCATGAGCTGGGTGTTATTGGACCCACTAAGTTTAAGTAGGGTGGTCACAGCAGGAACTTGTTATCAAATGGAAATGGCATATATGTGATTGACCCTGAGTATGTCTGGAGGGCACAAGCAAGTTACATTAAAAAGATGCCTGAATATCAGTGGTTTCTACTCCCATTACAATGCCATCAGCTGCCAAGCATGCGCCTATAGCCTCATGGGGTGTTCCCTATGATCAGTTGACTGAGGAAGGGAAGGCTAGGGCCAGGTTTGCTAATGGCTCTGCACATGATGCAGGCACCAATCAGAAGAAGATAGCTGCATCATTACAATGCCTTTCTGGAACAACTCTGAAAGACATAAACAATGGGAAATCTTCACAGTGGGCAGAACAGTGGGCAGCACACATAGCTGTACATTTTGTTTGGAAGGGGCATGACCAGATATGAGATTGTTCACTGATTTCATGGGCTATAGCAAATCAATCAGCTGGACAGTCAGGGACTTGGAATGAGCATGATTAGAAGATCGTTGAGCAAGATATCTGGGGAAGAAGTGTGTGGCTAGATCTCTCCAAATGGGCAAAGGATGTGAAGAGATACTTGGGCCCCCATATAAATGCCCATCAAAAGGTGACTAAAGCAAAGGAGGAGTTTAGGAATCAAGTAGATGGATGACCCATTCTGTGCACAGTCACAGTCTTTCTCCAGCCATCCCTGTCATTGTTCAGTGGACCCATGGACAAAGTGGTGGCTGAGGTGGAGGGTATGCATGACCTCAGTAACATGGACTGCCACTCACCAAGGTTGACCTGCCTACAGCTGCTGCTGAGTGTCAGATCTGCCAACAGCAGACAGCAACACTGAGCCCCAGACATGGCACCATTCCCCAGGGTGACTAGACGGTGATCTAGTAGCAAGTTAACTACATCGGACCACTTTCTCTGTGGAAAGGATAACACTTTGTCCTTCCTGGAACAGATACTAATTCTAGTTATGGCTTTGCCTTTTCTGCATGTAATACTTCTGCCAAAACCACCATCATGGACTTACAGGATGTCTTATTTGCCCTCATGGCATTCCACCACACAGAATCACAGCTGACCAAGGAATGAACTTTACAGCCAGAGAAGTGCAGCAGTAGCATCCATGATCATAGAATCCACGTGTCTTACTCTGCTCCCCACCACCCTGAAGCAGCTTGCCTGATAGAAATATAGAATGGCCTATTGGAGACACAGTTACAGCATCAATTATGAATATGTTTGAATCAGTGTCCAATATACAGTTTCTCTCACAGCCAAGACCCACAGGTCCAGGAATCAAGGTGTAGAAAGGAAATGGTTCCACTCACTCACTATCACCCTTACTGACCCAGTAGGAAAATTTTCCTTCCTGTTGCTTCTGCCTTCAGTTCTGCTGGTCTAGAAGTTTTGGTTCCAGAGTAGGGAGTGCTCCTAAGTTTCCTTAAGCCAGCAGACTAATAAAGGAGTAACAGTGTTAGGATGGGGTGATGGATCAGGTTACTAAGAGGAAACTGAATTGCTTCTCCACAATAGACAAAAGAAAGATTATGTCTGGAGTGCCTGAGATCCTTTGTGGTGGTTCTCAACATTCCTAACGCTGAAACCCTTTAATACAATTCTTGTGTTATGGAGACCCCCCCAACCATTATATATTTTTGCTATTTCATTACTGTAATTTTAATACTGCTATGAATCATAATGTGAAAGTCTGTGTTTTCCAGTGGTCTTAGACAATCCCTGTGAAAGGGTTGGGACCTGAACCCACAGGTTGAGGACCACTACTTTAGGGCATCTCTTGGTGCTACCATGTCCTGTGACTAAAGTCAATGGGAAACTGCAACAACCTAAGACAGGGTGCCAAAGGGCAAAGAACCTTGGGGAATGAAGGTATGGGTCACTCCCCTAGAACAAGTGCCAAGCCCTGCTGAGGTGCTTGCCAGGGTGGTGGGAATACAGAACAGGTAATAGAGGCAGGTACCAATCCACACCAGCTAAGGCTATATGACCAGTTGCAGAAACAAGGAATAGAACTGATATGAGTGTTTGCCATATTTTGTAAAGAATGTATTTGCACAGATATTTGTGTTTTCTTTCCTCAATTTATCATAGAATATATTATCAATTTAGAGAATATCAGTGGCTATCATATTTAAGTTTGAGATACTATAAGGATCAGGGGCATCACCACCTATTCTAAAATTTATACTGTGTTTGTGGTTATACAAGAGATCATTCTATTATGTTAGGTGCAATCTTGACATGGTTTTTTGTTTTCATTTGGAAATTAATCATGACATAAGAAGATATGATTGTGTAAAGTTGACAAGGAGTGGACTTGTGGTAGCAATTCTTCGTTGTCACCTTAACTACATCTGGAATACCTGGAATGAACTCAAACCCATGTGGCTGGGCAAACTTATGAGAGGTGGTGGTGGTGGTGGTTATTGTTGTTGTTATGATATCATTTGGAGTGGGAAGACCCATTTTAGTCTAGATCTTTCAAAGTCAAATTAATCAGATGTATTTGCCTCCTTAAGTTTGCAAACTAGCTCACACCATGGGCTTCCAGTACTCTCTGAACTTCTAGGGGAAGTTTTGGTAACTGGAGAAGCTTCAGTAGCTATAGATATTGGCAAATTGAAAACCTATTTCAGAAACTTAAATTAAATCCAGTACTTAATCCTTATACTTCTCTTGCTCTAGGACCACTTCTGATACTAAAATCTGTATTAGTCAAGGTTCTCTAGAAGAATCAAACTTACAGAATGAGTGTGTGTATATATGGAATAAACATATCTCATATATTTATTCATATCTCATATATATATGTATATATGTGATTTATTAAAAATGGTTCATAGGCTGTGGTTCACCTAGTCCAACAATGGAGGGTCCAAGAATCCAGTTCAGGCCACGAGGCTGGATGTCTCAGCTGGTCTTCTGTATACACCAGACTCCTGAAGAAGTAGGCTCTAATATTAGTGATGGAATAGACTTGCCACAAAGAATCAAACTTACAGAATGAATGTGTATATATGGCAAAGAGAGCAAGCTTTCTTCCTTCATGTCCTGTATACAGGCTACCAGCAGGAAATGTGACCCAGATTAAAGGTGGATCTTCCCAGCTCAAAAGATTTGGATTAAAGGTCTATTTTATTGCCTCAAAAGACCAAGATAAAACACAGGTTGGAAGTGTTAGGAACATTTAAAATGATTTAATCTAGAAAAGATCCCTCACAGGTGTACCCAGCCACGTGGGTTTTAGTTCATTCCAGGTGTAATCAAGTTGACAACCAAGAGTAGCCATCACATCAGGTCATCAGGAGGGTGGGAAATGATGTAATGACAAAGAGCCTAATGTCGGGATTGAAGCTAGGCAGCATCTGATTCTCTTATGAGTAACAGGGGCTGCTGCACAGGCTTAGCAGTCTGTAAATATGTCCCGAGCTTTGGGGGTAATGATGGTTTCGGTGCCTTCCAGGAAAGCTGAAAGAATGGAGCCTCATTTTATATGGCACCGCAGAGCACCCATATCGCACCTTCAGCTCCCATCAGTCTCGCTCACGGATGCTGGAGCTCTCCGTCCCGGAGCAGGAGCCTCCCAAGGCTGCTGGACAACCACCCCAGGCAGAGACTCCAGAAGACGAGGAAGAGTACACAGGTAATAAGCCTGAATGGGAGGAGATGGGTAGCCTGCCAACTTCACTTTCCACTGTAGTTCTTAAAGATGGGGCCCTTCTAGGCAAAAGGTGGGGTTTTGTTTGTAAGTCTTACCTTGCCTGGAAGTTGTAATAATAACAGTAATTTGCACTCACACAGCTCCTTCCATCCAAGGCTCTCCTAATACTTTACAGACCAGTAAGTATACTTCAAACCAGTAAGTACTCTCTGACCTTTCAGGCTGGGCCACTGGGCTCCTTGAATATGCCCAACCAGAGCTGGGGCTTGCCCTGGGTTAATTAGCTTAGCTCCTGGGTGGCCCTCTTTTCTTCAAAGTCCCTCATCACAAGACTCAATATCTGGACTCTCTCAAGTCCATCCATTTTGAGCAACCGGAAATGAGAAGGAAGCTTGGGTTCCGTGAGCTTGTTTTCAAAAAGGAGCTGGTTGCACAGGCTTCTACAGCTATCCCACTGGCATGGTGGCTTCATTCTCTAGACCAATGGCTCATTTGCAAGGTAGCGAGGAGCCATGGGAACCCAAACATGTCTCTAGACAGCTCCAGTCTCTGGGCAGAGCCCAGATGTTACTTGAGCTTGAAGCTCATTTTCCTCTGGGTCATCTCACAGCAATTATATGGCTCTGGTTGTTTCTGGTTGGGCATATTTTCCATAGCTGAATGTCCTAGCTACTTGACAAATGATGGGTGATATCTCAAAATATGGATAACTAGATGGAAACTTCCACCAATACAAATCAAGCGTAAACCCTGGTCGATTCCATTTTAAATTTTTTCTGCCATTCCTTTAAAACGAAACATTGAATTATGTATGGGCTAATCTGCTGTTTTCTCTTGTGATTTATAAGCCATGGCAAGATTCAGTAATTATTAATAAAGAGCTGATTTTTTCCCCCTCAAACCTGCTACTGACTCCAGCCATGCACACTGGGATCTCAACCTATGCTGTTCTATTCTCAGAGTACCTGGTCCCTACCCAGCATGGCCTGGATAAAGGAAGAGGTTTCCATGGGAATAAGATGTGTTTCTGGCTCTTGGGAAAGCTCTCTGAAGTCTAGGGGGAAATTGAAAGGGAGACCCAGTTACAGAGGCAGGCCAGAGTGACAGAGGGTGCCATGGTATGAGTGGCCAAGCAGGAGGAATGAGGAACAGCAAGCCTCTTTAGAGTCCCAAGAAAGGCCAAGGGGCACAGGCTGTGGCTTTCAAAACATGGAAAGCTAGTCATTGATAAACTACATTTGTGGTGATGCCACGGCCCTCATTGGCTTCACCTGGACCTTATGGACCATAGAGTAGCGGCCATATTAAGAAAGATAGAGACAGTCCAATGGAGCAGTGGTCCCAGGAACCAGCAGGAGGAGACAAGAGACAGATAGGAGAGGAGGAGGATCAACACTCCCTAGGACAAGAAATAGAGGAGGTGAAAGAGGACAGGGGAGGGAATGTTTGTAAATGACAAGGCCCCCAAAAAACAGCTAACAAGATTGCCCATCACAGGAGAATGGGGCTTCCATAGAGGGTGCTCAGCACAGAGGGTCTATTTTCTATAGCTATAACAAAATCCCCAAAGCTGAGTGCTTATACAGAAGAAAAGGTTTATTTAACTCACAATTTGGGGGACTAGAAACGCAGCCTACCTGTCCATCTCTGAGGAAATACTTTTGGCTGCTTCACAAGAGGAAAACTATGGATGATGTATAAGGGCCAAGTGGGTGGCAAGGCCATTTGTTAGAACAACCTGCCCTTGCTGGAACTGTAAGTGCCATGAGTTAGCATTAACCCCTTCCAAGGGTGACATCCAAAGTGTTTTAACTACCTTCCACTATGTGCCCCCAGGGTTTTCATCACTGGGACAAACACCTAAGAGAAATAGTTAAAAAGAGGAACAATTTATTTTGGCTCATGGACTCAGAGGCTCCAATCCATGTTTGCTTAGCCCCATAGCTCTGAGTAATGGGGTTAAACATCATGATGGAGATATTTTACCTCCCCAAATCTGCCAACATTTTGAATCAGTCAGTGGCTGAACCTTGACTAGGTCAGAGGCATCACTGGTCCAGTCCTATCTGGAAGCATCCTTACAGATACACACAGAAGTATAGGAAGTTATCTCCTAAGCATCCCGCAAGCCTGTCATTGGACAGTCAAAGCTAGTCATCACAGTAGGGGATTCCATAACCTCAGCACCGTCCCGCTGAGGACCAGGTTCCGACTCATTAACAGTCAAGGCCAACTCCAAACTAGACCAGGACCCTGGCCAGAGCCAGGCAGCGGGACTCTAGTCTCTAGGTAAGGTAAGTGATAGACTAAGATTACACTGGAGTCTGAGATAAAGGGAAATATGAGCAATGACATCAGCAAGTAGCGTGGAGGGCCAGAGAACAAGAGGACTGGGAACCGGAAGGCCTGCCAGAAGTGAGGATAGCAGCCTCAGCAGGCAAGGTGAAGCACAGGGAAGATATGAGGAGGATACTAGGAATGAACAGCTTGCAGTGAGGCCAGCTTACAGTGACAGAGCCATCTGGTGGTGACAGTGGAGGCAGACCCCACAGCCACCACCAGACACATCAGGATACTTGATTGAAGAGCAGACCTTTGGCTGGCTCCACCTGAGAGACCAGGTCCAGCAGATCTGGGGTGCTCTGAAGTCTACACTCATAGCAGGTAAATAAGACACTCCAGGTAGGGTGTACCTAGGCACCTAGTAGACCTGAGCCCAGAAAGGATGAAGGCAGGATATAGGGTGGAGTTCTTACAAGCATGTGAGGGGGAATGAAGGGGAGCCTGGGTTGGGGAAAGAAACCGTCATTGAGCAAGGAAAATGAATGAGCCTCATGGTACATGCATATAACCTCGGAACCTGGGGTGGGGAGTCGTCTGAGGTAAGCTTAAGGCTTACCAGGGCTGCAGAGTGAATTCAAAACCAGCCTGATCAACTTGTAGAATTTCTGTCTCAAAAAAACATATGTGTGGGCAATATTGCTCAGCGGTAAAGCGTTTGTGCAGCCCTAGCTAGAGTCAATCCTAGCCTTGGAAAGAAAGGAGAAACAGAGAGAGAGAGAGAGAGAGAGAGAGAGAGAGAGAGAGAGAGAGAGAAGAAGAAGAAGAAGAAGAAGAAGAAGAAGAAGAAGAAGAAGAAGAAGAAGAAGAAGAAGAAGAAGAAGAAGAAGAAGAAAGAAGGAGGAGGAGGAAGAGGAGGAGAAGAGGAGAGGAGAAGAGAGGAGAGGAGAGGAGAGGAGAGGAGAGGAGAGGAGAGGAGAGGAGAGGAGAGGAGAGGAGAGGAGATGGAGATGGGGATGGGGATGGGGGAGCAGAGAGGATGGTTTCTTTTTTTCAACCCTGGTCTTGCCCCACAAAGGACAGGAAATTGGCTTTTCAAATTAGCCTGTGTTGGTTAACCCCATGGGGTTGTGATCTGCTGTTAGTCAAGCTGTTCAGAACACTCCTTTTGCTGGGTCCTTTGCTCCGTGAGCCGCACAGCACACTGACTCCGGAAGCCAGGGCTCGGAGTCACTTTCAGCTAATTGAGGAGAGATGCAAAGCAGACATAATTACAGATTGTGACAAAAACAGATGCTCACAGAGAGAATGAGTTACAGCTGGACACCAGCATTCTGGGGAGGAGAGGGGTGGCTGGGGTAAGATAGCTGGCTGGCTAGCCAGGTGGATCTGATTCAGCGTGTTTCATGGGTGAGATGAAGTTTGATATTTGGCTTTTAAAACCACCCAGAAAGCCACATGCTGGCTGATTGGTTGGTTTATGAATCTGATAGCTACTCTTGGCTGGACAACGTCATATCCCAGCCTCTCCAGCTGAGGGCTGGCTGCTGCCCATGGCCTTGATGCTCTCTATCTGAATTCTGCTGCCCTGGCTGTCATGTGGACTCAACCATCTCTTCCAGAGATGCCTGATGAAAGTGGGAAGGCCTGAGAGGCAGGGGCAGGCAGAGGTGACAAGTGACATCAGCAGCCTGTTGACCAGTGCTAGGGAAGGCCCAGTCCAGGCCCTGCTGAAGGCCATCTCTGTTTAGGGACTTGCTAGGACATTTGCTGACAGGTGGTGAAGACATCTGCCCCTGCTCCACCCTCCCTCTGTCTGAACTGCCACATTTCAGCCACCGGCAGACACTCACCTCACATTCGCTCCACACAGATACATCCTAGGTACTTGCATTGAACAAGCTAGACTCCATTCTGTTTGACCCCATTCTGTCTGTCTGAGGAAATGGGGCTCATGTTCCTGTCCCCCCCAATGTGCTTAATCTTTCTAAGGTAGAGGTAAGTGTTACTGAACTTAGGGGGCATCATCTGTACTCTAAAAAGCTGAGTTTGACCACCCATCCTTAAGAAGCCAATTAAAACAATCAAATGAGTATTAAAAATCAGGAAAAGAAGATTTATCCACTGTGGCTGCATTAGAAAACGGGGCATGGACATCCTCTGACCCCAAAGCCCAAGTTCACCCCAAGTTCATGTTCACAGTCTTGAAGTGAGATTAAAGTGTAGATCGAGGGCACATCTAAGCAGTTGTGGTTCCACACACCATTGTCTGGGTTGCAGTCCTATACCGTAAAGTGGTCTGACAAGTTCTAAACCTCTCTGTGGTGACAAGCTCTCCCTTTAGCTGATGTTTTCCCAGCATGAGAGTCCAGGGAATGGCTCGTTTCTCTGGAGTCTATCATCTCAGTGGTCTCACAGTCAGACTGAGAGACACGTCTCTTCAACGTGGCTTCCTTTTCACCAGGCTGGTTACACTGTTACCTGCTCCCTCCTGGGTTGTACAGAGAATGTTCTGCAGAAGACAGAAGGCAAGCCCTTAAGTGACTAGTCACAGGGCCACAGCAGAATGCCGCCATGCCTTGGGTGCGGGGGAAGTGGGGTGGCCAAGAGTAGTGCCACGGAATGAGGAGTTGACGTTTCCCCATGGCTCACTCTGGGGTGAGGCCGACAAGAAGCTCCAAAATAAGAAAGCCTTGGAAGACAGGGTGAGGATTTGGCTCAGGTGCTGAATTTTTGAAGTGACAGTCTTGTCTACCTAGAACACAGAATAGGCCGGCAGCCACTTGGAAAGGCCATCTAGAACCTCCTAGGGGAGACCGCAGCTCTGCGGGGGTTCACAGTGAGAAAGGAGGCAAGTGGAGATCAACAGTGCAAACTGGGAGATATCAACAAGGATGAACCTTAGGCAGGGAAGCAAACTCTAACGCCAGGAGAGCCCTGGACAGGGAGCGGGGATGAAGAGGCCTTTGTGCTCTCAGGAAAGCCCACTGTGGGCTGGGAGAATGGGGGCTTTTGTATTCATGTTCTGCATGAAATGTGGTGGCCAGCTTGTCAACTCCACTTCTCCTCTGGATTCAATCTCCATCTTCTGCCAACACAAACTTAGCAGAAGGCTGTTTCCGTTCTAACCTCTCAGAAGCCTTTCCAGTGCCCCCTTCAGCCCCTCCCTGCATCCCCTCCAACCTCCAGGGATGCTTTGCCTCTGTGTGCATAGCAAACGGTGGCACAGACAGAGTCACCTCAGGCTGGCTTCAGCACTGAGAAGCAGAACCTGCAGCCATGCCCACCGCAGCTGAGGTGGCTCATCCCTGCAGGGCCCTGGGGAAGGACCAAGAAGGTGACAGTTTTCTGGATTTTGTAGAGTTCCCTGCACTTCCAAATGGCTTTTCTGACCACATGAAACCACCATTAGAATTGAAGTCACCTGAGGAGACCTGAGAGAAGACATGGTAGCTTACTGCTGGCAGCCAGAGTGAAGGAAGCCAGGGGGGAAAGGCGACAGGAAAGAGCTCAGCCCGCAGTCTCCATGAGAATCAACTGGTGCCATGTCCCCATCTGTCCCTGTCCCCTTACATTCTGTGTAACCTGGGCACACCAGGTGTGGAAATAGACTGCTCCTCCACTGTCTTCTGGCATTATCTATGCTGCACTGTCACAACTTGAAAACCATCTACATTGGTTTGTTTTGTTTTTTGCAGTGCATAATCAAGGTGACTGGTCCCATCATGATGGCACTACTGCCTCATACTAGGACCTCAGTTCCCATCTCCTTGCTGGCCTTCATCTCTCACTACTACCAAGACTAAATATCACTTGCTCTCATGCCTTTCCTCCCTAAAGGATCAGAACAGATAGACTCAGGCCCCAGCTGGGGACCACATCCCATGAGTAGGTCTCTGATATGGTAGTCTATAAAAGACACCACTCTTGAAGGAAGTTCCCCAGACCTGGGGGTTGTGGTAACCTGGCAAAGGAGACCCATGGGGCTGGACTGGATGGAGAAAGCATCTCTCTGGGTGACAAGAAGTGCTTGTGTCTTTAAGGTGTGTGCCATCCCGAGTGTGGTGACAAAGGCTGTGATGGTCCCAATGCAGACCAGTGCTTGAACTGTGTCCACTTCAGCCTGGGGAACTCCAAGACAAACAGGTAACAAGTGGCTGGAACTGCTGTCTGCAGAGCCTAGAGCCCTGTGTTGTAGTGCTAAAGTGGCCATGTTGAACTATATAACCCTCAAAAGGAGAATGCATCACAGTTAACAGCTTTGCATTTAAAAAGGGAAAAAAAAAAGTTTAGTATTCTGGTTTTAACCACACGAGTAATACAAGTCTATTATGAAAGGGTGAGAAGTTGAACGCTTTGCTGGCCATGCTTAGAAATCATTCTGCATCCATACTAGGTCATACTGGTACACATGCCTGCTCACAGAGGATTGTGGGCATGTGTGATTCAAGAACCCTATACTGTAGGCCTCAGAGGACCAGCAGGGCGACTAGGCTCTTAGACAGGCCACAGCTGGCTGTGGGATTCCCTGGCAGCTCCCTAAAAAGTCTGTGAAATTTCCTGTTCCCTGAAGGAGGGCTCTGACAGACCCGACCTGGGGCACCATCTTAGTTAGGATTTCCCTTGCTGTGAAGAAACATTAGGACCAAGGCAACTCTTAAAAGAGACAGCATTTAATTGGGGCTGGCTTACGGATCCAGAGGTTTAGTCCATCATCATCATAGCAGGAAACATGGCAGCATCCAGGCAGGCATGGTGCTGGAGAAGGACCTAAGAGTTGTACATCTTGATCTGAAAGCAACCAGAGGAGACTGTCTCTTCTGCAAGCAGACAGGAAGAAGGTATCAAAGCCCACTCCCACAGTGGGATTGGATTCCTGTTCTTCAGACCACCACAGACACCTAGCCTATGGCCAACTGTCCCAGCTCAGACTGTCCCTTCTGTGAGGAGTATGCTAGCCTCAGACCCTAATACGACTCCCTAATAGGCTTGAAGTTTCCCTTCTTTTTTTTTTTTTTTTTTCCAGAGCTGAGAACTGAACCCAGGGCCTTGCACTTGCTAGGCAAGCGCTCTACCACTGAGCTAAACCCCCAATCACCACCCCCCTTCTTTTTATTTATTTAATACAATGCACAAACCTTCCTGAGCATCCACCATGGCCCGAGTGTGCCGAGAATGGAAGGCCGAGGTGACAGCAAGACAGTGCTGTGCACACTAAAGGTCTGGATGACAGATGACCTCAGCACTGCTGAAGCATGTCTGTGAGGGCCAGGCAGGCCAGGCAGGCCAGGCAGGCCAGGCAGGGGTGTGCTATACACAGTGGATGTAAGATGCAGATCTTGCTGTATCCCGAGTCCCCATTCCCAGACCTGGGACACACCCTGGCTCTGAACAAGGGCAGTCATTTATAGCTTCATTCACTGACCATCAAACTTATTCTATGCAAGCACCAAAGTAGGATTTGACCCAGTCAGAAATTCCAAGCCTGGGAGATAATGGTGCACACCTTTAATTCCAGCACTCAGGAGGCAGAGACAAGTGGAGCTCTGAGTTCGAGGCCAGCAGAATGAGTTCCAGGACACCCAGGGCTGCACAGAGAAACCCTGTCTCAAAAGGGCACGAGGGAGGGAGGGAGGGAGAGAGAGAGAGAGAGAGAGAGAGAGAGAGAGAGAGAGAGAGAGAGAGAGAGAGAGAGGTTGCTGTGATTAGACAAGGTCTCCCTGTGTAGCCCAAACTGACTTTGACCTCAGACTCTTCCTGCCTACGCCAAATGTTGGTATTATAGTTGTAGTCTTCCAGACCCAGCTCCTGGGATTGGATTCCTGTTCTTCAGACCTGTCTGTTTGTACCTAGGACACCGGCGCCCCCCTCCTCCCTCCCAAGGTGCAGTCAGCAAATATAGGGGAACTTATTTATGGTTTAACCTGCCCCCTGGGATTCTGTTTTACCCACCTAGCTATGAAGCCTCAGCCCATGGAAGAACCACCCAGGGTGGGCACCGGGTTGGAAGGAAACAAGATCCTTACCTGCCCTTGCTCCCACAGGAAGTGTGTGAGCGAGTGCCCCTTGGGCTACTTTGGGGATGCAGCTGCAAGACGCTGCCGTCGCTGCCATAAGGGATGTGAGACGTGCACGGGCAGGAGCCCAGCACAGTGCCTGTCTTGTCGCCGTGGGTTCTATCACCACCAGGAGACGAACACGTGTGTGACCCTCTGTCCTGCCGGACTTTATGCTGATGAAAGTAAGTGGGCTGTCTACAGACACAAGCGTAGATGAGTTGGCTCCCCTTCTGGACCATGCTCCCCTATTTAGGGAGGGTTTCCTGGGCCGTTGGCTTCTTGTCCTCTCTGGTCTTTTGTGGAACCTTGCACCAGGCCAGGGGGCGAGGATGTGAAGTCACAGCACTCAGCAGCGGTAGCCTGCAGCACAGTGGTGAAAGCACTGTTGAAATTAGTCCCGCACACTGAATTCATTCTCTACTGAGGACGGGATGCAGAGAAAAGAGCTTGTCCACAGCTCATCCTCGCTATAGCGCTGCGGGCTTCAATGCAGGCTTCCATAGCTGGGCGAGTGAAACTCACTCTGCAAGAGATGAAAGAGAAGGTTTGTGCTAACAGCTCTCAAATGAGCTGAGGACTTTGGGAACTCTGCAGGTATCACCCCGACTTTAGTCCTCCCATTTTAACCCCTGCACTGGTCCAGCCTGTCGCCTGTCATACCATGGCTGTTAGCCCTGGAGAGAAGGAGCCAGGAAGTTTTTAAAGACATATCAAGTCATCAAGAAACGACTCCATTTAGAGGGGAAATGGCAAGTCACATAGGAACATTTCCCAGGCTTTGGGGACACCTGTCAAGGCTGCCAGCCAGGCTCACTTTCAGCTGGACACACTGGTTCCTCACCTTGCTTGGCCAGGTCAGCCATCCTTCACCTGCTGAGCACCAGCTGAGTATGTGAGATGCCACCCACAGGCCTTGACTCTCAGGCCTGGCATGTAGCAATGATGCCAGCTGGGGTTTGATGAGGCACCTGCACAGATGAGCTTGGTACTAAAGCTTGGGAACACAGGTGGGACTGGGAGTACCCCAGTGGCTGCTGAGGAGGAGGGGTAGAGTCCTGCCTGCCTGGGAGAGGAGCCAGTGGCCTCCAGGGTACCTCAAAGGTTTATAAAGATCTGCACCTGATACAAATATACTCAGTGATTGGCTCCAGTTACTGTGGCCTAAGCAGAACCAATGTGTCTCCTGTAGAAAAGAGCCACCTCTGAAGCCAGCCGGTCCTTTGACTTGATTGAGTTACTGCAGAGAAGGATGTGGGAAGCTCAGGGGCTAACACCAGACTAACACCCGGGTTCATGGTCATTTCCTGCTCCCCTCTGGTGACGGCATTGGGAACAGCTGTCAATACCAAGGCCACCAGGCATGCTGGGGCTTATTTTCCATTCTGAGCCCCTCCATGTCACCCTGCCTTTCTGCAGGTCAGAGACTCTGCCTCAGGTGCCACCCGAGCTGTCAGAAGTGCGTGGATGAACCTGAGAAGTGCACTGTGTGTAAGGAGGGATTCAGGTGAGCCCGCCCTGAACCGGGGGAAAAAAAAAGAAGGCAGGATCCACACTGTGTTTGCTTTCCGGAGAGTTTGCTTCTTTTCCTGGAAGCTAAAATGTCAAAGGCACAGAGCCCAAAGAGTCCTGGCTGTCAACTCAGGGGACCACTGAAGAAGAGAGATTGAAGGCTGGGCTTGGAAAGTTGATTAAAGTAACAGTTGAACACATGAGATAACAATAGTTGCTGTTGGGATGGTGGTGGGGGGGGGGGTTGTTGGGAGAATTCCTAGGAAGCACATGGCACTTTCCTCTGCAGTAGTAAACCCCTCTACTCCAGTTCCCCTCCTGGCCCAGGTCACAGCTGCAGTGGCTGGCCTACCCTCCTTCCTGGCCATCCTCCTAGTGGTGAGATTTTCCCCCCTCACCACCTCAGCTTTCTCCTTCATCCAGAAAGTCAACTTGGCTCCCTGAGGATGTTCCGTCATTTCTTGATCCTCCCTGTTCCACAGCGCTATTTTAAATTCTTTTGTTTGAATCATTTACTGCAGCCAAGTGTCTCCTGTAGTGACACTTGCATTTAGTGACATCAAAATGCATATTACCAGTTACCATCCCAAAGTTTGGAAAGCATATATTAAGAAAGCTGTAGACACACCCATGCAGAGAGTCTAGCCCCATGGGCTCCTTGGAAAGAAAGAAGTAGAAGGAGTCATCAGGGCTTAGGAACCTCAGGGGTTTCTGTCCAAACGACAGTGAGGCTAGGTGAAGCCCGAGCGCCTGTATTTCCAGCAGATGCCCAGGTGAGGGGATGCTGTGGTCCAGACCGGGGGCAGCAGGTGCACCAGGAGACCCTTCAAGGCTGCATCCCACTCACCCAGCTCACCCTCTCCTCCCACTGCTGCTGAGGCTAGAGCTCACCTCAGAGGGGAAGCTCTGTAATGAGGAACGACGGATGAGTGAGTACATAGAGACCTTAGAAACGGCCAAGGCCGTAGAGACCATCTGCTCTTTCTGCAAATGTTCCACCAATGGTGCCCCATTTAACCTTTATCGCAACTTATGAAGTCATTGGTGTTACACACGGTTTTCATGCAGGGGAGATCAATGAATGTCCCAGAAGGCTCCATGTGACTGCCTTGGTGACATTGCCTGCATCCTGCCCTTTCACATCAGAGTCTGGGGGACAGGAAGGGAAAGCAAGACCTTCCAACTTGTCACATCGTACTTGCTGCTCCTTTAAACCTGTTAGCTAGACAGAGCAAGATTAGGAGCAAAGGGTCCAGGATCCACGGCTCCAGGAAGATATCCCCCCAGAAGGGAATATAGCTGAGAGAAAGGAGACATTTTACTAGAGGCCATGGCTGGGGGCTGAGAGGAGCCGGCTTTAATATCCTGGGCTCCTCTAGCACTGGTGTGGGCCCTCAAACCCTGGGCTGCTAGCATAAGGTACAAAGGATAGAAGACTGTGGATCCAACTCCCTGAAACCTATTTCCCAGAGGACCTATCTCTGTGTCCTGTGGGGAAGAGCAAAGTCGGGTGCGGATGCAGGGGAGGAAGAGCCTCTCAGGCAGCAGTCACTCTGCAGGAATGATGGCTGCAGTAATATGCTTTCACGGAGGAGCACAAACAAAGCAGGGAAACATGGCCAGCCATAATCCACAGAAAGCTTCCTTTTATTGCCCAATATCCTCCTCAGCTGTGACTTCAAATCATTGCTGTCACGTCACAGCTGTGAGAGAACAGCCTAGCCGCCGCCTCCCGGCCATCCATCTCTTTAGGGGGATAAACACTGGAGGGGTTCACAGGGAAGTTATTACAAACATGATTTAACTGTCCTGCATGATGGCCCTGGCATCACTGTGAGGAAAAGGCCCAGGCGAGCATCTGCCATCTGTGGTGAGGAGCTCGCAACCCTGTGGGCACCACCCCACTAGATGGAGGTGCAACACGTGGGAGTGGGGGTGGGGGTTTCCTACTCTATTTATGTAGTACAGAACACTTATGTTCTGGACATCAAAACATGAATGGGTGGATGATAGCCACTGGCTACCCCACAAACCTTACTTAATTCTCACACCTATCCACCCACACCTGGCACCAGAGCCCACAAGTTGAGAACTCAGTGCTCGATGCCGATCCTGCTTCTGAGGCTAGACCCAGACCCCAGGGTGAACCATCCTGGCTTCCAGCTGGCTGTCGGAGTTCCCTCGGCCTCTCCTTGGGTCTGATTGCTTTGCTACTACACCTGCTCCCAGAACCGGGTGGCGTTTCCTTACTTTAGCCATGTATTCCACAGGTGTTAAAAAGGAGGCAGATGAAGTGGTATTACACATAGAGCAACACTGGCAGGGTCAAGGACCTCCCATTCCTGTGGAGTTGGGTGCAACACCCTCCCAGCAGGTGAATGGATGTGTTCTTTGTGTTCAAAATGGTCCTTGAACTCATGGCAGTACCCCTGACTCAGCCTCCTGAGTTAAGTATATGTTCTTGTTTATCAACTTGGAAACTCCAAATCATGTTTCTTGGAGTTGCCATGGAGACTCCATTATGGAGTTAATGTTAATGTTATTGGCCATTGGTGACTAATTGCACCTTCAGTTTCTTTCACCTCCTCTGAGGTTGGGGTGGTGAGACTGGAAGTTCCTACTCTGATCAATGGTTTGTCTACCTGGCAACCAGTTTCCCCCACCATGAAGCCACAGAAGAGCCCCCAGCACCAGTTATCTCACTAGCATGCAAAATGACACTTATTGATTCTAAAGAGTTTTGGAGTTGTGTGCCAGGATGAGACTAAATATATATTTCTAATTATAAATCACATCACAGCAGGACATGCTGGAGCTGACAGGTGCACTCTAGAGCCTCGGCTCAATCTGTTTATCGGCAACCCCATTTACAACTGTGTATCGTACACAGTGCAATCCCAGGAACCAAAGACAGCATAGTAGGTGACACTTCTTTACACTGCCGTGTGCCAGACACTGACAGTTATATGTATTTGTTCAGTGAATCTGCCAAGCAGCTTTATGCCATAGGAACCAACTCCTAGGAGGAAATGGGCCTTGCTGGCTCGCCTGGGGTAGCTGGTGGTGGAGCCAGGTCCTGTATCAGTGGTCTGTGTCCATGATGCTTTGCCGGGCTGCCTAGCTAATGAACAGGTATACAGGCACTGATAGGGTAAGAAAGGAAGGCAGAAGCCAGATGTGGCAGGCTGCCAGATGCCAGAGGCTCTTGTTTCAAGTTCATGTAAAACAGGAGAGTAAGGAAGAAACCAGAGCAGATCCAGAACTAAAGGTCAACACACACACACACACACACACACACACACATCCTCTGGGGACTCAAACCAGTAAGCTGGAACTAGCTTGCCGCAGTGGCAACTGCTCAGTGCTCCAGATTTCCAGGGAAATGGGAGATTTCTGATTCAGGTCTCAGAAAAAGCTACAGAGATAATTTCTGACTCAGGTCTCAGGAAAAGCTACAGAGATAAGCCATCCTAGCACAGGAGAAAGCTGGAAGCTCTGACCTCTTGCAGCAGGCTGGAGGCCTCAGAACCTCCAGCTGGCTTCAGGATGGCTTTGCCAGCTTTCATTAGCTGGGAACTATCGGTGACACAAGGCGCTGCGCTCTGATGACTTTCATTTCCTCCTGTGAAAAGCGTTTGAGGACAGATTCTAATTTAATTAGAATTTCGGGACAGACATGGAAACTGGCCTACTTTTCTTCTTACCAGCCTGGCACGGGGCAGCTGCATTCCGGACTGTGAACCGGGTACCTACTTCGATTCAGAGCTCGTCAAATGTGGGGAATGCCATCACACCTGCCGGACCTGTGTGGGTAAGCTGCCAAGGCTTTGGTCTCATTGGACATTTGTATGCTTGCTCCCGGAGGTGAACAGGCCAGCTACCTTGAAATTCAGGAAGTTCTGTAACTTTGTGGGTTCCTGGATTTATTACAGAGTAAAATTTAAAGGCAAGGGGCTTAAAGTGTAATTCACGGGTAGAGCATTTGCCTCCTGTGTAGGACCTCTGGGGGAAATAAGACTGTAAAACCACAAAGGTCCTCCTAGACTCCCAAGGCTGGAGTGGGAGAATGCGGAGCTGCTGTTTAATGAGCACAGAAGTGCAAGTTAGGGGAAATGAGACAGAGGGTAGTAATGACTGCCCACTGGTGTGAACTCAGTAATGCCACCCGACTACACACTTGAAGATGTTTGATCCGGTACAGTTTGCTATGTATCAGATACCAACAGTTTTTTAAATTAAAAACAAAACCACAATCCAAACCGCAGAGAGAGACCCACTCTGAGCAAGTGGCCCTGGATTTCCCAGCTTTAAACCCATAGCCGTCCTTTGGTTCCGAATGCAGAGCAAAAGCCACGAGCGCTTCTACACAAGAGAGAGGAGGTTCAGCAGCTCGTAAGCTGGCTGGCTTTAAAACTCTAGTCTTGCTGCAGAATTAACTAAAACGCAGCACCATAAAGACTGAGAGGCCTCTGAGAGGTGTGGGGCCTGAGCCGGGCGCCAGCGCCGAGTGATAAAGCAGAACTTCAGTTCTCTGTAACCCTCTCCACTTATTCTGAACGTTTTAGTCAGAGAGGGAAAGACTGCCATAAACAATTTTACATGCATTATCGTTTCCCATCGAGATTATAGCACCGATGTCTCCGGGCACAGGTTTTATGCAGAGTGTAGCGGGGATTTCATTCATTTTATTGGGTTTCATTTTGCAGTCCTCCGCATGCGTGGTGAGTTATGTGCTCAGATCCGTTCCAGGTGAAGCATTCTCCTCCGTTTTCTTCCCGCCCCCAGCACTTTGGTGCCTTCTAAGAAACTCACGTTAGATGGAGTTTTTGCTGCAGTGACAATATAAGAATTAGGTCTCAGCTAAATCTCGTTTGCCACAAAACCATTTATTAAAAAGGCCAGAAGGCGGGTACCGTCGTCTTCCGTGTGGTCCCGTGGGGGCCTCATACTGCTATCAGCTGTACTATCCAAGTGGACGTGCCAGAGATCCCAGCATCCACAAGCCACGGGTGGTGCTGACCCTAGCCCACTGTGCATGCCTCCCTCCACCCCATCCTCAGACAACCCCAGAAGGATCTAGGCTTAACCTTAGCAAGAGGCTTTTCCATGGGTAGACGCCAGCTTTCCTCAGAGAGTTGCCCTTGCTGGTTTTTATGTCTGGATTTTAGTCCTGGTTTAAGAAGTGTCTCCAGTGCTACCTGTTTAAATGTCAGAGTCACTTGAATCCATAGCACTGAGGGCTATGGTCCTTTAACTCTTTTGACTTCAATAATTCAATTCGCCTGTCTTTCTCGAGGTCCCCAGACTGCCTAGCAGGCAGTGGCATTGGATCACTCATAAGTTTTCTTATCTCAGTCCCGCGTCTCCTCCCTCCCTTGAAGCATTTCTTTCAATATCAGGCAGCTGCAGAGCTCTTAGAGGAGAGGAATTCTCCATGTCTCCCCATGGGGGCTCTTTTTAACTTGTCTAAAACACACTTAACTCGAGGCAGTGATGGGTCCCAGAGCCTTCTCCTCCCCACTCACAGTCATCGGGAGCTCCTTGCTCCATGTCACGTGTTATCTCCCTTGAAGCACCTGTGCCTGATGCCATCTTTAGTTCAGCATGGTGGCTAGCCTGCTGTGGTCCAAGTACCCTGGGACTGAGGCTCTCCTGACTACCTCCAGGGCTGGTGCCCAGAGCATCCTGGCATTGAGGTTGTGAATTTTGGCTCGGTGTTGATGGGCTGACCCATGGGAGAGGGAAGTGCTGCTTTGCACCTATCCACCCAGGGCAAGTGGCAGCCAGTGGACATGTGTACATGCTCGCTAGATCATGGGGCAGTTCCCTAGGCCCTTGGGAGGGTTGACCCTGGCCTGTGCCTGGGAAAACCCAACAAGAAACAGCAAGAGAAAGAAATACCACAACAGTTCCAGAGAGGTTTCCAAAGAAACCTTAGCGCTTCTCACAGCATGGTTTTCTTGCCTCTACACAAAGGTCTGTATCTCTATTTGTACTAGACATAGCATGGTGGCTTAGCATAAGCATAGCCCATTGTGCCGTTTTCATTAGCACTGTGGGGGCTCTTACTGCTGGTGCCCACAGGCCTCTAGAGACCGAATGGAATCCTTGAGAGGTTTTGAGTATGACATTCATTAGTAGTTATGAGAGTAGTTTCATAGCAAATGTGCTCACCAGCATGTTTTGTTGTTAAGATATATGTAACGTAAAGTTTACAATCTCAACCACTCAAAAAAATCTAGTTGACACATCGGTACTGATTTTTGAGGTTCCATGATCTCTTTCAGTGCCTGCATTCAATGTGTGATGGCTAAGTCAAGGTCATGAGTGTTTCCATCTCCCCAAATATTTATTTCTATGTGTTGGGAACCCTCAAGGTCTTCCCTTCTAACTATTCGGAAACATGACTGCATATTGGATACTGTGGTTGTCCTATTCTTGCTATAGTTGGCATTGGTGTCTTTCATTAGCAACATACTTGGCAAAAGCAACTTTTTGATGGATTTGTGTTGGCTCGTGGTTTGTGGATGCCCTCCGTTGTGATAGGGAAGGCACGATAGCATGAAAGGCTCTAGCAGTAGTAGAAAGAGTATGCACCAGCTGGCCACGCTGCATGCCCAGCTAGGAAAGAGAGATGCATGCTGGGGCTTAGCTGGCCTCCTGCTTCCCCCCTTTTTATTCAGTCCAGTGCCTCAATGCATGGGGTGGTGCCACCCACATCGAGGGCAGTTAGACTTCACTGGAAATGTCCTCATAGACAAGCCAGAGGTGTGTCTCCAGGTGGTTCTAAATACACTCAAGCTGACAGTCAGGACATCACAGGCACATCAGGAGAACTTGCCCTCTGGGACTGTTCAGATGCGATTGTTCACACCCTTGCTGTGCCTGCCATCCCAGCATGGCCATTTTCAGATGCACAGATCAGTGGCTTTAAGCATATTCACATGGGCTTGTCATGGCCATGACCATGGCCATCATTCACCTCCAGAGTTCTAGCATTTTTCCAACTGATCCTGCAGCCAACACCGTTTTCTAATTTCTTATTTTCTGGTGCTAGGGACTAAACCCAGTGCCTCAAAGCCGGGCGGTGTGGAGCACAACTTTGATCCCAGCACTTGGGAGGCAGAGGCAGGTGCATCTCTGAGTTCAAAGCCAGAAGTTGGTCTGAAGAGTGAGTTCCAGGACAGCCAGGGGTAGACACACACACAACTTGTCTCAAACAAACAAACTAATTAGAGAATCCCAGTTTGAGGGGTAGGTTGGCCACACAACTACACCATAAGATATTCTTGTCAATTACAGAAGCCTCAAAACAGAGCCCTGGGGCTCACTAGCCAGTCAGTCTATCCTAATAGTGAGCTCCAAGCCAAAAGGAGTTCTTATCTCAAAAGTGATAGGCAGTTTTCCTGACAGTTTATCTGGTGTTGCCTTCCAAGCTACACACACACACACACACACACACACACACACATACACACACACAGGTACATATGCCTTCATGCACAAGAAAAAAGTGAGAACCATGTGGAGATAATTTGGGTACTTAGGGTTTCTATTGCTGTGAAGAGACACCACAGCAATTCTTATAAAGGACAACATTGAATTGGAGCTGGCTTACAGTCCAGAGTCATCATGGTGGGAAACATGGTAGCATGTAGGGAGACATGGTGCTGGAGAGGTAGCTGAGAGCTCTACACCTGTACCTGTAGGTAGCAGGGAAAGACAGTATGCCACTAGGCCTGTTCCTTGGTGACATACTTCCTCCACCACAGCCACATCTACTACAACAAAGCGATTCCTCAGTAATACCACCCTCTATGAGTCTATAGGGGCTGTTTTCATTCAGACAGCACAGGGACCACGCCCAGTTTAGCCCAGTGAATCTCAGACCCCATCACATCAGCATTCATATGTTTGTGTTCTACCCTCACAGCACAACTCAGCCTGGCCACTGAGTGGCTACTGAATGATTTTATCCTAAAACTGATGGTAAAGGAAATGCATGCAATTGAAGTCAGTCACCAAGGCCCTAGCAGTGCTTCCCACTGGGCTAAGCTTAGGCCTCTGATGTTCCCATCTGTGAAGTGGGGAGGGTGAACTACCCCCAGAAGTCACATACCCAGCCCTCACTGAGCTCCTAGGAAGCTGTGTGGGCAGCCTAGGGACATCAAAGTGTTCCCACAGATATTCTAGAACACCAGACATGTTCATGACATCTGCTTCTTCTCCTGCACCTGTCAGGGCCCAGCAGAGAAGAGTGTATTCACTGTGCAAAAAGCTTCCACTTCCAAGACTGGAAATGTGTGCCGGCCTGCGGTGAGGGCTTCTACCCGGAGGAGATGCCTGGCTTACCCCACAAAGTGTGTCGAAGGTATGGTCTTCTGGGCTGTAGCCCAGGCTGATGCAGAATGGTGGTTATCTGGGCACTGTAGAAAGAGCAGCTGGAGGGCCAGGTGTGGTGGCGGTGCCCCCGGAGCCTAGGGGATTGACAGGCCTTGTCGACTGCTGCTGTAGGGGCAGAGGGCAGACAGGAAACCATTTACTGAGGAAGGGATGTCTATAGTTAGTGATCGCCAAAGTCACAAGCCAGCTGGCAGCCTTCAAGCCTCTCTTAATGTCTAATTATTTGTGAAGCACTTTCCATATGCAGGCCCTGGGTAGCAGTGGGCTAGGACAGGAAACAGAATTCACAAGGTGCTGCCACACAGCCCTCCCACCCCAGCAGCAGATGGTACAGGGCACTGGGCCTCAAGCCATGGTGCTGTATGCTTTCACATTATAGGTGGCCAACGAAACCACATTTATGGGAGTTAACGCTTTTTCTAAGTTACATATTTTAGATAAAATGGTCATGTCCTCATTGCAAACCCAGTCCTGGCATAGACAGTGTGCATGTGTTTTAACCCTCTGTTCTCTGTCTATTCCTCCCATGAGCACATACACTTGGCAAGTGTCCCTGGACCCAAGGGTGCTCCCTTGTACTGTGGGACATGGACTGTTCCAGGAGCAGGCATGCTTTCTTCTATGCCTGGCTGGCTGTGCCTTGTACTAACTCAGGACATCACAAACAGGCCAGGAACAGGAAAGGCAGCCTGTGGTATGAGCAAGAGGAAGGCATTTGAAGGTGACAGTGCTGATGCTGTGGAGGTATGGTGCTGATGCTGTGGAAGCATAGTGCTGATGCTGTGGAGGTGTGGTCCTTGAGGGAAGTGGAAGAAGGGGATTGCTATCTGCAAAAGACTCAAAGCAAAGCCACCCTGAGAAACTTGTGTCTGAACAGAGGTGGGAAGCCATGCCCAGATCCCACTCCCAGTAACAAAGTCCACAGTGGGCTCTGCCTCCTGGGCTATTTTGAGAATTATAGTGCATTGTCACCTATACACGGCGAGCTGATGAGAGCAAGTCCTTGCACTGGAATAAGAAGGGCCAGTGCGGGGAAGGAGCAACTTATGTCTGTAGAAGAGTCAGCACCCTGCCGTGTTGATTCTGAAACAGGGCACTCACCCCCAACCTCCTCCTGCCGTGCTGAGTCCTGCGCGCAGGACTGTGGGCACAGCTGTCTGCAGTAAACCTTTCATTTCGCAAGCCAGCTGCTTTACTGATAATTAAACCAAGGACAACAGCACAGGGACAGCATGGAATTTAATGATGATAATCACTTTCATTTGTCAAGTGCCCCAGACTCCCAGGGATGCTGACTGTGGCATCCAGAGGCCATGGTGTCTCAGTCCCGAGGAGACAGGAGAGAAGCCAGCCACAAATGACCCTTGGACAGAAGTTCCTAGGTACTAGTTTCTATCTGAGGAAATGCTAACAGCCCCAGAGGGGAGTTCAGCCTCAGCTCGGAGCTGACATACAGATCCTGGGAAAACACCCCCAGGAGCCTTGCAGAGCCCCCAAGTGAGGAAGTGACAGAACTTCACACAGTTCCACAGCACAGAGCCTCTGGCCCAAGGGATGAACCTTTCCCTAAGCCTGAGTCATGGCTCTGCGTGCCTCTCCCAGCTCAGGCAGCAAGTCCCAGAATGCTACCTCTTACCATGCTTCCCCTGCAGAAGAGCCAGGGAAGCCGCAGGGAACACATCACTGTTTGAGGGCTAGCCATAATGGCGCAGGTCTGTTGGTTGCTACCCTGAGTACAAAGACGACGTGTAGGAGCTGAAGTCTGAACCTGGAGACAGTCCGTGATGGTGTCTCAGAACTGCTGGCCACACTCAAGACTCAGTAAAGGAACTTTTACTCCCAAGTGAGGACCTCTTGGCAGAAAATGAGAACAACTCTGGGGTTCTTGCTGCAAGGATAGTCTTTCCACTTCTTCCCCCTCCATTCTCCCAACTCCTCAGTAGGTACAGAAGTTCTCGGGGTGTGCTTCTAGCCTGGTGTGTACCCAGACGGGAGCTTGATGAGGGCTCCTTGAAGCAAGAGGTCATAGGTAGGTTTCCCGCTGTGGTACAGAGAGGGGTCTGTGGTGGGCACAGCTCTCCCTCTGGAATCTGGCAGGGTAAAGTTGCCATGGTGTTTTAGAGGTGGCATGGTTACTACAGAGGAGCCGTAGGTACCCTGAAAGCCCCTTTTCTTGAGACCACTGCCAATACAGTACTATGCCAGTCGAGTCCGAAGCAGGAGACGGATGGGGCGTCTGAGGAGTGGGTATGGGAGTTATCACCTCTCCCTCAGGAAGGTGTTATGCTCAGTTCTTCCCCACAGAACTCCAGATGAGCACCCAGGGTGGCCAGCACCACACTCTGGGCCTCCTGAGACCTGTGTGAATCCCCCCAGCTGAGCTTTCCTGGGCTTCTGGTGGCTGAACCCAGACTTGCTCAGCTGTGACATTTTATTGGCAGTTTGTGCTGCAGAAATAGCAAACAGAAGCACCCTCCCTCCATCCTGCTGAGCTCAGTGAGCGGTGTGTGAAGAACTGAGCTGTACCTGGCTGGGCTCTCACTGCAGTCTACTCCATTCCGTAGCTCTTCGTGATTGAATTAACGCTCAGCCAAGTGCCTGCAAATCTCTGGGGCTCCGAGCCTTCCCGACAACTGACATTCTTTGAAATGGCTGGCCTTACATGCGTTTCCATGAAAGAAGCCAGTAGGATCTCCAGGGGTCCTGTGTCATGAGGACCCAGACAGTGTGGCTAGATCCAGACACCAGGGACTTCCCAGAAGTCAGCTTACACGCTGATCTGAAACCAGGGCTCTGAGCTCTAGCTAGTTCAGCATTCTCCACTGCATCTGGAATAAAAATCCACCTCGCCAAGCTGAGGAGAAGCTGCCTTAGGGCTTCTTCTGACTTGGATTAAAACCCTCGGGGACATTTCATCACTGAAAGTTTCACATAGGTGGCCACAGGCATCTTTCTTAAACATGTCACCCCTAGGGCAGGCCAAAGCAAAGCTGAGCTAGACTTCTTCCCCTCTCCCAGGCCTGTTCCACACTTAATTAGCAGCAGCAGCAGGGGAAGTTGGAAGCAAACAGGAGCCACTGTGGAGTCCTGGTCACCTGGAGCTGGATATAGCATCAGAGGCAGCTCGAGTACACACAGAGAACCGTGCAGAGTCACGCTGAGTTGTTTCTGTCAAGAGCCATACAACACATAATTCAGGCTTGCAGCAGCCTGCCTATTAGAGCTACTTAGCTTTACCACTGGCGCACAGAATACCCATAGACCAGGGGGAAATGAACCCATGTTCCCGTGAGCATGCTGAGTGTGGACTTCAAGTGTGGTCCACTTTTGTGACCTGAGATCATAGCACTCTGCATTAGCAGGAGTCATGGGGTCAAGCTGTCTATCTGTGGAAGCAGGAGTAGAGATGGGCCTGCCCCCTCTCCAGATGTCCAGCAGATGTCAAGCATGCTAGTCTGGGTGGTAGCAGCAGTTTTCGGGTCAGCTCCAGAGACAGGTTCGCAGTGGTCCTAGGCAGTCTGCATCCCCTACCCGAAGTCCTGACAGCCGTCACAGCCAGACAGCTGGAAGCTCTGGGGGGCGCACGTGGGGAGTGGATTAGTGTCTACCAGAGTGTCCAGGTGGGCCACAGAGAGTCTCAGAGAGCAAGGCCTGGCCTCCCCTCCTGAGAATGCTCCTGGCAACTGACTCTGGCAGCCATTGCCTTCCTGTGGCAACAGAGAGGTCAGTCAGGCAAGAATGGCGAACCAACATTGGTGCATGTCAGGGTATCCTGAGGGTCCCGGTTACTCCTGAGACTTTGTGAGTGCATGCTGGGAGGTTTTGGGATCGGAACCCCCATTGTCCCCAAAGCTCAGGAAGAGGTGCTGTCTTCCCACAGATGTGAGGAGAACTGCCTGAGCTGCGAGGGCTCCAGTAGGAACTGCAGCAGATGTAAAGCCGGCTTCACACAGCTGGGAACCTCCTGCATCACCAACCACACGTGCAGCAATGGTGAGCACTACGGAGTGACCTCAGAGCTGCCCAGGAGGCAGTGCAAGGAGGAGAGAGTGGAGGGAGGCGTGGCTACCCAGAGCGGGAGTGCTCACCTCTGACCTGATTGACCATTTCCTTGGCTACATGGCCTAACAGTAGTTCTGTTTGTGCCCTGCTCCCACTCTCCCCACATGGGCTACAGACAGCAGTCTAACTTCCCCGTACAAAAGGGAAAGACCTCATCCTCAGGACTAGGTGGACAGAGTTGAGCCCCAGCTGTCTCCAGGGAGCTTCTTTACCTATGCTAACGGAGGGCCCTGGCTCTGCAGATAGATGGTGGGGGGTGGGGAGGATAAATTATAAAAAACAGAAACTCAGAAGAAATCCAGACAGTGGGGATGCCAGGCAGGAGGAGGGTCAGCGGGTTACTGTGTCCTGGAAGGGAGACTCATACTGAACAAGAAGCGGGGAGGAGCTGCGTGGAGCCAGTGCTGGACACCATGTCCTGTTATGCAGGAAAGGGGAGCCATGACCCCACGTGTCCATGGGTGGATAGCTAATCCCTGGACATAAAGCTGGCTTGGCCCTGCCCTGGCAGAGTGCCTACACACAGCACTCCACAGGTAGCCTGTTTGCCTTGTTTGCCATTTGGATTTGGAAAATCCTGTCCTTTCAAAGCCCAGGAGGCAAGTCCCTGTTTAGGTACCTGTTTAGGAAGTCCTTGCTCAGGTACCAGCCCTAGAAAATGAGGCTGCCATTGGACAGCCTGCTCCCAAGTAACAATGTAGAGGCAGGGATACCAGTCTCCGCTGCTCTCCCCATTGCTGAGTCCTGCCTGCCCGTCTTTGCCCTCCACCTCCCCCATGGGAATGTCCCCTAGACTGCATTCTTGAAGCCTGTTTTCTTTCCTGCTCCAGCCCTGCACCTTTGGCTGCACCCCTTTCTTCATGACCAGTCACTACCACAGTGCCCCCAGAAAGAGGCTCACATGGGTAACAATGACCCCGTGTGTGGCAGACCCTCCATCTCACCTCCCAAAGCCCTTTCAGGAACTCCCCGCCCCCTCTTCACTTAAGCTCAGCAGAACTCCCATACCCCAGTGCCACCCAGGCCTCCCTGAACTTTGCATTGAAATGGCTCATGAGGGAGACCCTGCATCCTGCCTGGTGTACCATCAGTGCTGGCAAATGGAGAACAGCTGAATCTTAACAAGACCAAAAATCTGACCCCCTCCTTTTCCTTTTCTGTTGCCAGCCGATGAGACCTTCTGCGAGATGGTGAAGTCCAATCGGCTCTGCGAACGGAAGCTCTTCATCCAGTTTTGCTGCCGCACCTGCCTCCTGGCTGGGTAGGGGCACCAGCTGCCCGCAGAGGGCAGGGTCCTCCTGTCTGCCCGTTTGCCCATCTACCTTCCTACAGATGGTCAGCCATAGCCTGTTCCTTGGGGTAGCCCTGCATCTGACAGCTGTATCTCCCCCAGAGCTGGGTTCTACTGCAGCATCTCTGAGCACCTGAACAGGTGGAGGTGGCCCTTAAGGATATGTGGCTAAATTGACAAAAATCCCCTTGAACTCTGCTTGCTGGCTGCAGTCTAAAGTTGGACTCAAAACAGGAACAAAAATGAATTGTGAGACTCATACCTGCAGCTTCGGAGTGGCTTCTGGGACCCTAGTTTACTGAGACTTCAAGACCAAAGCAGAAAAAGCGAGATGCCTGGCGTCACATCACGTCCTCCTCCCACATATCTGTGTGGCCGTGACAAATCTCAGCGAGTCGGCTGGCAGGACCCTATGCTGCCCTCACCTATGATGAAGGGCCTCGCTTCCTCCCTGTGCATCACTGGCCACCAAACAGCCGGAGGGACAGTTTGATCGGACTGTAAATAAAATGGGTTTCAGGGCATAAGATGTATGACCACTAGAGAGAGAATCTATGTCTACGCAGTCAGCTCCTTCCGAAACGGCAGCCCCGGCCTGGACGGCCTAGCACCAAACCGAAATAGGTCCACTCATCCTCTCTTCAGCGTTCTCTTCTGAGTGAGCCGAGCTGTCCACATGGCTGTTCTACCTGTGTCCCTGGGGCCTCCTGGGCCCGAGCCACCAGCCATCTACAGCTACAGAGCCTGTGAAGGAGGATCCAAAGGAGCTACTTAGGATTAGCCAAAAGACATCTGATGGCCAGGCAGTTCCATAAACATGCAAAGCCAGCCCCTGAATCACTAGTCGCCAGCCCTCCATGGCACACAACTGCTTTTCAAGTGTATTTGGCCTCTGCACTCGGGACTCTCTGTTCTTGGGTGGATGCTGCGCTGGTCCAGTATGGTACAAGCCTACATGATAGAGCTGGATTGATTTTTCTGCCAAGCCTGTGTGGGCATTTTATAAGCTACGTGTTCTAATTTTTACCGATGTTAATTATTTTGACAAATATTTCATATATTTTCATTGAAATGCGCAAATCCGCTTGCTCAGTTCCCTGAGCTAAGGGAATAACACTTGCCTTAAATTTCCCCAACCTCGTCTCTCTCCACATGGTCCTGCTCTCCTCTCTGACTGTAATGTGTTTGTCTTGTCACCTGTAGGTGGCAAGGACTCAGCTGTTGTCTGTTGAATCCACACTTCAAATAAGAAATCAGTGAAGCAAATCTAATGTTAACCCTGAGTTAATAAAAGAGTTAACATCCCATTGCAAAGGGGCTTGTATTTCTTTTCAAGATAAATAAAACTTTGAGCCTCAGTGCTGGCCAGTGGGTGAAATGGAAATCACTTTATGGGTTCTTGATCTGTCAGATGTCTGTATTCGTTATTTTTCTCATTGCTATAACAAAATAGCTGACAAGAAGCAATGTAAGGGGCTAGTGAGATGGCTCAGCAGTTGGTCAAGAACACTTGGTACACCCCTTTAATCCCAGCACTTGGAAGGCAGAGCCAGATGGATCTTTGTGTTCGAGGACAGCCTGATCTACAAAGTGAGTTCCAGGACAGCCAGGCTACACAGAGAAACCCTGTCTCGAAAAACAAAAATAAAATAAAATAGAACATTTGTTAATCTTGCAGAAGACCCAGGTTCAGTTTCTAGTATCCACTTGGCAGCTCACAACTGAATGTAGCTACAGTTCCAAGAAATCCAATTTCTTCTTACCTCTGTGGGCACCAGGCACACGTGTGATGCACACACACAAGTTCAGGCAAAATACTCACATAGAATAAAATAAATGTTTAAACAGCAGTTTAAGGGATGGAGGCTTATCCCGGCTCCCAGTTCCAAAGAATTGGCCACCATGATAGGGAAGTCATGGTGACAGAGTCCTGAAGCAACTGGTTATGCTGTATCCAGTCAGGAAGACGAATGCTTACTCACACTAGCTCACTTTATCTTCATACACAGTCTGAGACTCCAACCCTGGAGTGACACTGGGAGCAATCAGGAGGGGTCTTTCCACCTCAATCTCCATGATCCCTCATAAACACACCCAGAGGCCTGTCTCTTAGGTGGTCCTAGATCCCACAAAGTGTACAGTGTTAACCACTACAATATCCCATTTGCTTTAGCAAATGTTGCCATAATGGGATAAGGAGGGAAACCCAGGGTTACAACTCAGGGATGTCATTTGTCAGAGACCTTCTTTATGGGGGCCAGCACTTGCCTCCTAGCCTGAACCTGAGTTTGATTCCTGGAACCCTCATGGTGAAAGGAAAGAATCAATTCCCATAGATTGTCCACTGACCTCCACATGTTTGCTGTGCTGCACAAATACTCATACACACACACACACACACTACACAGTTTTAAAATTTAAAAATAAGAGACCCTCTTTGTGCTGGGCGTGGAGGCGCACACCTTTAATCCCAGCACTCGGGAGGCAGAGGCAGGCGGATTTCTGAGTTCGAGGCCAGCCTGGACTACAAAGTGAGCTCCAGGACAGCCAGGGCTATACAGAGAAACCCTGTCTCGAAAACCAAAAAAAAAAAAAAAAAAAAGACCCCCTTTGCGCCACCAAAGCCAAGTAAGGTAAAGGGGACCTTGACGGCATTCACCTACCTCTGACAAGTACCATTTAACTGGGTGACAACCTCCCCCCTCCACGGCTACTGAAATCCCTGCACTCACAGAGTTACCTGCCTCTTGGGATTTTCACCACAGCCTGTGAAGCCCATAGTGTGTATGTAGAATCCTTTAGTTGCAGATAAAGAAAGGGCGCCAGCTAAAACTGGAGAAGCAGGGGATGGGCAATGCTTCAGAGACCCAAGGTGATTCAGAACGTTGGGGATGAGTGCACCAGAGTCTGGGGAACCCTATGGGAGCACTGTCACCTGGACCCCTTCTCCCCTATAACCTACTTGTCATAGGACAAATGAAAAGACCACTGTCATCTATCTCCCAAGTGTGGCTGGTGTTAGTCCAGACCCCAAACTAACTTCCTGGCTGTTTCTTGGCTCTGCTTCCCTGGGACTCTGCTGAGCCTGTCTTGCACAGTGATGGCCACAAGAACTGCTTGTACAATAGCATAGCCATGGAAGCTCTGTGACAGCGGAAAGGAGTGAGTATAGCTCTTAAAAAGGGGACAGACCAACCGCCCATAGCAGTCCACCACCAACATAGACAAGGCAGGGTTATTGGAGTGAGATTGTAAAGGGGTAAGTGGCTATTTCTTTCTTAAACTTCTCATCTCCTTGAGCAAAAGACTTGGCTCCAACATTACATTTCCTTGCTACTATTTTTCTCCTTCCTCAAACTGTACATTTTGTATTTCTTGTTGTTCCACTTGCTCTTTTTCACTATAGATCTGCATCAGAGTATTCACTGGTAACGATGTGACAAAGTCAGAATTACATTGTCTTAAAATGTCCTTTTCTAACATTATTCAAAAACACTTCAATTTTATCCTCTGGTAGATTTTTTTTTTCCAACAAGCAGTCACATTCGTTGCCCAAATATCACAAGAATAGTCTCTAATATTATTTCCTTCTGAAACCTCTTGAGCTAAGCCTCCATAGTCTACATTGCTCTCAGCATGATCATCTTCAATACTACTGTGATGGCTCATTAAGTCCCACTTAGCGTTCAACCATTTTTCTAGTCCAAAGTCCAAAGTCTTCCACATTCCTTCAAATAAAAGCATAGTCAGGCCTGTCATAGTAATACCCCACTCCTGGTACCAACTTCTGCCTTAGTTACTGTTCCATTGATTTGAAGAGACATCACGACCAAGGCAGCTTATAGTATAGAGTGGTTGGTTAACTGGGATCTTGCTTACGGTTTCGGTTTCAGAGGGTTAGTCTATTATCATCACAGTGGGAAGCATGCAATCATGGTACTTGAGCAGCAGTTAAGAGCTTATGTCTTGATTTATATAGACAGCGAGAGCAAGAGCGAGAGAGAGAGAGAGAGAGAGAGAGAGAGAGAGAGAGAGAGTCGGGGGAGGGGGAGACAGAGAGACAGAGACAGACAGAGAGAGAAAGAGACAGAGACAGAAAGCATGGGCTTTTGAAACCTCAAAGCCCACACCCGTGACATGCCTCCTCCAGCCAAGCCATGTCTCCTAATCCTCCCCAAAAAGTTCTATTAACTGGGGACCAAGCATTCAAACATCTGAGCCTATAGAGGCCATTCTCATTTAAACCACCACATAGAATATCCACACTAAGAGTAACTAGACATTTCTTACCATTCCTATGGAGCCTATTATTATAGGATTCCTGTTCCTATAAGAACCAAAGTGGCAACAGCCAAGAATGTCTTATTACCTAAAAGAAAAGTTCTCAACTAGGTTCATTTGCTTTTTCAGGGGATCCTCAACAATGTCTGCAAATGTTTTTGACAGCTGGAGGGTGTCATTCCCATCTATGGAGTAGAAGACAGGGATGCTACTACACTCCCTACAGTGTGCACAAAGGCTTGACAGCCAAGAAGTATGCAGTCTAAAATGTCAGTGTGCTCAGACTGAGAAAACTTAGCAACCGTAAATGAAATTAAAAAGAAAAATGTTTGAAACATCATAAGGCTATTAGAACCTACTTATGGTTTGATGTCACTCATTTGTTTGCTAGAGCAACCCACCCTACTCCTGGTAACAATTTCTGTTTTAGTTAGGGTGACTAATGGTCATGAAACACCATGGCCAAGCAACTTGAGGAGCAACAGGTTTATTTTGTCTACACTTCCTCATCACTCTTGATCACCCAAGGAAGCCAGGGCAAGAACTCAATCAGGGTACGACTCTGCAGCAGGATCTGACTCAGAGGCCCTGGAGAATTGCTATTTACTGGCTTTCTCTTTGCTTGTTCAACTGGAATTTTTAGAGAATACAGGACCACCAGTCCAGAGGTGCCCCCGCCCACAATAGATTGTGTCCTCCTGCATCAATCATTAATTGAGAAAATGACCAACAGGCTTAGCTACAGCCAGATCTTATGGAAGAATTTCCTCAATTGAGGTTCCCTCCTCTCAGATGACTCTAGCTGTGTCAAAGTTAGCAGGCACAACTGATTCCTTATCAACTTGACACATAAACATATCAATAGCTTAGTAAGCATAACACTTCCTTTCTTGTTATCTCCAAGATATTACAATATAAAACATATCGAAAACTCTAAAAGTCCCAAAGTCTTTATAAATTCAAACACTTTAAAAATTCAGTCGCGGGGCTGGAGAGCTGGCTCAGTGGTTAAGAGCACTGACTGCCTTTCCAAAGGTCCTGTGTTCAATTCCCAGCAACCACATGGTGGCTCACAACCATCTGTAATGGGATCTGATGCCTTCTTTTGCTGTGTCTGAAGACAGGTACAGTGTACTAATATACATTAAATAAATAAATAAATAATCCTTTAAAAAATGTCTAGTCTCTTTAAAAATTCAAGTCTCTTGTAAAAGATCAATACTCTCAACTGTGAGCTCCTATAAAATAAAAAATAAATACTTTCTTATTTGAAAAGAAAGAACCAGAGCACAGTCACAAGCAAGGCAAAGCCAGGCCAAGTTCTAACCCTGTAAATAACTCTGTGTCCAGTGTCCTACTCTTCTGAGATACCCAAAGGGCTTGCCACAGTTCCCCCCCCCCCTTTTTTTTTTTTTTGTTTTTGTTTTTTTTGTTTTTTTTGAGACAGGGTTTCTCTCTGTAGCTCCAGCTGTCCTGGAACTCACTTTGTAGACCAGGCTGGCCTCGAACTCAGAAATTCACCTGCCTCTGCCTCCCAAGTGCTGGGATTAAAGGCGTGTGCCACCATGCCTGGCTCCCCTTTTTATAGTAGAAAAATATTCCTACATCTTTCTTTTAAATTTACTTTTTGAGAATTTTATATGGTATATTTTTATATTCTTTCCTGTTCCTCACCTCCTCTCAGATCCCTCTGCCTCCCCCCACCTCCTCATATCTACCTACCCAACTTAAAGGTATTTCTAGCGCTTAAAAAAACCAGCAAGATTTTGCTGAAAGGACCCTGATATAGCAGTCTCGTGTGAGGCTAGGCCAGTGCCTGGCAAGCACAGAAGTGGATGCTCACAGTCAGCTATTGGACAGAACACAGGACCCCCAATGGAGGAGCTAGAGAAAGTACCCAAGGAGCTGAAGGGGTCTGCAACCCTATAGGTGGAACAACATTATGAACTAAACAGTACCTGCAGAGCTCGTGTCTCTAGCTGCATATGTAGTAGAAGATAGCCTAGTTGGCCATCATTGGGAAAAGAGGCCCCTTGGTCTAGCAAACTTTATATGCCCCAGTACAGGGGAACACCAGGGCCAGGAAGTGGGAGTGGGTGGGTAGAGGAGCAGGGTGGGGGAAGGGTATAGGGGACTTTCGGGATAGCATTTGAAATGTAAATGAAGAAAATACCTAATAAAAAATTGGAAAAAGAAAACAAAAAACAAAAACAGCTCTCTAGTCCAAGGACTCCACCTAGTGGTTCATTCTGGAAGTAAGGAAAGTTGGAATCATGTTGATAGTTTGGGATATTTGTGTGGGGGAGGAGGGGATTCGTTAGTTTTGTTTTGTGTAATTTTTAAACAATCACAAGACAAAATTATAGAAAAGTTATATGACATAAAAATATTTTCCTGAACAATGTGAGAGTAATTTTCTGAAATAATGTCCACTATAATAGTGTCTCAAACACTTTAGAAGGCATTTCTTTTTTTTTCTATTAATTATTTATTCACTTTATATCCTGATCACAGTCCCCCCTTCATAAAGCCCCTCCTCCCATTCCCCCTTCCTCTCTGAGAAGGGGAGCCCCCATCCTCACCCCCCCCCCCCAGGTATCAACAGCCCCGCCTAGCACATCAAGTCACCACAGGACTAGGCACGTCCTCTCCCACTAAGGCCAGACCAGTTAGGGGAACAGGAACCACCAGCAGCAACAGAGTCAAGGACAACCCCTGCTCAGTTGTTGGAAGAGCCACACGAAGACCAAGCTGCACACCTGCTACATAATGTACGGAAGGCCTAGGTCCAGGCCATGTCTGCTCTTTGTTCAGTCTTTGGGAGACCCAAGGGTCCAGGTTAGTTGACTCTATTGGACTTCTATGGAATCTCTATCTCTAGATCCCTCAGTCCTTCCAGAAGACTCCTTGAGCTCTGTCTAATGTTTAGTCAGCTTCTGAGTGGAGCCTCTCAGAGGACAGTTATGCTAGGCTCCTGACTGCAAGTATTGTTGATAGTGTCCTGGATTGGTTCTGGCCCAGGGGATGAGTCTCAAGTTGGGTCAGTTATTGGTTGGCTATTCCCTCAGTCTCTACTCCATCTTGGTCCCTGAATTTCTTGTAGGCAGGACAAATTTTGGGTGGAAGATTTTGTGGGTGGCTTGGTGTCCTTATCCCTCCACTGGAAGGACACAGGAGGCAGCCACTTCAGGTTCCATATCCCTCACCACTAACTAGGATTCTCAGCTAGAGTCACTCTCATAGACTCCCTAGAGCCTCCCCTGTCCCACATCTCTGGCACATCCTAGAAATGCCCTACCCCACCCCACTCAACCCTGATTTTCCTTCACTCTCCCAGCCCTCTCCCTGGCTCTCCCTACACCTGATTCCCATACCCACCTACCCACCCCCATCCCCCTCCTTATCTCCAAAGAATGTTTTTAGATATAAGATGTAGCTAAGATTTATATTTAAAAACTATAAAGAACAAGAATAACCAAAGATATGAGAAAAAGTGAAGCTTGAGTGTTCTTTTATAAAGCATGTATTATTATTAAGACAGTATGATATTATGCCAGTAAACCCATAGAACAGAATGTCTAGTCCAAAAGCTGAGCTTCATGAGTTTGGACACTTGATTTTGACAAGAGTGGCTTTGAAGAGCTAAATAGAAAGAATGGTCTTCGAATATGGTGGTAACTTAATTTTCAGATGGTGCCTCAGTTAGGGTTTTATTGCTGCGACCACAGCAATTCTTATAAAGGACAACATTTAATTGGGGCTGGCTTATAGTTCCACGGGATTAGTTCATTATCACCATGGCAGAAACATGGCAGCATGCAGGCAACATGGTGCTGGAGAAGGAGCTGAGAGTTCTACATCTTGATTTACAGGCAACAGGAGAGTGTGCCATAGTGGGCATAGCTTGAGCACAGGAGATCATAAAGCCTGGCCCTACAGTGACACATGTCCTCCAACAAGGCTACAAGGAAGTGCCAGGGGCAGGCTTGTTAGAGAGAATAACCTGGAAACTGGTCTTGTTTGGGAGTAACCTAGGAGTAATGCTAGATGCTGACTTGTTAGTTAACTCGAGTTCAACCTTAGGTCAGGCTCTCTAAGATGGAGTCTAAACCCAGGATCTGGTCTCTCGATATCAGTGTTGGGTGAGTGGTGTGGTGGTTTGAAGATGCTTGGCCCAGGGAATGGCACTATTAGGAGGTGCAGCCTTATTGGAGGAAGTGTGTCACTGTGAGGGTGGGTTTTGAGACCCTCTTTCTAGCTGCCTGAAGACAGTCATCTCCTTTTTGCCTTTGGAACAAGATGTAGAACTCTCAGTTCCTCCAGCCCCGCGTCTGCCTGGATGCTGCTGTGCTTCCCTGCCCTGATGATAATGGACTGAACTCCTGAACCTGTAAACCAACCCCAATTAAAGGCTGTTCTTTGTAAGTCACCATGCTCATGGCATCATCTCTTCATACCAATGGAAACCATAACTAAGTCAGAAGCTGATATCAGGGACTTGGGAATTGCTGTGATAGGCCTGACACATTTTTGTTTGGAGGAATGTGGATTTGGGGACTTTGGAAGCAGTGAGTTGCATTAAGTGCTCAGTGAGCCATTCCAGGAGGAATATGGAAGACACTGATACTGAGGGTGTTTTCAACTGTGGAGATTGTTCTTATGCTGTTTTGGTGAAGAATGTTGCTGCTTTTTGCCCTTGTCTGAAGAGTCTACCTGAGGCCAGGGGAAAGAGTAAAGAGGCTAAGTAAGGTAAAGGAAGTCTCAGAAAAGCCCAGCATAGACTTTGTCCTCTGGTTTACTCTCACAAAGAGAGTTTTGATCATGTGTAGCAAGCTTAGAAAGGAAAAATACAAAATATATGGTTCAAGTATATTGAAAACTGGCACCATGTAGGGCAATGGAGCTAAATCCTGTGCTCAAGATCAACAGTTTAAGGGAGTAGTAATTTCAGGGCAAGATCCCATCCCAGCTAAATTTATTGTTTATGTGTTTGCAGTTGAACAACAGATAGTTATGCTATTATGACCAGGTTATTGCTTTCATTTGGATATAAGGAGATGTGACTGTGTGTCAAATTGGCATGGGGTGACACAAGCTTTTGGTCTGGATCTTGAGACATAGTCACCATGAAGAGCTTAGGTCCAGGCATGGTGGTGCACACCTTTAATCCTGGCATTCAGGAGACAGAGCCATGCAGATCTCAGAGTTCAAGGTCAGTCTACAGAGCAAGTTTCAGGACAGCCAAGTATTAGGCAGTGGAGTTGAAAACAGAAAGTTGGTGATGATGTAATAGAGGAAGGGGGCCGTGCTCCTGCCCCAGCAGAACTCCGCAGCTTTACCCATGTGGCTCTGCCTTTAGAGTCCAGAATAGAAGGGACTTCTGGTTGGCCCATGATACTGATTAGCTGGAGCAAAGAAATTAGCAGTGACTAAGAAGAGACCAGCATTACTGGAGTGAAATCTTCTGGGAAGTGTGTTCTGAGAGCCCAAAGAAAATGTGTTCCAGAGATAGTCAAGGTTGTACCTCATGCTGCAGCTGGACTTGGTAATGTATAAGAATCACCCAGGTGATGCTAGTTTTGAAGGCACAAAGGGATTACGAACAGCAGCTGAGGCTTGGCACTGTGAGAGGCCAGGGATGGTCACTGGTGAAGGTGTAGCCTCAGTTGGAGTTGATGGCCCAGGGCTGAAGGGGTCACCACTACATAAACTCACTCCAATAATCCTAGCACATGAAGATGGAGGCAGGAGAGTGAGCTGTTCAAGTTCCTTCTCAGGTCAGTCATTCCATGACTCAGCAGGTAAGAGAGTGTGTACAGCTCTTTCAGAGGACCAGAGTTCAGATCCCAGCAACCACGTGTAACCCCGACTTCAGAGTATCTGGCACCTCTGGCCTTTGTGGGTATCTGCACTCATGTGCCCAAAACCACAGAGATATAACAAATAATTTCTAAAAGTATTTTTAAGAGTGTTTTCTGCTCATGCTGAGGACCAGGGGTTGACTTCTAGCACACATGTCCAAAGGATCACAACGGCCAGCTCCAGGGAATTTTAGGCTGAAGCCTCCCCTGCACCTATACACAGGTGGGCATGTACATTAATTAGTAAGCTATGATTTAAAAAAAATACGCATATGATTTCGTGCATTTAAGGCTTGGCACTGTGAGAGGCCAGGGATGGTCACTAGTGAAGGTGCAGCCTCAGTTGGAGTTGATGGCCTAGGGCTGAAGGGGTCATCACGTATACACAGGTGGGCATGTACATTAATTAGTAAGCTATGATTTAAAAAAATATGCACATGATTTTGTGCATTTAAGCCTTTGGAGACAGAGGCCAAGGCTCTGCAGGTATATTGTATTCACTGTGGGGCACTCATCACATGGCAATTTCTGATATGTGTATTCCCCTGCACTTCGTATGAATTTTTTTGGTGTTGTTTGTTTGCTTGAGATAGAGTTTCTCTGTGTATCCCTGGTTGTTCTGGAACTGGCTCTGTAGGCGAGGATGGCCTCTATCTCCGAGATCCACCTCCTTCTGTCTCCAAACTGCTAGGATTAAAGGCATTCTCCATCACAGCTAGTCAATATGAATATCACTTATGGTTTATTTTATTTGTGTGTGTGTGTGTGTGTTTGCGGTTGCCGGTGTCTGAGGAGGCTAGAAATGGACGGCAAATCCCCTGAGGCTGAAGTTACAAGCAGTTGTCAGGTGTCCAGACGGATATTGGAATGCCAACTCAAGTCCGTTACAAAAGTTGCAAGTGCTCTTAACCTCTAAGCCACCTGACCAGCGCTTTGGTATGAACACCTAAATGTCTACAGGCTACAAGTTCACCCTCAAGCTTTAAGGTGACTGTACCAGGTCAGAAGGGTTCTGTTTTAAGGCAATCCAGCCTACGGGTCCTGCCCCTTACCTGCGGAAGCCCAAGTTAGACATTTAGGAACTTGACTTTCAGGAGACTTCACAGTCTCCGCCCCTTGTTGGGTGGAGAAGGGAGAGTAGTCCCAACTACCCCTCCCTTGAGGTTCACTGACGTGAGACAGAGCATCCCTCGCGTGTTCTTATCTTTTGGATTAAAAAAACTGGAATCTGGGCTCCCCACACTCCCAGGCACGCTCAAGCCCAGAACCCAGAAGCAAAGACACGGGGGCTACGTCTTCGATTGCTTTAGCCTGGCGGTCGAGCTGCGCGGGGATACGATTGGTGCTGTCTGGCGGCGAGGCGCGGTGCACTGTGGGACACGGCACTGGCGGGAGGCGCAGGCTGGTGTCGGAGGTGAGGGTCCGCGGGCTGCGACAGGATGGTGAAGCTGACGGCGGAGCTGATCGAGCAGGCGGCGCAGTACACAAATGCCGTACGGGACCGTGAACTGGACCTCCGGGGTGAGTTAGACGGAGCGCGGGCTGTGTTCCGGCCCCGGCGCGTGGCTGCGGGAAACCAGCCCCGCCGCGTGCGCAGAGGCTGGAGCCTGGCCCGTGGGCCTCCACCCGGGCTGGGCGCCTCCGATCCACCGTCCCGCAGGGCCCTTTGGGGCTGTTTGTTACCGGCGTTCCGGCTAGCAAACACGGCGCCTCGATTCCTTCCCCGGACCGTACTCACTAGGCATTGCCCCGCTCATCGAGCAGCTTTAACTGTTGGAGGACTAGGAAAATAGAAAACGCTACGGACAGGCCGGCTGCTGGCTGGTGTTTTTTGTTTGTTTGTTTGTTTGTTTGTTTGTTTGTTTTTTAGCAAAAGCGTTAATGTGGCACCTGAGGGTAGGGTGGATATGTACCAGAGTTACCTTAATTGCCCCAATAATTCCGGTTTGGTTTTGTTCATTTGTTTTTGAGACAACGTCTCGTGTATTCCGAGCTGACTTCAAACCGTTATATAGTTAAGGTTTATCTCGAACTTCGGACCCTCTTGCCTCCACTTCCTGGGAGCTGGGTTTAAATGCCTGCACCACGTTTATATGGTGCTTTGGATGAGCCCAGGGTTTCATGTCTGTCAGGAAAGCACTCGCGCTACTGAGCCAGACCCGCAGCCCCGGATAATTTGGTGTTTTCAAGATTGAGCTGTTTGACCGTGGCATAATGGTCACTTCTGTGTGTGGGGTGGCGGAACTCACCTGTTCAGTTCTGACAGAAGTAGCACTTGATTTTTAAAACATAGAACTGAGAGGTAATCGTTAACTATTCAGGAGATGGCTTTGGAAGGGGTTAAGATTATAAGACTGTGACCAGAGGCAATCAAAGTCTCGGGGGCGCTGTGCACTGCCATTTTTGAAAGTTTCTTCCTGCCTATGGGAAATCCTAGTGTTCTTTGTGTTTGTTGAATGAAATTAACTTTCTTGGAGAAAAGTCCGGTTCAGGAGCATCTGGGTCCTTTCACTGTCTTGGCACAGTTTTGATGTCTGCTGTCTCTCTGAAAACCGTGCAGTCTGGAGAATGCTTATTCTGCTACCATATCTTTTATTGCACTCCTTCACAGCTGGGTTGTGTCCTTCCTTATAGTACCTAGCTCAGTGACGAATGTGAATACCTCATAGACGTTCTTAATAAACCATGGGCACCAATACTAGTAAATATGCCCATCTGTTCTTCCTCTTGCCTTCAGCCTCTTCAGTTTTACTTCAAGCTTTGTAGCACTAAGGCCTCCACTTAACCCTTTCGTCATTTACCTTATTTTTGTTCAGTGCACGGCATGGTGCTAGTGCCTGGTTAATACTTCCCGAATGGGAGCGCTGAGTCAAATTCCATCACATACTCCTGCGATTTTCAGGACTTTTCATTTATATTAATATTTGTTGTATGTATGTTTTCCCTCTACAGGATATAAAATTCCGGTTATTGAGAATCTGGGTGCCACCTTAGACCAGTTTGATGCTATTGATTTTTCTGACAATGAGATCCGGAAACTGGACGGTTTCCCTTTGTTGAGAAGACTGAAAACATTATTAGTGAACAACAACAGAATTTGGTGAGTGACTGCTAGTGAGAATACTTTCTTCCCTTAAGTAAGTGTTCTAATGTACCCTGAAGATAATGGGGTTTTGGTTGTTGTTTTGTTTTGTTTTAATGTATATTAGTTTTTTGCTTGCAGGTACCACACACCCTCCTAGTGCCTCTGGAGGCCAGAGGAGGGCCTTGGCTTCTCTGGAGCTAGGTTTACAGATAGTCCTGAGCTGCTCCAGCTGTAGGAATAGAATCTGGGTCCTCTGGAAGATCAGCCAGGGCTCTAAGTTGCTGAGCCACCACTCCAGCCTGCCCATGTGTCTTAAAGGGAGAAATGAATAGAGCCCTTTTCCTAAGAGGTTGGAGATTAACTTGGGCATTGGCCTGACCTTACTTGCTACTCTTCAGAAATCTTTAATATTCGTAACTGACATTAAACTTTGAATTTGAAGCATTGTGCTATGTCAACAAATCAGATTTTAGAGTAGTCATCAATAGCATCATAATTAAAAAGATTTATAAAGGCCATGTGTAGTGGTATCTGCCTTTAATCCTAACACTCTGGAGTCTGAGGCAGGCTGATCTCTGAGTTCAAGGACAGCCTTGTTGACAGCAAATTCCAGCCAGGGCTACATAGTGAGACCCTGTCACAGTAAAAATCTTTTTATGAAATAAAGTTACTTTTCACTGAGTACCTATACCTCATCCACTATGCTGGTTTTGGTTTTTGTAGTTGGTTTCTACAATATAATTCTGTGAAATTAAGATCATATTTGTTTGTATGAGTGGGGTTTCTCTGTGAGCCCTGGCTGTCCTGGAACTCACTCTGTAGACCAGGCTGGCCTCAAACTCAGAGATCTGCCTCCCTTTGCCTTCTGAGTGCTAGGATCAAAGGCGTGCACTACCACCACCCTGATGGCAAAGCTTTCATTAAGAAAAGGACCATTGGCTGGAGATAGGACTCTAGTTAACAGCACTGGCTGCTGCTTTTCCAAGACCAGCGTGGCAGCTTGAAACTCTAGTTCCAGGGAATTCAAGGCCCTTTTCTGACTTCCACAGGAGCCAAGCACGTAGTTGCTATGCGGCATAAGTGCATACACCCATACACATAAAAGCACTGAGTAGTGTTTTTAGGGAGAAGCCACTTTCATGATTAAACATTTTCTCTGATGAATGTCTTACCCCAGTTCTCTAAATCCAAAATTATTGGGTTTTGAGTTTTCTGAACAAGAAATTGTAAATTGGCTAAGTAGTTTTTTCCTACCCCGGAGTCTCACCTTCCCTTGGGTTGCACTAGACTACTCGGCAGTGAAAAGCTCAGAAGGCATGGGTTTCTGAGGTCATCCCATCCCTGTCACTGACCCTGTGCCTCAGACAAGACTCCCTCTTGGGTACTTTCCCTGAGATGGAATGTGGGAGATGGGTATTCTATCACTGAAGCGTTAATACTCGAAAAGATGGAGAAATATTAGCTTATTTAACTTTTGTTTTCACTGAGAGCCTCTCTATTTTTATTTTAGCCGTATAGGTGAGGGACTTGACCAGGCTCTTCCCTGTCTGACAGAGCTCATCCTCACCAACAACAGTCTAGTGGAACTGGTAAGTAGAATGGAGAAAGCTCTTTAAGGGGCAAGGTTAAGGATTCTTCCTACTATGGAAAATTACCTCCTACTTCCTCTTTAAGTTTTGTCCTAATTATCTTACTACTTAAGCCTTTATTTATTTATTTATTTATTTATTCATTTATTTATTTATTTATTTATTTATGGTTGTGTTGGTTTCATTGGTTTTCTGGGAATTGGCAAGGCGTCTGGATATTTGGAGTAAATGTTCCAGATCTCTTTGCCCACTCAGGTCTGCCTTTTGAGTTTTGATTCTGCTGGGTATCTTGGTAGGAGAGTTTACATTAGGCAATCTAGTTTGTCAGTCACTATTAGCACTTCTGATGTTCTGTTGAAACTCCCCTTCCCCTTTCATGGATTAACAAATTCCCATGTTTGCAGAATTGAAGTGTTCAGTATGGTAGTAATAAAAATGAACGCAGCAGTGAGTTTGCTCTTCTGCTCTGTGCTCCCGGCGGTTGCGCTTCCAGGCTCCCACCAGGAACTTTGGATTCGAGAATGAAAGACACACACACTCAACGTTAGCTTACTTTTGAAATGCCTTGGTTAGCTCAAAGGCTGAGCAGTGCTAATCCTCTGCCTGACTATCATAGATTTCCCTCCAGTACTCCTGACTCAACGTCCTCTAAATCTATGATCTATCTTTGCTGTCGTGTTCCTTCAGGGCATCCCCCTGGTCTTTGCTGCCCAGGACACTTCTGGGCAGCCCTTCCCGGGGCCCAATTCCTTCTCACCTACATTTTGGATGATTTTCCTTCTGCAGCTCTAAATCTGATCTGACTCCCTCTGAAACCTGCTGATTCTCCTCTCTTCTCTCTTTGGTGTCCAAACCTAAGGGGTCTACCCCATCTCCCTTTGCCCAGCCATTGGCAGCTGGCATCTTTATTGATCGATCAAAAAACAAATGGGGACAAGAACCTTCAGCGTTTGGACAGGCAGATTCCTGATTAAATCAAAACATTAGAACCAATCCCTAACAAATGAAGGTGTTAACTTTCTTAGTGGCTTTTTATGTCATAGTGCATTGATATTTTGGATAAGAGGTTAAATTTCATTTTATCTGTTTCTCTGTATTAACATAGCTACTTGCAAGTTCTACAATTGCCCAAGTCTCATGGCATAGTTTAAAGTGCTTACTACCTAAGCACGAAGACCTGGGTTCTAACCCCAGGATCTGTACAAACAAGCAAGCAAGCACGCTGGGCATAATGGGGAGGGAGAGCTAGATCCTTGCGGCTCACTGGTCAGCCAGCCTAACTTATACACACACACACACATGCATACATATATCTGCTGAAAGAGATATAGTAAGATTTTATGTATGATAATAGATTCAATTGCCTGTCTGGAGTTTTGTCAGTTTTAGATCTCTTAATACATACAAGTTTTAAATTTGTTAGTATTTCCAGAAACTAAACCTTTTGAGTAACTTTTTTTGTGACCTCTCTGTGTTAACACTGTTTGACCTTGAGGTTTATATCATGTAATATAATAAACCCCAAACAAGCTATTTTTGGTTAACTGCTTCCATGACAAATTGTTTTCTATCCAGAACTAACTTTCATCTTTGTTGTCTCCTAAAACCTGCAGGTAGGATTCTGTTTTTAATTTTTAGATTTTTTTAAAAATAACTTACTTAATTTCATTTTATGTGTAGGGTATTTTGTCTGCATTCCTGTCTGTGTGAGAGTGTCAGATCCTAGACACCTGTAAGCCGTCATGTGAATGCTGGGAATTGAACCCCAGCCCTCTGGAAAAGCAGCCAGTGCTCTTAAGCACTGAGCCATCTCTCTAGCCCCAAGTTTTAGATTTATTTTATGTGTATGAGTGTATGGCCTGCACATATGTATGTGTACCACGTGTATGCCTGGCACCCATGCAGCTCAAAAGGACATCAAGTCCCCTAAAACTGGAGCTATGGATGCCTGTGCTGCCAACCTCAGCTCTTTAAAAGAACCTCTAAGCCATCTCTCCAGCACCAGTGTTTCGATTTTTAAATCCACTGTTAAGTTTGTCTCTGAACTGCATTGCCTATATCCTGTTTACATTTAGTGCTGCTGGCGCATCACAGTTGTCTTTTGAGGGGAGCCTTCTCTGTCATCCATTTGTTTTTTAAAATTGTGTTTGTATATATATGCACTGTCTCTTTCTGCCATTCCATTCTTCCTTCAAATGGCATAGAATTTATTTGCTCTATCGATCTCTATTCTTAGCAACTTCATCAGTTTAAAGTCAACCTTTACTCTTCTCAACAATTATTCTTTTTTAATATAATATTTTTATTCTTTGAAATTTTAATACCTGTATACAGTAAGTTTCAGTCATATTTACCTCCAGTTCCGCCCATATCTGCCCACATCTTCTCACAACTTCATTTCCTCCCTCTTTTGGTGAGATGGGATCTTTTCTGTAATTCTGGAACTCATATTCTCCTGCCTCTACCTCCTGATCAGTTTTTTTAAACCCACCAAGTCCTTTGTGCTGGTCTTATATTTGGGCCTGGAGCCTCTTACAGGAGAATGGCCAACCTACCAGGAGCCACACCCTAACTACCATCCATTCTGCAAAGAAACTTCTCTGATGAGGTCCAGGAGCTGTAATCTGTGGGGATAGATGCATATATAGAGAGTAGTGTGATGCTATGTCCACTTACCAAAAGAGTAATGGTAGTTCATCCCTAGGGCCTATGAGCTCCTCCACCATGGGTTCCTAGCCAGATTTATTGTACGGGGCATGCATTTCTTTCTGTGGAGCTGGGTCTTAAATCAGAAAAGTGTAACATTTGTGCCACCACTGCACTCATGGGTGTGTCTTGTCACATGGTCATTACTGAGCTGACAGTGCCCACAACTGGATAAGACTGCTGGTGGCGTCCCCCAGCAACCTTCAGTACTATGAAAGCTAGCCCGCTGAGAGGGAGCTTCCTGCTCAGTACCCACTTGATTTCTCCTAGCCAGTGACAAAAGTGTTTGCTGCCTTCACCAGTACGTTCTTACCAGCACATTTTCTGGTAAGCAGTCTACGATCAACCATTAGCCTGTATTGTGTTTTGAGGTAGTCCCTTAACTGTGTCACCCACACTGACTTTCAACTCCATATGTAGCCTATGCTGGCTTTAACTCATTCTAGTCTTCCTGACTTAGCCTCCCAAATGCTGGGATTGCAGGTGTGAGCCAGGACACCTCGCTTTAAAGCCAGTGCTCTACCATCACATAGCTGGGGTGTAGCCAGTCCCAGCAGGGCGCCTCTGGTGATTGTAGAATCAAAAATTATCTAGGACCTTTCAGACACCAGGAAAGCTCCCCTCCCCTACTACTAAGCGACATTCTTAACCAGATGGTCATGCTGTCATTGTGTTCTCGTGAGTGAGTGAGTGAGTGAGAGAGAGAGAGAGAGTGAGAGAGAGAGAGTGTGTGTGTATGTGTGTGTGTGTGTGTGTGTGTGTGTGTGTGTGTGTGTAAAACAGACACTTGGATTCTTTCTGTGGTAGTAGGCCAGTTTTCAAGCTCTATCAAGCTCTAGCACTCCCTCTGATCATGTAAAGATAGTTGTTTGCTTTCTGAGAACTCCGTTCTCTGTCATTGCCTTTTGAAGTTGTGAACCACTTCACAAAGGTACACATCCATTTACAAGGCCACACTGACCTCTGTATCCTTCCAGTTTGGTGTGTGTGCTGTAGAAGTGAGTACTCCTGCTTTCACCTGTGCTGTTTCCCTCCTGAGTTACTTAATTTAGTTTTATTCCAAATTTTTACTTAGTGTAAGAATTTGTCCTAGAAGGGACACAGTTTGAGCACCCAGGATATGTATCTCTGTGTGTGTGTGTGTGTGTCTTAGTTAGGGTTTTACTGCTGTGAACAGACATCATGACAAATGCAACTCTTATGAATATAACATTTAATTGGGGCTGGCTTACAGGTTCAGAGGTTCAGTTCAGTATCATCAAGGTGGGATCATGGCAGCGTCCAGGCAGTCATGGTCCAGGAGGAGTTGAGAGTTCTACATCTCCATTTGAAGGCTTCTAGCAGGATACTGACTTCCAGGCAGCTAGGATGAGGGTCTTAAAGCCCACTCCCACAATAACACACCTATTCCAGCAGGGCCACACCTCCTAATAGTGCCACCCAACCCCCCCAGGCTGAGCATATACAAACCATCGCAATATATATAGCAAGACTTTGTTCCAAATGGGAGGAGAGGTGACAAGCATGAGGACCCACATTTGCTATAGCCCCATCACATACCCTAACTGGATCTCCCTGTACTTATTATTGGAACATGCAGATCCTTGGGTAACTGCTCAAACTGAACACCTGTTGGTTATTATGGAGTTCTCTGGTTTCTCATAGCCTTCCTGCCTTCACTGTGCAAGTCCTGTAGCTGGTATCCCTAACTATTCCTACTCTGAGATGTCTAGGAAATACCTTGTCTGGCTCAATTATAGCTTTTGATGGTGAGTTTTTAGAAATGCTATTTTTGTTTCATCATGGTTTCCAGGACAATTTGGGAAAAGCTGAGAATATCCCTGGCTGGCCTGAACTCACTACATAGAATAAATAGGCTGGCCTCAAACTCACTGAGTCTTGTCTGTCTCTGCCTCCCTAGTTCTGGGATAAAGACATGTGCCACCATGATTGGCATCCATAATTTTTTGAACCATACTATTCACCTTGTCTTTGAAGATATTTGAAGAGATGGGGGCAGAGGTGGGCTAGGATGACAGGACCTTTTCAAAGACAATAAATATACTCTCTGAGGCCACTTGGGATATACTAATAAGAAAAGACATTCTGCACCAGGTGTGGCAGCATATACCCATAATTCCTGCATTTGGGAGGATCAGAATTGTAGACCATCCTAGGCTGCACAAGTTCAAGGCCAGCCCAGGCTATAGGAGATTCTGTCTCAAACAACAAAAAACCCACATTAGACCAAGATCTTGGCTTGAGGTTGCTGTGTAAATAGCTTGCTCCGAGTAAGTCACTGGTGTTGGCATTGGCTTCATGTTTGAGCTTAGTAGCCATGTTGAGATTGCTGTTGATAATCAAACCTTTTTGTCTTATGTTGAAGCAGATGTTGTTACTACCAAACCTTAAGGAAGCTAGAATATATTTAATCAGTTCATTAGGTAGAAGATATTTAAGCAGTTGTGTTGTATTAATAATGGAATAGGTGCCAGAGCAATAAATAAATAAATAAATAAAAGGTAGATACTTGCTTCAAAGATACTTGTCATTTCAAACTATCAGGTAGTAGTGTGTCCGTCAGCCCCGTTCTTACTGTGACTTTCATTTTATAGGGTGATCTGGACCCGTTGGCATCTCTCAAATCACTGACATATCTAAGGTATGGAAATTACTTGCGATGATGTGACTGTAGTTCTGAAATAACACCTTCAGGCTGCTAATAAACAGCTCTTCCCTGGGTGGTATGTGCTACCCTGACAGTAAAGTGGGAAGAGTGAATGCTGGCTCCTGATTTAAAGTCATTGCACCTTCAGGTGACCCCCACCTTACATGGACTGCAGTAAGGTTAGAACTGTCCCTTTTCTTACAGCATCCTAAGAAACCCTGTAACCAATAAGAAGCATTATCGACTTTATGTGATTTATAAAGTTCCACAAGTCAGAGTACTGGACTTTCAGAAAGTGAAACTCAAAGTGAGTATTGCGCACTGCTGTGAGGCATTCCAGAATTGTCCTTTACATTCATTGCCAGAAAACTTGCTTAGTAAGTCAATTTTGTTGTTACTTTGAAACTTAACCTGTGGGAAAGAAAACATTTAATTTGGGTTGTTTGTTAATGTTTTTGTGGAGTGGTTCTTTTTCAGTGTTTTGTTTTGTTCTCTTAGCAGTTTATGGTAGGGCTTTGTTGGCCATTCCAAAGTTGGCCAAACTTTGTAGTTGACCCCCACAGTGAATTGTCAGCTTAGATGTATTTCCAACTGGGAGCGAACTATAACCCTGCTGTGAGCAGCTCTGCCTGTTGGAATGGCCTTTCCATGTTGGACGTGCTTCTTCTTCTCTGCAGTCTCTTGGGAATGAATCCCTCTTTGAAACCAGGAGGGCGAGCTTTTTAACAACTTTGCCCAAGAATGTTGGACCACTGTGTCTTCTAATTTAAAGTTGGCTTTTGGTGTTTTTACCAACCCAGAATACTTCAGGAGAATTCTCTTCCATGTTTTCTGAGGAATGCATCTAAATGCATATGGTATTCCTATTTCAATTAACTCTGTGTGTGGTGTTGCTGTAGGAGCGTCAGGAAGCAGAGAAAATGTTCAAGGGCAAACGGGGTGCACAGCTTGCAAAGGATATTGCCAGGAGAAGCAAAACGTAAGATACGGATATCCAACTTAACTCTACTTCACCTTCAGAAACACTGTCTGACAGATTGCCTCCTACAAAATTAAACCCAAAACTGTGGTTAGTCTGGTATTACATTTGAATGATGGTGCCTGACCATTTATGGTCTGCATATCATGGGAAATTTCTACCTGGTTAACAGAGCATATCTTTCGGTTTACAGTCTTAATTGTGATGTTAAACATCCTGCTTTCTCTATAGGAAGATAAATTGGGTGGTGTTTCTGAAGGAGAGAGTTCTTGTATCAGTTTGTTAACAAAGATAAGATACTACACTGGTTGAATTACTTTCAAAAGCTTTTGAAAGTAAGAGAAGCAGCTTGCCCCTTTCAGAATGTAACAATTATATTCTCCCTCCCCAGTTTTAATCCAGGTGCTGGTTTGCCAACTGACAAAAAGAAAGGCGGGCCGTCTGCAGGGGATGTGGAAGCAATCAAGGTGAGGATGTGTTGGGGTTGTGGGGCCGACGGTGGTGTGTCCTGGTACTAAGCCTTGTAGAGCCCTCTTCCTGTAGTCCTTAGGATGCTGGTGTTTCTAGTTCAGGAAAAACTTCCTTAAAACTACTCTTTGCACAGACTTTGATTTGAAATAATTGATAAAGTAGTTTAAGGCATCTGTGTGCCTCTCCTTTCCCCAGGACCCATTCACTTCTTCGAGCAGTTAAGTACCTTGGTGTGCAGTCTGGGAGTTTGTTTTAGTGTCTTTGCTTTCCAAGATTTGCTGGCTGACAGTTCTGGTTGGAATATAGGTAGGGAGGCTAAAGTGCCCAGTAACAGGGTTGCAGACAGATCCTTAGCTTTTTAAAGGGCATGGGAAATGATTGCGTCTTCTCCTTTCCTTCTAACTATGGGAATGCACAGCCTGTTCTCTAGGTTGATTTGCAGTATGCCCGTGAAGTCCTCCCATGACACGGAGCTGTGTGCTGCTGGACACTGTGTGGGAAAGTTGCTTGGGGTTTCTGCAGTGCTTGTCCTCATCCATCTCCGCTTCCCTGTGTCTTCTAGAATGCCATCGCAAACGCGTCGACGCTGGCTGAGGTTGAGAGGCTGAAGGGCTTGCTGCAGTCGGGCCAGATACCTGGCAGAGAGCGCAGATCAGGTCAGAAAGCTGTTGTCTGAACTTGTGAAACATCACACTCAGTGATTACACAGTACTACCTGACTGGCATAATGATACAGACCCATAATCCCCGAATTCAGGAGGTTAAGCCGAGAGGGTCAGAAGTTGAAGGGCATTCTTGGCTACAAATAAGTTTGAGACCAGCTTGGGCTACACAAGACGCTTTTTCAAAAAAAAAGAAAAAGACAGCTGGGCGTGGTGGCGCAGCACTCAGGAGGCAGAGGCAGGCAGATTTCTGAGTTCGAGGCCAGCCTGGTCTACAAAGTGAGTGCCAGGACAGCCAAGGCTACACAGAGAAACCCTGTCTCGAAAAACCAAAAAAAAAAAAAAAAAAAGAAAAAGAACAAAGGAAGGAGGCAGGGAGGGTCCATAAAGAGAGTTAAGCCACTGGGATATTTATTCCGTCTTTACAAGTTGTAGCAAAACATATGGACAGAACTAAGTTCTAGAGGTGACTATGTGAACTTCTAAGTCACATACTATATAATGGACTGGTACCCTGCATCTACAGTGGCGATCCTATAGGGTAACAGCTTCAAACCCCCTCTGCCTGGTGTTTTTACTGTATGTTTTCTGTGTTTCGCTATGTATAGATGCAAGGCTACTTAACCCTTTTTTCAGCTCTATGCATTATTGAGAACATGTTGTCTAGGTTCATAGATTAGAAAAACACTTGCCTTCAGCAGGTAGGTTAATAGCTTCTGCCATTTAGGTTTGTGCAAGTGTGCACCCTGTCATGTTCACCTTCACAAAATATCAAAATCTCCAGTGATGAAAATTTTAGAACATAATCCCTGCAAAGCAAGGTATTGCTGTATATGGTAATTCAGTGGTTCAGCACAGGCTGGATAAAGAGCCTGACAGGGCATCAATGGGAGGAGAGGCCTTGGTCCTGTGAGGGCTCTATGCCTCAGTGTAGGGGACCACCAGGGCCAGGAAGCGGGAGTGAGTGGGTTGGTGAACAGGGGGATGGAAGGTTTTCGGAAGGGAAACCAGGAAAGGGGATAACATTTGAAATGTATTTAAAGAAAATATCTAAAAAAATAAAGAGCCTGACCAGTACTGTTCTTGGGCAGGTTTCATCATTTAAGGTAAATATCTACATCTTTAAGTTTCAGATAAGTACTGTCATTAAAGGTTTGCAGGAGGACCACTGTGTTTGCTGGGTGTTAGCTAGTCTTTCGTTTGAATACCAAATTTGTGTCAGCATGTTGAGCACTAGAGATACGCTATTCAAATAAAGTAAACACGTACAAATTTGGGTATGGCATCCCTGGGGTGACCAATGCCTTAGTCAGGGTTTCTATTCCTGCACAAACATCATGACCAAGAAGCAAGTTGGGGAGGAAAGGGTTTATTCAGCTTACAGGTCCACATTGCTGTTCATCACCACAGGAAGCCAGGATTGAACTCAAGCAGGTCAGGAAGCAGGAGCCGATGCAGAGGCCATGGAGGGATGTTCTTTACTGGCTTGCTTCCCTGGCTTGCTCAGCCTGCTCTATTATAGATCTAAGACTACTAGCCCAGAGATGGTCCCACCCACAAGGGGCCTTTCCCCCTTGATCACTAATTGAGAAAAGGCCTTACAGTTGGATCTCATGGAGGCATTTCCTCAACTGAAGCTCCTTTTTCTGTGATAACTTTAGCTATGTCAAGTTGACACAAAACTAGCCAATACAACCACCTTGACAGCTTGCCAAGGGTCGTTATCTTTGAGCTGTTTTGTTTTTTTAGTATTTGTGACCCACTGAGTTTAGTCAGTTGCTTGCATGAGTATGGGGTAGGGGTATTGGCTGGAGCAAGGGCAACCTACAGTGAGTATCCTGCTGAAGAAAACGGCTCTTCCTACGTCAGCAGCTATCGGTTGTCAGTCACTCCTCAGGGGGAGTGGATGAGATATTTTTTTAAGAACTGTGGTACTGTGTGGTCTCTGGGCCCCTGGGGACATGAAAGGTAGAATTATTTATGTAGTAACTCCAAGAAGTTTGCTCTTTGCTTTGAGTAGCATCTACAGTGATGGGTTAAACCTGCTATGCTCAGCAAGGCCGAGGCCTGGGACACTATGTGTTCTTCCCTGCTTCCACTATGAGTGAATTTCCGTCAGTGTCCCGGGTGAAGGATAGAAGTGATTTCTGTAGTGCTGAAGATAGAGCTCCGTAATAAATGGCATATTTAAGTCCTTGGGTTCAATCCTCAGCACCCGACTATTTTATTACCAATGATAAAACTGAGGATTTTAATCAGAAATTCAAATTTGGAAAACTTGGACTGGGGATGTAAATATGGTAGAGCACTACCTAACACACATGAGGCCCTGGGTTCAGGCTTCACTGTTAATGGAAAGACAGTTAAAGAAAATATAGGTTGGCCAGTATAATGTTACAACATATGTGGGGAGATCAGTGGGAATGCTAATGAATCATGAAACAACTCAGCATTTGAAAGGTGTACAAAACACAGTGAAGGAGCTTGTCTAAGATACATTCAGAGTACAGGTACAGGGCTGCAGGGGAAAAGGGGAAGGACTCCTAGAAAAATGTTCAACTTCACTTTGTGAGCTGTCTGTAAGAAGCTACCAGTATAGCCAAACAAGCCGGGTAACTTGTATCTGGAAAACTGCAGTTTGCTTCCAAGTAATAGACAGACTTGTCAGTAGTTTCTCTAAACATTGGAGTAAGGCAAAACTTTTTGGGGTATGGTGCGGTATGGTGTGTGTGTGTGTGTGTTTGTGTTTGTGAGTGTGTGTGTGCGCGTGCGAGCAGTTTGAGACAGGATCTCTCTACATAGCCCTGGCTGTTCTGGAACTCACTATCACCAGGCTCGATTCAAACTCAGATCTGCCACAAATCTTGGAACACAATTAACAACTATGTGTGCACATGCATGCATGTTGATGTATATTCATTTTTTAATCAATGTGTATGTGAGTGAACAAATAATACAAAACTTACATAACTTGACCTGTGTTCTTTCAGGGCCGAGTGATGAGGGTGAAGAAGAGATAGAAGACGACACAGTCACAAATGGGTCCTGAGCTCTGCCAGATGCTCTGATAAGCTCTCTTGGGACAAGTCTTGCATTTTGAGCATGGAGTAACAACCTTGCTTGTATCAGCAACGTGGACTCTCAGCTTTGCTGAATGTTCAGAACGACTGGTGATAATTTTTTAATAGGAACCTTGAAATAACAATGCCAGTTTTCTACAAATGGTAAAATAAAGGCGACTTACTGTGCTGCCGGACTGTGTGCTGTGTATCTGCAGTGAGATGTAAGGGGATGTTTAAGTTAGAAGTTGGAGAGAGTGGTGTTCCGGAATAGACATTATTCCCACTCATGAAATGTTACAGGTTCTTCATAAAGGTAAGGCAGGAAGGCTTGAAGACTAGACAAATAGGCATTCTTTGACCTTTTAAATCAACATACATGAATATCTCACAAATCAATTTAAAATGATTTGAAAAGTTTTAAATAGAAAATGGGGCTTTTGCTTGAGCAAAAATAATCTTCCAGCCTCTGGGACAGAGGCACAGAGGCCATGGTTTTTCTGTGGGGCAGGTTAAGGCACGTTTTTCTCAGCATCTAGGCTTCTTACTGTATTCTTTATCTAGGGAAGATTTTGTTGTTAAATACCAGTGCCTCAGTTTCCCTACTCTGCCTTGTTGCCTTGAGAACAGTGCCTCCCACTGAGCCTCTCACTTGCAGCCTGCAAGTCCCAGCAGTCCTACCTCTGCCCCACAGTACTGGGTTGCAGGCACGAGTGTAGACAGACCCAGCCTTTTACCTGGGTTGTAGGAATTTGAACTCAGGTACTCAAGTTTGCATAGCATGCATTCTTACCTGCTAAGCCATCCTTCCAGCCCCTGGTTACAGTGTTCAAACTCCTTCGATGATTCTGAATGTGACAAGCATGTTAGGTTGTCTCTGGATGCTTTTTGGTGATTGCTGGTAACATACAGTTCTCATAGAGGCAAATGCCAGATGCCTAAGATACAGCGGAACTGTGGCTTCTGCTGAGCCCCAGCCTTAAATTCAGTTCTCTCCCATGCTGGCTCAGCATCTCCAGTGAGGCTACCTGTACTGCTTCCACAGCCCTTCTGTGAATGCATAGCCCCGTTGCTGACAAGAGTACTTGTTTCTTTTGGCTAGGGGTGTGGCTTGCTGGCAGTCTTCCTCAGACTACAAGATCCCCAATACCAAAGCAAAAACAGATTTCCTGTCTTCCATTGCTTCATTTATGAGTCCTCTTACTGGATGAGGAGTCTTGGTCAACAATCCCAGTTATGACAAGCCAGTGGTTGCTCTGTAATTGCACAGTTTTTACTAAAAGTAGCTTCATGAAACCCTGGCCTGGACATGCACTGAATTAGTCTGGACTGAAACTATTGGCACTTAGATGGTTTAGTATTTGGGGTAAGTGAGAAAAACAGGACACCATTGCCTCATGCATGCCATTGTCCCAGTCAAGGACTTGGCAAAGCTAGCTAGAGGCAAATGAGGTTTCCTTTCTTACGTGTCTCAGGACCCAGATAACTGATGAGGTTCAATTCATTTGAACTTTCAATCTGTGTTTTTCCTGGAGCCTAACATTTTCAGGGAATAGTTTTGTAGAGTATGAATTTCATTCAGGCGAGTATTGTCTGTTACAGCAGAAGTTTGTATCACCTGATAGTTGTGCAACACTTGCAAGAATGGACAGATGGAACTATGTTACGATGCTGATTTGAGGTGGACTCATGTAGCCCAGGCACATAGGAAACTGGCCTGAAGTCCTAATCCTACCTCCACATCCCACCAGCTGAGATTACAGGTGTCTCCTCACCTGACCTTGAATGTTTCCTCTCTAGCATTTGTATAACTGGTAAATGCCCTACTTTTGAAGCTTGCCCTAATTAAATTAATGGATATGATTAACAAGACTGCCTAGCTGAAGGCTGATCCCTGGAATGGGCAGGACAGAACAGATCTCTCCATACATGTGCCTGCATACATGTATGTGCACCACACAGGAGCTGGAGTTGGAGAGATGGCTCAGTGTTCACAGGACTTCTCCCAGGGGACCTGGGTTTGGTTCTAGCACTAACATGGCAGATCACAACCTTCTGTAACAGTTCCAGGGAGGTGTGCCTACATTCCGGCACACGAGAGCATTCCTGGAAAGTGGCAGGTCCTTACTGCTTGAGCAGGACTGGCATTTTATTGCCTTCTCTGAGCCCATGAGCTCCCCACACCCTTCATCCTGTGTAGCTGCTTGTTATATTGGAAAACAGCAATTTTGGCAGTTTGCCAGCAGGAAACACCATCTGTTTCCTTCCATATTGACTCTGCTCTTTATTTTTAATGCTTTTATTACCCTATATTAATTATATATAGTAATGGACTTCATTACATGCCCATAATGTATTTTAATTGTACACACACACACCTATTAGCCTCCTTTGTCCTTCAGATGGTCTCCCTCTTTCCAATTAACTACCCACTTTCTGTGTCTGGCTTTAGGGTTGATTATGGAAGCTTGGGCAGCCTTACCAATGGCTACACCACTGAACAAAACGTTTCTTAATCCTCCATCAACTAGTAACTGTAAGTCTTGGGGGTGGGGCAGGCCCCAGTTAGCACCTCCTCATCTCAGTGGTAGGATGTTGAGGAGCCCAGTCTTGTGCAAATCTTGTGACATTCGTGATGAACAAAACTAGGCTTTCTATGCCTTGAACAACTAACTAAGCTATACTCAAAACTGATAACAGGTCTGCTTACTCTCCATTAACCAAAGCATTTACCTGGCTGAATACAGTGGATGGGGAAATTCTAACCTGAAGGACATGGCTATAAGAAGGGCCCAGACAAGGATGTGACAGTAAGTGACAGGTTAGAGCCAGACATTGAGTCTACATAGCCAGTGGTGGGCGTTGTGGTTACTATTCACCTTTGCCCTAGTTTTCCAGGTAACATCTGAGCTGTTCAGGTTAAGTACAGGGAGGCAGCTACCACATGAAATGTCAAAGGCGTCACACCTGAGAAGTAGGAGCAGGATTGCAGGAACTGAAATTAAACCCTAAAACCCATGCACTCAATTCAAAATACCTTAAATTTTAGTTGAATATTATACTGTGTATCTAAGTATGTACACTGGGTTTGTAAACAAAGTTATTGTTGGGTGTGTGTGTCTATTTTTAAATTTGGCTTTGCTGTTTGGAGAGGGGGCTAACTACAGAGATATGCCTGCCTTTGTCTCCCATGGTTTTGGTTTTGTTTTTTGAGGCAGGCTTACACTGCCAAGTGTGGCCTTCCTGTTGACACCAAAGATGACTCTGAATTCCTGATCCTCTTACCACCATCTCACAAATGCTGGGATGAGAGACATTTGCCACATACTCGGGTTTGCAGTGGGGGACCTTACACCTAGGATTCTGTACGTGCTAGGCAAGGAAGCACCTGGCCAATTGAGATACAATCCTACTCCTACTTTGTATGTTTTAACATGTTATCTTTCTGAATTGCTAGTTTCCATGTTAGATTGCAAAGTTCCAAGCGGAAGAGATTCCTTGGCTAAGACTATGTAAAATAATGATTTCATTATTACACTGTTTTATCTGTGTATCATGTACTTTGATCCTATCCATTCACCTCCCTTTTTATTGGTTTTGGGTTTTTGGTTTTTTTCAAGATAGGGTTTCTCTGTAGTCCTGGTTGTCCTGGAATTCACTCTGTAGATCAGGTTGGCCTTGAACTCAGAAATTTGCCTGCCTCTGCCTCCCAAGTGCTGGGATTAAAGGCATGGTTTTGGTTTTTTAAGACAGGGTTTCTCTGTGTAGCCCTGGCTGGAACTCACCCTGTAAACAGAGCTGGCCTCTAACTCAGGGATCAGCCATCCTCTGCCTCCTGAGTGCTGAGATTAAAGGAGTGAGCCAGCACCTCCTCTTTTAATGAAACTAACCCCTCTTAACCAGTGTGCGGGGATTAAAGGCTTTTAAGGCAAGGTTTCTCTGTGTAGCCCTCACTGTCCTGAGCGTCAAATTCAGAGACTCACCTGTGTCTGCCTGCTGAGTGCTGGGGTTGAAGGTGTGTGCCAACATTTCCCCTCCACCTTGTCTTTTAATGAAACTAAACATTACTTATTTCATCATCATGATTGCAGATGTTAAGGGACTGGATCAACAGGCAAATGAGCAACCTCCTCTCTCGTAACCAGATGTTTCACTTGCTCTGTATGATGTGAGAAATCACCTTAAGCAAAGAGAGAGGGTTCAAACTGGCCTCAGAGGTGGGGTGGCAGTCATCGGTACCAAAAAAGAAAAAAAAATTAAACTGATCCTTTTTTACCACTGAGAAAACTATTAAAATCATAAAACTTTAAAAATTTAGCAATTTTTTAAAAAAGCCATGTTGTGTCTGAAAAAAAAAATCAGCAAATTCATGGCTATCTTCATATTCTTAGCTTCATATCCAGTCATCAAAGTCTATTTTCAAGGTGGTTGATAATGTGAAGTGACTCCAGGCTTTTCTCTCCCATGTCCCCAGATGGAGTCGCTGAATTAGAAGATCCTTAACAGACTAGTTTTTATGACACAGTGAGTTTTATTTCCATTTTGGAGATTCAAAGTCCTCAAGCTTGGTACAGCACCGTATAGATTCCATCAGGCTCCTCAGGCTGAGTCATCTCACGGTGGGGTGCACAGAAATCTAGTCTCTTTTTCTCTGGGGACACCCACATTGACCTCATATAGTAGTTTCCCAAAGGATCCCACCTTTAAACACCACAGAGTTCTCACCTTCTTAATCCCATTAATCTATGGAAACTTGATTCCATCAGTTCCTTTTCAAATCGCAGCTATCTCCTTTATTGCCTTCCTAGTATGTTGCAGAGAACCATTACAAAAACTGTGGTAATGTAACACATAAGAGCCTAAGTTGAAGTCATTACTACATTAATTCCTTCCCTTGAGACAGTGGATCAGAAGAAAGGAATTCTAAGTAGATCGCTTTCCGCACGTTAGGGGAGGGGAATCTATGCTGCAAACCTTTAGGGCCCGGTGACAAGGGCGGGACTCAAATCTCATCTCCAGGAGGTTTCAAATCTCTTGAGCCTCAATGTCCAATCAGTATCAAATACAAGATCGGTTATCCGAGCTATGCCGAGTTGAGCTGCGAGCTCCTCCCTGAAAGTCAAACGCGCTTCCGCCTGGGCATCTTTCAGCCCCGCCCTCTGGTCACACCCCCCCTGTGATTGGTCGAGCGTCGAGGTAGGTCGAGCCACGATAGGTCAGTACCGCCACGGCAGTGAGCGCCACGTGTACATAGGGCCGAACCGGAAGCGCAGAGCAGAGAGGAGCAGCGGGCTTGTCGTTGGTGGCGGTGGCGGTGGCCGCCATGGATCGCGATGAGGAACCTCTGTCCGCGAGGCCGGCGCTGGAGACCGAGAGCCTGCGATTCCTGCACGTGACAGGTCAGGGGCGGCGGGCGCCGCCATGCTCGGTGGGTCGGCCTCCAGGAGGCTTGGCGTTAACGCCGCGGACTGGCCGAGCCTGCTTGTTGGGCCGGAGCTCACCTTTCTCGAAGTCGCCCTAGCTGGGCGGGCGCTCGCGGACTTGGCTCACGGGAGTCCCTTTAACATTTTCCTTTTGCAGTGGAGTCCTCCGCCCGGCGTTTCACTCTACCCGACACTAACACACTGTTGTCTCACTCCTTAACAAAGTGTAACTCACGGAGTCTGGATGGCCTTTGCTTTCCTGAATCAGATAGACACGTCCCCTTTAGTCCTTCAGAACCTAGCTGCTGGGCTCTGCACCCTCCGGGCTACTCCCGAGTCCCCTTGTAGTTGAGAAGTTTCTGTACCCAGCGATTCGCTTCTTAGGAGTCCATTTCCAGCTAGACTGTGAAGGTTCTGAAAGAAGAAGCTATGACTATTTTTGTAGAGTATTATTGAAAAAAATGCTATTACCATTTCTGAAACTGGTTTCTTTCTCTTTTTTTTTTTTTTCCCCCCAGTGGGCTCCCTGCTGGCCAGCTATGGCTGGTACATCCTCTTCAGCTGCATCCTACTCTACATTGTCATCCAGAGGCTCTCCCTTCGACTGAGGGCTTTGAGGCAGAGACAGCTGGACCAAGCCGAGACTGTTCTGGGTTAGTGCCATGTGGTAGAAATGAAGGCGCCTGTCATTTACTTAGTGGGTGGTGGCAAGACATGCCTTTGAGGTTTGAAAGATTTTTATTGAGATGCAAAGACTCCGTGATGGTGTATAGCATACTCAATGCACATCTTGTTCGGTGCATGGGGACCAGTCCCTGGAGATGGCCAGGTCTTGTGGAGGAAACAAGAAGTGTCAAGGGGCGGGGGTGGGGGTGGGGGGATCAGGCATTGGGGTCCTGGGAATCTTGCCACCTGACTGACTGGAAGTGGGGTGCTGCTTTATACAGCACTCCGTAGACAGGGATGGATTCATAGATCATATTTTTGTCCCCAGATGTATTTTAGCTTCCTCGTAGTCATAAGTTTAGCCATCATTGATAAACCGTGACAGAGCAGAGTTATCTTTTACAATCATTTTCCCTCATCAACCCCGTAGCCCATTTTTTTAAAGAATCTAGAGGCATATTTTGCCAAAGCATGACAGTCCATTCTCAGGCTGGTAGCTCTTATGGTTTCAAAGGCACTAGACAGAAAATCTCCAAGCCAGCCTGGGTAGGTTGTCATGTCCTATGGCAGTAGATTAGCAGTTTATTTAATCAACTTTTGATGGTTAGAGTGCTAATTGTCATTAGGCCCAAGGAAAATCTTCAGGCCAGAACTGCTACAGTTATTATTCAATTTTGGATGTAATACAATGTTTTTATCTTTGTGGAATTTATTTTTAGGTCTGAACTTGGTATTCTTTTGTTCCTTGGCCATAGGACATCACAGTGGTCCTGCATAGACTAATTTTTCCAAGGGAGGTCTTAATCCCTCATTCTTCTATCATTTATCCACACCATCCTTTGTCCATCAGGATAAGCCCCCGTGTAGGGCAGAGATAACTCAAGCCGGTTTAACTTTGTTGTTGTATCTTTTTCCTGGAGGGGCATTCCATATGTGCCCCCCCCAATGTTATATATGCCACGTATTCCCCTGAGTGACAGGAGGAAGAGGCTTTAACCTGATTGATCGGCTGCCAACCTCTCCAGCCTGCTGAGTCTTATTTCTCTTTTAAGTTTACCTTGTTCTAATTATCTTGTGCCTGAGTAAATGGAGAGGCGAGTGCGTGATCCAAGGATATCTTGGAGCCTGAGCCTCACAAGGAGATCTCTGGTGTCTTTATTTGAGACACAACCTCCGGGCCTAAGGAAGACCCTCAAGTAGAGCCAGATAAGGATGTCTCCCTAAAAGTGGGGTGAGTGGTATGCTTAGGACTCCCCTAGGAACGCTTAGAAGCTGTCCTCTTGGGAGAAGGCATAAGAGAGTCATACGCTTCCCATCAATCCCCAAGTTGTACAAATATTAAAAGTCCCCAAGCATGCAACACATGGAGATCAAGACCAGAAGTGGAAGACCATGTGACAGCGATTGTATCGCTCTGCTCAGCTTTGATAGATAGCGGTCAAGCAGCTGTGCTGGCTTTGTGACTTTCACTGTTCCCATTAGCTGTGGCTGGGCCAGTTAGTGGGTCTTAATTTACAGAGGATTAAAATGAAAATGTCACCCTTTTCTTTGTGCTCCAGCGACACCCCCCAGTGAACCTCTCTAGAATTATTGTGAGTGACCAGAAACTCAGTGTTAGGGTCTGTCTGTCCCTCCATCCCTCCCTCCCTCCCTTCCTTCCTCCCTCCCTTCCTTCCTTCCTTCCTTCCTTCCTTCCTTCCTTCCTTCCTTCTTCCAGTTACTGTGCCACACCTCCCCCCATCTCCAGTGTTAGGTTTTACACGCACTCCATTTTGATTTTTCCCTGACCTCATCAGACCTGATTTCCACTTACCATTTGGTTGTTTAGAGAAAGCTCAAAGGGCAGCCATTCTGTGTAGAAGCTTCACTCCTGTGTGTGTATCCTAAAGAAACACTGTTTTATATTGCAGTATAACTTAAATATAGATTACCATTCAACTGATTACTGCAGTACTGAGATGGGTGGATTTACAACTAGGTAGAAAACTAAACTAGGGCTGGGTGTGGGGCACACACCTTTAATCCCTACATTCAGGAGGCAGAGCAAGGCAGATCTGTGTGAATCTGGGGTCAGCCCAGCCTGCATAGTTTTAGGTCAGCCAGAGCTACATAGTAAGACCCTGTTCTAAAAAAAAAAAAAAAAAAAAATTAAATAAGCTGGGGCTGGGGCTGGGGCTGGGGCTGGGGCTGGGGCTGGGGCTGGGGCTGGGGCTGGGGCTAGAGCTGAGGCCCAGTTTGTAGAGTGCTTGACTAACATACACAAGACAGAGCATTTGATCTCCTGTACCAAGTAGAAGTGGGTGTGGTGGCAGACTTCTGTAGTCCTGCACATGGACGTGGATGCAGGAGGAACAGGAGTTCAAGGTCATTCTGCTATATAGTGAGTTTGAGGCCAGTCGAGGTTATCTAATACATGATTAATTTATTTTTTATCTAATATATAATTAATTTGTTATTTGCATATACATCTGCAGGCCAGATGAGGGCATCAGATCCCCTTATGGTTGTGAGCCACCATGTGGTTACTGGGAATTGAACTCAGGACCCCTGGAGGAACAGCCAGCGCTCGTAACCACTGAGAATTTCACCAGTCCAACATTCAGATTCTTAATGCTAGTTGAAAGGACTTTGCTTTGTAGGACCAAGAATAAGAATCTTACACCTCTTCTCATTGACCTGGGCCGGTCAAGTGATGGATAGAGATGCAAATTCCTTCTGTTTTGCTTTGTGGAATGCTGGTCAGTGCAAGTGAGATGGCCACCTTGTACAGTGTTCTCTCACTCATCTTGGTGGCCATCAGAGCACTTAGTGCTCTGCCATGAGTATACAAGGGGATCCTTTGTTGTGGTTTCCTGACATTTGAACCTTTCTCTAGAGACGATTTCATATGGACTCATACCTACTTGCTTTTCTATTTTAGAACCTGATGTTGTTGTTAAGCGGCAAGAGGCTTTAGCAGCTGCTCGTTTGAGAATGCAGGAAGATCTAAATGCCCAAGTTGAAAAACATAAGGAAAAACTAAGACAGGTATGAACTGGGTTGACTTAATCCATTTGTTGGGTCTTTTTGTTTTTCCCTTGAGCCTGCTAAGCAAGGTCTCTCTCACTAATCAGGCTTAGTGATAACAGTAAAGTATTTTTACTGTTATTTGTAAGCTTAGAGAGCAGGGTCGTGTCTCACTAGATTCAAGATGCATTTCAGAGTCAGAGAAAAGTATGCTAGTCGGAATAGTTGTGTGAATACATTATTGCAGTGACAGACAGACATGAACACGGTGTATGTGAGTGCGTGTCTTGGGTGAATATGAAGATTAATTTCCCTTAGTTTACAGTTGGTCAGCATGTTTGCTTTGTGCAGTTTTGAATTGTCAAGGGAGAAACACTGTTGAAGAAAAGTGTATCTTTTGTTTGTTTTGCCTTCAAGTGTTTTCTTATAACAGTATTTACTCAACAGAACTGTGTGCCCAGGTCACATGCCTCTGGAGCCAGGGTAGATGCCAGCCTGTCACCCTGTGCTTGATGCCTTGTAATCCCGAGCGCTGGGATTACAGGCTTTGATTGAAGTTGTGTACGGCCTATGACCTGGTTTAGGGGTGGTCGAGCACACTACAGTGGGTTTCAGAAGAGCCAAGAAAAGGTGGCGGTGTAGACCAGAAGGAACAAGGATTGTTTGATCAGCCAGGTTACTCATGGGATATCGGTGCTTTTCCCGTTGCTATGGTGGAGTGACAGAAGCAGCTGGGGGAGGGGGTTATTTTGGTGTACAGTCCCCAGGGGAGGTTACAGTCTGTCATGGCAGCAGGAAGCAGAGTGACACCATTTCATCTTCATACAAGCAGCGGAGAGGATAGGAAATAGAGCTGGGCTATAAATCCTCAAAACCCACATGCTTTCTCCAGCAAGCTGCCCCTCCCAAAGTTTCCATGGCATTCCCAAACATTGCCACCAGCTGGAGGCCAAGTGTGCAGATGCAGGAGCCTGTGTGTGACCTTTCATTGAGATCACACTTGCACACCAGCATTGAGCTGGTCTCTCATTAAAGTGACTGCTTTCTAGTTTTAATCCAGAAAGTTTCCAGAGCCTGCCTCATCTTCACAGAAAGATCCTCTGCCAGCTTTGAGGCACCAGGGAATTTGGTCAGATTACTATAGTCTGAGTTGTGTTACTGAAACGTCGAGCACAGGAAAGGGACTCGTGCCTTTCTGCTGTCAGTTGGCAGCTTCTCTTATTTTGGCCTGGTCATCCACTTGGGTCTGGTCTGCCCAGCTTGGCTAGGACTCAGAAAGAAAGGACGTGTAACAAGACCCAAGCATACACCCTCCCCGCTAACGCTTCTTCTAGTAGCAGCCTTCAGTGGAAGTTAGCGGTCTGTCCTCTCAGTCACTGGCCTACATTGGAAACCTGTGATATAGAAGTCTGTTCTGTGAAATAGGTCTCCACTCTCCCTGCTGCTTATCTACTGCCTAATAGCCCATGTCATGGTAAATTCTTTTAGGTATTGTCACAGATGTATTTTATCTAATATTTTATGAGCACATAATGTGGGTCTCTCTCCATAAAAATGGAAAGAGTGTGTACATTTTTTTTAATGTTTACCTATCTGCCTGCCTCATAGTTAGCTTAGATCTCTCATAGATCATGCTAGCATTTATCTGCTATACATCTGTTTGGGATGTTTATTTTATTATAATCTGTGTGTGAGTACAGGCATGTGTGTGTCATGGTATTCTATGGAGGTCAGGGGACAGCTTACAGGAGCCATTCTTTCCTTCCACCATGAGTTCTGAGGCTCACATAGGTCATCCAACTTATTCAGCAAGCGCTTCTGCCTGCTGAGCCAGCTTGCGTCATACCCCTCTCCCCTTTGCTTTTGGTTTTATTAAGATAGATCAGGTGTTCTTTGTTTGTTTTGAGTTTGGGTTTGTTTTGTGTTTTGTTTTTTTGTGTTTTGAGGCATGGTCCTGGCTAGCCTAGAAGTTTGCCTCTGCTTCCCTAGAGCTGGGGATTCTGGGACCACAGGCATGTACTCCATGCCCAGGTCAGCTATACTATAAAGTCTTTTTCTTGTTCATTTGCTTGTTTTGGGGGTATTTTTGTCATTGTTTGTTTGGTTGATTGTTTTCTTTCATGACGGTTTCTCTGTGTAGCCCTGGCTGTCTTAGAATTCACTCTGTAGACCAGGCTACCTCAAACCCACAGAGATTCACCAGCCTCTGTCTCCCCAGTGCTGGGATTAAAGGTGTGGGGGCTGCTGCGGCTGCCACCACCACCACCTGGCTTCTGGATATAGCTAATGGTATAAAGCAACCTTTATGTTAAGGTATTTTCTACTTTTCTCAACTTTCTGTGTTTACAAGCAATGGAAGCTTGAAGGGACGGATTAGCAAGAGATGTATGTACATGCCGTGGAGAGACTTGCTCAATCATGCTTTTAAGGAGTCTTTGTCACATGACCTTATATCACAATCTAATTGAACCAGAATGGACTGTATTAGGAATGGGAGAGTACACACCGCTGACATTCATGACGCTGGGATTCTTGGTTGCGGAAAAGTGGCTCCTGTCCACGGAGCAGGAAGCGGAGCAAAGGCCACGTGGTGGGTTCTCCCACCGCTTTCCTTGGTGCTCATTACTGAGTGCAGGGTTTCTGTTGGATTCATCTTCCCTTAGGTTCCCGGACTGCTTTCCTTTCCGGTGCACTTGAAAATCTGTTGCCCTATGATCCAGTGCCTGAGGCAGAAAGGCTGTGGTGATACCCAGCCAGGTGACAATAAAACAGGGCTGCCAGCCACACACAGTCATTCCAGGTCATTTCTGAGAGTGGGCCTCACTGTGTAGGCCAGGCTGGCTTTGAACTTAGTCTTCTCTCGTCTTCTCGTCTTCCTGAGTGCCAGGCTTACAGGTGCATAGCACTGTGCCCAGCTTTCTATGGCAGCTTTGTTGTTGTTGTTGTTTAAGAGATGGAAGTGAACACTTGTTTTGGGAGATGTTCAAATTAAGAATTCTTTTTTTTTTTTAAGATTTATTTTATATATGTGAGTATACTGTCGCTGTCTTCAGACACACCAGAAGAGTGCATAGGAATTCATCACAGATGGTTGTGAGCCACCATGTGGTTGCTGGGAACTGAACTCAGGACCTCTGAAAAAGCAGTCAGTGCTATTAACCACTGAGCCATCTCTCCAGCCCGAATTAAGAATAAGCACTTTCTTTGAGAATAGTAGGAGCTTATGGGTGCTTGCTGTGTGTGCTTTCTTGTATGTGGTTCTCTGTGTGTGTGTGTGTGTGTGTGTGTGTGTGTGTGTGTGTTTTGAGACAGGATTTCTTTGTGTAACAGCCCTGGCTGTCCTGGAACTCACTTTGTAGTCCAGGCTGGCCTCAGAGATCCACCTGCTCCTGCTTCCCAAGTGCTGGGGTTAAAGGTGCACGCCATCACCGCCTGACTCATTGTATGTGGTTCTTTCTTAGCTTGAAGAAGAGAAAAGAAGACAGAAGATTGAAATGTGGGACAGCATGCAAGAAGGCAGAAGTTACAAAAGAAATTCAGGAAGGCCTCAGGTAACTGGAGGTGGCAGGACTTAGTCATGTAGAATGCTTGGCATTTGGAGTGGCTTTGTGGCTTTGCAAACTGAACCCAGAGCATAGCATATTGCAGCTGTACCTCCAGCCCCAAGTAGAATGTATTGATTCTTAAGCTTATGTTTGTTCAAACAGGAAGAAGATGGTCCTGGACCTTCTACTTCATCTGTCATCCCCAAAGGAAAATCTGACAAAAAGCCTTTGCGAGGAGGTGGTAAGAACCTAGCGATGTGAAAGAAACATTTAGGATTTTCAACACTTTTTATCTGTGCTCTATGTGTGTGGTGTGTGTGTGGGTACACATGCCCATGCTTGTACACAGAGGCCAGAGAAGGACATTACGTGTCTCGTTCTATCACTTTCCACATTACTGAGGCAGGGTCTCCCTCGTCCTAGAGCTAGTTGGGCATCTGGAAAGCCACAGCAGCCCTGGTTGTAACCCTAAAGCACATGGAGTGCACGCGTGTGCCACTGTGCCTGGCTCTATACACGGACGGGTGCTAGGATTTCCACTCGGGTCTTCGTGCTTGCTCATGTCCTTTTTCCCACCGAGCAGCCGTCTTCCCAGCTCCGTATTTTCCTTTTCAAAGTAAGATTATCCAGCTGAGAGCATGTGACGTTTACGTGTAGTCCTAGCACTTGGGAAGCTGAAGCAGAGGGATTGCCCAAGTGGAGGCCAGCCTAGGCTACACTGTGAGGTTCTGTCTCTAAAAGAAAGAAGATTCCCTTTGTGTCTGGGTCCCCAGTTTAGGACTATAAATATAAGGGAAGCAGCTGCAGGCTGCCATGTGGCACCTCCCTAAGCAACTAGGATGATGCAGGAGACGCCCACAGAAATAGAGAGTGTGCAGTCTTTGGTGATTCAAGCCGAGTTTGAGGCAATGGAGCCTGGTGTGTTAGGTAGCTCCCCTCCTGCCCCCCAGAGTTCAGGGACATGGCAGAAGGAAGGGTGGAAACTTGAAACTTCTCATATATTGACAGCACAGTGGAAGTTGTGGAAAACAAAGCACCTAGCATGCTTAAGTTTGTACATGGCCTGTTGTGCTGTCCATCAGCCCTGAGCTGGGCCAACCTAAATAGCCTGGCTTTGCAGATGAGGAAACTAAGGCTCAAGGCAAGATTTCACAGTGAGCAATGAAAAGAACCAGCCCACAGAAGGTCTGGCTGGATCTGGAGACTGGGCCATTCGGCAAAGACCCAGTTATCCATGTTGGCTATGAGGAGCTGATGTGGGAGGGAGAGATGGAAAAAGGATGTAGGTGACCCAGTTCTGACGACTAGCAGTGGAAAGTTCCATTCTGGTTGTTGGGTATGGTTTCTGTTGTGGATTTGTTTTTGAGACAAGGTCTTACTTAGGCTTAGGTTGGCCACCAGCTCCATATGTAGCCAAGGTGACCTTGATCTGTTGTTCCTCTTGCCTCTACCTGGACCTTCACACCCTTTTAAAATGCTTTCATTTTGTTTTGTTTTTGAGACAGTTAGGTCATCTTAACTTAGGACAGCTTAAGTAATTGCCTACTGGGATTTAAGGCTGCACAACTATCTTCACCCACCTTATTTTTATGTAATAGCTGAAGTCCCTTGGAAATGGCCATAAGATGGAATCTATACCTTGCAATTTACATGCTAGATTTGTGGTTATAGTTTTAATATAGGATGTTCTCGGATTTCCAGCCATCAAAATGGTTCTGTTTCCTTTTCACTTCCAGGTTATAACCCTCTGACGGGTGAAGGGGGTGGAACCTGCTCCTGGAGACCTGGACGCAGGGGCCCATCATCTGGCGGCTGAAACTAAGACTCTTGTTAGTGTCGCTCTGACATTAGCAAGGTGAACCTTTAACCCTCAACTCAATTGCCTTACGCACACTTTCACAGTGACTGGCCAAGGAGAGGTGGGGCTTTTCTCTGTTCTAAACTACTTGTACTTTAAGGGCTTTGGTCAGCATGAGATATAGACATTGCCATTAGGCCACACTCTAGACAAGACAGCCATGGCTTTTATGGCTGCTGGCTAGTTGGTAGGTTGAAGGCTTCTTGCTGTTTAGCAGACTTCATAAAGAAGGCCCAGTGATGATACTTTGGGGTAGAAGTCCTTGCTGGCAGGATGGTCTCTGTGACGGGATGCGTTGAATGATGTCTTCCTTATAAATGGTGAACCCACCAGTGAGGATTACTGATGTTCACAGTTGACGGGGTTTGCTTCTGTATATTTATTTTATGTACAGAACTTTGTAAAAAAAAAAAAAAGTTAAATACTTAAAAAGTAACATTTTTAGCATCTTTATTAAACTCAAGGAAATTTCTTTGTGAGCTTGACTTTGTCAGACAGTAAACAGCTTTGTATCATTCACAGTCTCTGGTTTTTCTTATTTCTCATGGCTGGTAGCAGATGGTGGGTGACTTTACAGTTGACAAGCTCCTTGGGGTTCAGGATAAAGCATCCTCACAGCAGGCTGTGGTGGTGTCTAGAACCCCACACTCTGGGTGCGGATCCCTGCACACCTGAGGCTAGCCTGAACTATGTGGTGAGTTCCAGGCTCACCAGAGCTATCTAGTGAGACCCTGCTGAAGGAAACACGAGTGCATTGTAATAAACTGCTGAAACATGTTTAAAAGAAAACAGGTAGGCCTGTAGGAGCTTGCCTGTAAATACTTCAGACACCGAGCAATAGCCAGTCTGCCCTATGTAGCAAAACCCCATCTTGCCACACAAAGACAACAACAAAGTCTTGCTTGAGCTGCTAGGATTCCTGTTATGCACATGGCTCATGTGTTGCATCCGTGAGAGACCCAACTGGGGATTTGCTATAAGACAGTTGATTATGTATGTGTGTATGTGTCACTGTTTGATTTGTTTGTTTGTTCTCTGTGTGCTGTCCTGGAATTTACTTTGCAGACCAGGCTGGCCTTTAAATAAGAAATCCACCAGCCTCTGCTTCCTAAGTATTGAGCCCTAACACCACCATGACCACCTCTGCCGTCTTTGACTTTTATATCATTTAAGGATTGTTTTAGACAGCAAAACCGTTCTTACCTTGTGCTAGCTTTGGCTTACATGGTAGGTCTTGGACACTTCTGCTGTAGCATTAGTCATGGAAGGTAAAAAGAATTAAACAAGACTAGTAAGTACTCTTGGCTCAGAAGGTCCTGGTCTACAGAGGTAAAATATAGTGTGTACATTTCTGTCTTGACCTGAAAGAGAAAGCTGTGTGTATTAGGGGTATAGGGGCTTAAGTGGGGAGCTCCACCTGGCAGGGCTTCCCTGTAGTCACACACTCAGGAGGCTGGGCAGTGTGGAGGCTAAAGATCTTGTGGGAGGACTTGAGAAACAGTTGGAATGGACAAAGTGGCGCTGGAATTAGAAACAAATAGCTCATTAAGGCTTAGAGACTAGAGAGGGACTGCGGGTGTTAAGTGCTCTCAACTAAGCTGCAGTGTTGATCTGTAGCAGAAGCTAAGCAGGAGAAACAGTACCAAGTGTGGTTTTCCTGTACTGTTAGGAGTCCCTGGCAGGTTACGGTGGTGATGTCATGCAGAACTGATGAAGAGGGTAACGGGATTACCTGTTTATAATGAATAGGTTATGCATTGTGACACCACCTGTATAACAGTTTAGGAAAGCACTTGCGTGTGGTGTCTGCAAACCCACCTGGGAAGCAGGTGGTTTGGTTTTAGGAACCAAAGCTGGAGGAGTTACGGAACCTGCTCAGTGTCAATCGGTGTCGTCTATTGTGTTCTTGTGTTCCTTTCCCCCAAGGCCTTAGCTAATCCACCTGTGGGCAGCGCAGTTCATCTAAAGAAACAACTATCATGGAAATTGTGTGGGACAGATTGAGCCCAAAAGCACTGCAGGTGGAGCACTGCGGGTGGGTGGCCCGGGATCACTTAATTCCTACCTGCTCTAGAAAGACAACTGAGGGCAGGAGTACAAAGGTCAAAACCCAAGGCTCACGTGGAAGGATGGACTGAGCCAGTCATGAAGCCTTTTTGAAACCCAGGCTGTGGGCTGCCTTGCCCACATGCAGAAATTAAGAGAAAGCAGCCGCTAAGATGCTGCCATTTCTCGCCGTCCTAACTTCTCATCTCCAAGGTGCTGCTCAAAGCTTACTCTCTGGACAGTACTTATTTTCTTTTTAACTTTTTATTGATTCTTTGTAAATTTCACATTACCCACCCAGGCCCACTCTTCTCCCCATCCCTTCGTATCCTCCCTCTGCCCTTGCAACCTCCCCTGCAAAAGAAAATACAAACAAGCAAAAAAAAAAAAAAAAAAAAAAAATCTCATCTGTAAGCTGGAGTGTGCCACAGTGTGTCCCACAGTATACTCTTTTGTGCACACATCCTCACTTGCAAATGTTCATTACAATGAGTCTTTGGTCTGGTTCGAGGCCTCCGGCTTCTGCTACACTATCAATATTGGATCCTTACCGGGACTCCTCTTGGATAGCCTGTTGCTCCCCTGTGTCATGGAGGTCCTGCAGCTTTGGGTCTGCAGGACCAGCCCCTAGCAGTTCATAGAGGGGGTAGATAAGAGCTCAGTTTGTCAGCCCACCAGCTCGCTCTCACCCACACCACCAGGGTGAGCTCTCCAGCACTGCCCTGGCTTCCTCACCCAGTGTCACAGCCGGCGGGAGGCTGGGCCAGGCTCCCTCACTTACATCCTCAGGGCCAGCTTTACTATGCTGGCCAGGCTCTGCAGGGCTGTTCTGAGTGCCGCAGCAGGTGAGGGGCAGGGCTGATTCTGCACAGTCCTTGGACAAACATGGTCCAATTGGACGTCACCATGGTCTCAGATCAGAGACTTTGATAATTCGATCCACAGACAGTGACACAGCCCACTACCACATGATCACGAACCAAGACATGGCCCTCAGCCACAGCACTGGCTAGGACTTCACCATGGCCTCAGGTGTCTGGGGAGGCAGTTCACATCAGGCTGTTCCTCTCCACCCTGAGTCTTCAGTTCTGCCTCTCTTCATAGTGCTCAAGCCATTCAGCTTCTCTTCCCCATCTCTCCACTGTATACTTACACACTGTACTGGCTCCACTGTATACTTACACACTGTACTGGCTCCACTGTATACTTACACACTGTACTGGCTCCCGAGGCGCCCAGGCCACGGGGCGGGTGGGCGGGGAGAGAACAGGCCTCTGGACAATAGCTTTTTCTTTTTTATCTTTTTTCTTTCTTGCATGTCCACATACTGACTCCTGCAAGTTGTACTCAGACTCTGAATATGTGCTTCCTCCTGCCACCAACACATAAATGTGTAAAAAAAAAAAAAAAAGTAAATAATAATTTAGACGGAGCCCTGACATTCACAAATGAAGAGAAGGCTCCAGTCTAGCAGCTGCAGGCATGTTCCTCAGTAGCCACATCCTCCTTGGAGTGTGCATGGGTGTGGCCCTTGTGACACTTGGGGAGCTCACTGGCCCTAGCTGCCTTTTTTGGAAGCCTGAGACCATAATCAAAGTTCTGCGGGAGTGAATACAGGCCTCCTTATTTGATGAGGTTTGATTATTTGAAACCTCAAAAGGTTATTTCATATTTTCCTTGGCATCGTCTTCCCGCAGACCCTGGGATGGAGGGACAAAAGGGATGAAGTGATGCGCAAGGGCAGTGGGCTCGCCCAAATGGCCTGATTTGGAAGATGTGCTCATTAGCATTCACGTTTCCTGCATCATAAGCCAGGTGAAACAAGCTCTTATTCCTGAGGGGCTGTGGAGCTTGGCTCCTCCAGTCTCGATTGCTGGCACTCAGGGCTCTGTGGCTCATCTGGAAGCTGCCTGGGCCAGGTGGCATCTCATGGCTGTCAGCCGGGCAACAGGTGACTGAAGCTAGGAAGCCTGGGCTTGCTCATGAACCAACTCAAGGCCAAGATCAGGGTGCCAGAGATTAATGGGGTTGATTTGTTTTGTTTTGTTTGTTTTTCGGGTGCATTAGCTACTTCAGGAGCACACAGTCACACGGTGCACGTATAGAGGCTAGAATACCACTGTGAAGATTCATCTTCTCCGATCTTGTTGAAGCAGGTTCTCTTGCTTCATGCACTGTGTGTACTAGCTGGCCCGTGAGTTTCCGTTAGATTCTCCTGTCTCCACCTCTGATTTCATTGGTGATTGTGGATGCAAGACACTGCATCCGGTTTTTTGTGGGTCACCCATCAATCTCATCGGCCCACCTTTTCAAATCTTCACGTTTTGATCCTATCCCATGGACTTAGCAGTTCAGAATACAAAAGCTAGGGGACCGATACTTAGTGGGAAGACCTATGAAGTCACAGTACAAGGGTTAAAAATTCAGGGAGGAAAAAAGAAAAAAAGCAACTTGCCATTTAGAATTAGCTTAACTCTGGCCCGGGTATTACTAGGTGACCCCACAGTTGAGGTCTTTTGCTTATGTTGTAATGTTAAATACTAGCCCCCAAGGCCTGGCTGCCCCCAGGGATGCTACCCAGGTGATTCTATGTAACCTTGACCCCCACGTTACCCCTGACTGGTGAATAAAGTTGTCTACGGTCAATAGCTAGGGCAGAAGAGAGATAGGCAGGGTTCTCAGGTTCCCGAGTTCCCAGGGTTCCAAGGCTTGGGGTTGGAGGGGGAGAGAAAGGAGAGAGGAGGAGACTGCCGCGGGTAAGGTATGAATACATGGCCGTGAGGGCTGGCCAACTGCAGTTACGTGCATCCAGATGGAACATAGCAAGTTGTAATTTGTGGTTACTGACTGGGAAATAGATTCTAATGGCTTAGAGGCGTAGATGTCTGCCCAGCTCTAGTGCCGATTAAGGCTTATAAAAATAAAAGCCGCGTGTCTTTTGTCTGGGAACAGAATGGTTAAATGTGGGGCAGAACCCCCAATTTGAGATTAAATAATTACCACCACACCTCACACAGCCTTCACACAGTTTGCAGTGTGAAATCTGCCCCAGTTTGTACCGAGGCTAACCCACCTTACATTTAGGGCTCATCCCCAAGATTTACAATAGATGGTTGAGCGGCAGTTGTGTAGAGCCCGACTCATGACCAATCCGTTATATTTCCAACCCACAGAGAATCTAAAAACAACCTTAATTGATGCCTGTGCTGGTTGGGATTTAGCAAAAGCACTCTGCAAGCAAGAAGGGAAGGTTTAGGCACAGACAATGCCAGACAGTAGCCTACTTTGCTAGGTTAGAAAGCTGTCAATAGCTGCAAGTAACCAGACAGTTACTAGCGTCTGCAGAAGGGAATCTGTGGAGAGGGCCACACAGCCAACTGGCAGGGACCCAGGGAAAAAGGTCCAGTGTGTTCTGACCTCACTCCTCCCATCTGCCACTGCCAGTGCCTTCCGTGGGCTGATCCTAATTGCGAGCTGGATCCCCCGTGGATGTGTTAATCTGCTAAATTGGTTAACCATTGCCTTTTAGGCTTTTCAGAACATGAAGTTCTAACTCCTAGTACCCGTGGGTATGGCCTTATTTAGAAATAGGGTATTAGTAGATGTAATCAAATTCAAGGTGGCCATGTGGCTATGGGGGTGATATAGCTACAAGCCCAAACATCTGGGCTGACCAGAAACAGAAAGGGCAAGATAGGATCCTTCCCTAGAGGCATTAAGGGAGCATGGTACTCCCAGTACCTTCATTTGGGACTTAACCACCTCTAGAACTAAGAGAATACTTACTTCTCTGTGACTATGAGTCAATTTGTTTCTGGTGATTTGATACAATAGCCACTGAGAAACGTTTCACTGTGAGCATTTCCCTCCCGTGTTGCAAAGGATAAAGCCTGAAGGTTTAGGAGGCATAAAAGTTACATGGGACTCCCATGTGGACCATGCCAGGAGATAACCTGAGAACATTTCCATTCCTGAATAGCCCTAGTAGCAAGGTCAAGAGACAGACCTCTCTATATCCATTCTTTACCTGCTGCTCCAGGAGGCTGCCCTATATGAGCTGTGAAGTCCATCCATGGTCCACTTGGGCCAGCACCTGAAGGTATAGACTATGAGCTAGTGTAACCCAACAGACACGCACACCACTCCTGGGCCCTCTTCCCAAAACAGTGAACCTGAGCCCTATTTCCATAAGCCTTCAAAGTTGTCCTGTCTCCCCCCTGCCTTAGAGACCCCACTCTCATAATCTGTGCCCACTGCTTGCCTGTGTGTACAGATGGGATCTTGCCCCACACTCAAGGAATGTCCATGGCTACTCATAGCAGAGATGAACGTCTCAAGAGAGAGTGTTGGGGAACTCCGTGAGGAGCTGTGGAGTAAGGCATGAGGGTAGGCATCACGGTTAGCTGTGTTGCCCCTGGTGTGTGTACTGACAAGTGCTGATGGAAGGTGTTGGAGGGGTGCTGAGACCCAGGGTCAGAGTGCTTTGCAGCTCTTTATATAGTCAGGCTTAGGCTGGGGTACCAGCAGGGCTTTCTGGTTTCCCTTGTGTTCTACATTGGATAGTTATCTGCAGCTTCTTTCTTCCTCTGTGTACCCGGAACAGCTATCAGAAGCAGCAAGTGGACCCCACAGCCTCTGCAATCCTTTCGGTTGCCGCGTCCCTGCAGCCCTGTGATCCCTGTAGCCCATCTTACCCATATCTACATTCACAGACGGTTTCCAGGGACCCTCTGACTACTTCTGAGGATGCTGCCATTTCTCTAATCCTGTTTTAAGAACACACTTTTCAGATCCACAGCATCAGTAGCCAGGAGGCTGCAAATTAAAAACCACAGCAAGAGTGGGTTGGAAATAGAAATGGCTCCCTTGTTAAACGCTTGTAATGTTTGCCCAAAGACCTGGAGTTTGGTTGCTGTAGGGTGTTTGGGACTGGCCACCAGACGGGCATAAGAACTGATGAGGTGGGACATGCTCAAACCCCTGGGCATGTCAGAGATCTGAGAGGGCAGGAGTGGTGCTGCCCCCTCCCTGCCTCTGTGCCTGCTCTGCAACATGTAACCAGGACCCCTGACTGAGGTGACTACTGACTCGCATGACACCTAGAGTTCTTCCCCAGGCAAAGAGAGCATCACCAGCATTTTAACTTCAGCTGATAGAAAGCATTTACTCCCCAAATCCCACCCCACCCCCAAGGTTCATATAGCCCCTGTCCACATGGAATAAAGCGTCTAAATTATTTCACCAAGGATGGTCTGGGAGTAGCTGTCTTTACTGAGTTCTAACACTTAGGGAAGGCTCTCTACCCAAAGCTCTCAGTTGGATCTTGGACCCACTTGCCTGGCTAGGTTCTTTTCAGAGCACTGGCTGCTGGCACTGCCACCACAGCCACTGTGGGACCCTGAGCCTCAAAGGCTGCCCAAATCTCTCTATTTCCCCTTTAAGAGCTGTAACACTCCCAGCATTCCTAGCCAGACCAGAGGCCTATGGAACCTCCATCTCAGAGTCTTCATCCTCCTCAGTCTGGTGTACAGTGACATCTCATGCCCAGAAGGGAACCCTGTGGACAGCGGCATCCAGACATTGCCAGTGGAGAGGCAGAGCACAGGACCACAGGTTCCCAGTGCCTACACCACCTGGTTCATATCTGTAACTTTAGCTGCAAGGGATCCGAGGTCCTCTTCTGGTCTCAGGTACACAAACACTCAATAAATAAACAGATAAACAAAACTGTACTGAGATAGCATTGAAATTACGAAGACTACATTTTCAAGTATCAGTGAGGACACATGAACTGGAACACCCACGCATCTCTGCTGGAAAAAGAAAATAGAGGATGGCGGTGGGTGTGGTTCCATGACAGAGCACTGAGCATGTGCAAGGCCCTGGGGTTCGTCTCCAACACCACACTGGAGGGTAAAATGAGAAAAAAAAAAGAACAGTTTGTCATCACCCAGCACTTCGAGTGCTTGCTGCGCATCCTAAAGACCTGAGATCATTTCTTAGTCCTGTGTGCAGTGGCTCATCTGCACTCCACTACCATCTGTAACTCCAGCTCTGTGGGATCCAGTTCTGACCTCAGGCACCCACACACATGTGGAAGGCACACAGACACAAGAATTAAAAAACTTTTTTTTTTTTAATCCTGGCTGTCCTGGAGCTTAATCTGTAGCCCGTGCTTGAACGCATAGATCTTCTGCCTCTGTCTCTTGAGTGCTGGGACTAAAGGTGTATGCCACTACACCTGGCTAAAAAAGAATCTTTAAAAAAAATAATTTATGGAGCTAGTGAGATGGCTCAGTGGTTAAGAGCACTGACTGTTCTTCCGGAGGTCACAAGTTCAAATCCCAGCAACCACATGGTGGCTCAAAACCATCCGTAATGAGAAATAAATTAAAAACCTATGGGCCGGAGCAAGCGGGGCCAGAGCAAAAGGGAGAAAAGGGTGGGAGAACGAAAAAAAAAAAAAAAAAAAAAAAAAGAAAGAAAGAAAGAAAGAAAGAAAGAAAAAAAGAATTAATTTTCTACTATACCATCCAACACACCACCTAGCCAGTAACTCACAATATTAACCAAAGGACATGGAAGGAAGCACAAGGTCCTGGGAAAACATGCACATGATACCAATGTGCACAGCAGCTGGACATGTCACAGCCTAACTTGAAATCAACACTGACATTCAAGAGCAGGGGAATGGACAGACACACTCATTCATAGAGTAAAATATCACTTGGCAATAAAATGCAATGAGTGAAACACATGCCGCAGCATGACAGATTCCAAGACCTTTATGAAAGAAGACAGGCAAAAGAAATACACTCCTGATTCCATTCATAAAACCCCAGTGCAGGCCCACTGAGCTACAGAGATAGAGCACACATCAGGTTGCCTGAGAGAGGTGGGCAGAAAGAGGGGCAATTAATTATAAAGGGAACAAGAGTTGTGTAGGAAGAGAGTGATCTCCAAGGCTAGCCTGAGCAACATGGCAAAATGTTAAAACGCCAACACTCGATGTGGTTGTTCACACCCATGACTCCACCAGCTCTGAACACTGAGCCTGAGACAGAAGTTTGTCAGAAGTGCAAGGCCCAGCTGGGCCACAGTGTGAGACTCTAACCCCATCCTGGAGAGGAGGTCGAGGAAGAAAACATTTGATGATTAAGTTTACTGTTTCAACTGATTGTGGCCATGGTGTCATAGGCCACTGTGGTGGTTTAAATGAGACCCTGCCACATAGGCTCAGATGTCCGAACACTTGCTCCCTTAGTTGGTGGCACTTGTGGAGGTTTAGGGAGTGTGGCTATGTTGGAGGAGGAGCCACTGCTGGTGGACACTGATGTCCCAATCTCATGACATTTCCAGCACACTCTCAGCTCTGTTCTTGCCATTGCATTGTGACCTCTCTCTCAGCTTGCTGCTTCAGCTCTCATGCCACCTGCTACCCTGACCCCCTGACCCCAGCCATGACATACCCTTATCCCTCTGGAACAATAATCCCAAATAAAGACTTCTGTAAGTTGTATCTGGTCATTATGGTTCATCACAGCAATAGAAAAGTAACTAAAACAGTCGCATACATATGTCAAAAACTAAAATGTATTTTTTTTTAAAATGTGGCACTGGAAATTAAACCTAGGGCCTCAGACATAGTAGGCAAGCTCTCTGCCCCTGAGGCCCACACCTTTTAAATTATACATTTTTGCCCAGCTGTGGTGACACATGCCTTTAATTCCAGCACTCAGGAGGCAGAATCTCTGAGTTTAGGGTCAGCTTTGTCTATATAGAGTTCCGGGAAAGCCAGAGCCACACCGGGAAACCCTGTCTCAGAAAAACAAAACCAGAAAGGATTACATACATATCACAATGGTATAAATGTTTGTTTCTAAAATTAAAAAGTGACAAAGGTGTGAGGCAGAAGAGCCAGCAGCCAATGCTGCTCCCAACACCCCCACCCCCGCCCCGCCTGGGGTAGATGAGGCTGCTCGAGAGGCAGCTGAGCCTGCAGTGAGTGAGCTAGACAGGCCCATGGCTCCAGACACTGGCCTAGCTGTGCCCTGCTGAGGTCTGTGTTGATGTTCATGACCCGTGTTACCACCGAAGGCTGTGCAGATGACCATGGTATGTGCTGCTGCCTGAAGTCACATTGATGTCTACAGGCTATGCTGTCATAAAGGTGAGGGTGGGGGTGGGGCAGAGACTGATCTGAGCAGCCTGCACTGCACCCAAGGTTATGGTGAAGACCGTGGTTGGAGCAACCTCGGAGGACCTTGTCTGGGTCCATGGTCCTACCATATGTACTCCTACGGATGTGAAGAGCAAAGAGGCTACTTTTGCTGTTATATCAATGATTGCAGATGCACAGTTGAGAAGGAGGGACGTGGAGGCTTCGGTGATGCCCCTACCCCTGTCCCACAGAGGTGTGGGAGGACAGGGACTCACCATAGAAGTCAGCTAGACCTGCTTTGTCTAGTTACCCACAGTAACTAGACAAAGGACCCGAACCAGCCATCCAGCAACACTTCCCGTACCCATATGTGAGCTTTTATGGTGTCTTGCCTTTATAAGCTGCTCCTGGGATGGACCCGAAAATAAGAGAGACACCTACGCCAATGTAAGAAACTTTCATTTTGAGTAGGAGTTGAATAAAGCTTAAGTTTCCCAGACCTCCCTGGGAACTAATATTCTGCTTGGCAGAGAGAGACGTGTACCTGGGAAACTGACGTCCTGTTGGCCAGCTAAGACATGAATGTTAGACAAGGCAATTCCCCCACTACAGTTGAATATCCCAACCAATGGGAACAGGATACACGTACAGCAAAGACACGTTCCCAAGGAAGTCCCCTGTCCCTACATCCTGATAGGTGAAATAACTGGGCACAGGTGTTTGTGGACTTCAAGGCTTAAAAGCATGGTAGGATCCTGGTTGTAGCCAGCTCCCGAATCTGTCCTGTGGCCGTGATCTATCAGTCCTGGAACAAATGCTCATCAAACTACCCTTGTCTGACTGAGATGGCTGTTTGTGTGGTTTCCAAGGCAACTCCTGGATCCCAACAATCAGGGTGCATGATGTAAAACTTCCAGAAAATCGAAGTGTCACACGGGGGAAAAGTCACAAAAATTCTCTCTTTCTCTCTCTCTCTCTCTCTCTCTCTCTCTCTCTCTCTCTCTCTCTCTCTCTCTCTCTCTCTTCCTCTCTCTCTCTCCTCACTCACTATTTCCCACTGACTGAAAAATATCACAAGGGAATGGAGGGATGGTTCAGTGTGTGGCATGCTTACTGCAGAAGCTTTGGCCCTGAGTGTTGGTCACTAGTGCTCATGTGAAAGCAGGCATGGCGGCAGGTACCTGTAGCTCCAGTGCTGGGCAGGAACAGGAGGATTCCGTGGGCCTGCTAGGCAGCCAGTCTAGCTGAAACAAGAGCTCTAGGTTCAGTGAGGGACCCTGTCGGAAAATAGGAGGTGAGGAGTGGTTGAGAAGGGTACATTGACTTCTGACCACCACATGCATATGTAAGGGCAAGCATACCCACACATGGATACACACACACACACACACACACACACACACACACACACAAGATCCAGAAGAACTAAAAGAAAACAAATTACACTAGCTCATGAAAATTCTTGAGACTACAGGTATATACCACTGCGCTGGGCTCTTTTGAACATTTTCAACGTAAATGAAGTGGGTTGATGAACCAGCAGGTGCAGCTGGGATTCAGGGTTTATAGTATACCATGGCCACATCCAGCTTATAGTGATAAAGACATGTTATTTTTTGAGATTTTTCCTTCCAGGCCATGGCTTCATTGCCTTTGTGCCAATGGAAGCATAGCATAGCACGTCAGGAGCCCATAGTAGAGGAAACTGCTCACCCCACGGCAGACAAGAGTGAGAAATAGGAAGAGTCCTGGCCCCAGCATCCCTCCAGGGCACGCTTCTAAGACTGGACTCACACAGAAGGCCCCACCTCCATAAGGGTTCTGCCACCTCTCTACAGCACTAGGAACTCGTGAGAGCAAGCTTTGAGCACATGGACCTTTGCAGGACATTCCAGATCCGAGCTGTGACACCCAGCAGCGACAAAGATGTCTTCACGTTGCTGCTGCTGTTACTGATGACATAAGCCACCTCTCCAACCTTTAGCTCCATCCTTTCCTCCATGTGCACACTAACTGACTCCAGTGCTACCCAACCTTTAGAAGACATAGACTTTCCCCCAGGCTTGGGGGAAACACTCTCATGATCGTTTGAATCAACAGCTGTGCATGGAGATAGGGCATGTAGCAGAGCCACTAAAAACCTCCCCAGTGTCTGCAGCCGCATAATGCCAGAGTTTTGAGAGCCTGCTGCAGGAGACTCCGGATACCCTCTCCCATGTGCACCGTGTGCTTCCCAGGAACACAGGCATCTATGTCCATATGTGATAATTACATTGCCTCATATTTTGCATTCATTTGGGGGGGATGGGGGATGTGAGGCTCCTCAAAGAGGCCAGCCGTGGCCCCACACCAACCTGGACATCAGCATCGGTTGGAATGATGGCTACACTTGCAGAAAGAAGCCACCTCTAAAATTCCTTAATTCAGGAGGCTGAGGATAGATTCTGGCTTACAGCTTTTTCAGGTTAAACCTCTCTCAGTTTACAGTTTCATCACAAATCCAGAATCAAACACCACCTTTAAATACTGGATTAAGTAATAATTACAGACTAAAATGGACCATGAAACACGTGACCATTGCTCTCCGTTCTGTCTGTCTCTCTTTTGAGATGGGGTCTCTCTGTGTAGTCAGTGCTGTCCTGGACTTCAATATGTTGATCAGATTGGCCTTGAACTCACAGAGATTCCCCTCGTTTGTCTCCCAAGTGCTAGGATTAAACAACCACCATGCCCAGCTCATTGTTCTCTTTGAGACTGAAGATTCAAGAAATCCTGGGTGGACCAGATGGCTCAGTGAGTTAAGGCTCTTGCCGTTAAAGTTGGGCATCCTGAGTTCAATCTCCAAAACCCACGTGGTGGGAGCAAGGACCATTCCTGTTAGTTATCCTCTGACCTCCATAGATACGTATTTTAAAAAAAGAAATCCTGTCATGGAATAAATATCCTGTCATGGAATAAATATAACAGAAGGGGGCGCTGTTGCTCCAAGTTCCCAAGCTGTTGGGGCCCTAACTTTTTTTTTTTTTTTTTTTTTTTTTTTTTGAATGAATGAACAATATGCTAGCTAAGAACATTTTGGAAGGCTTTTTCTTCTACCTGTCTAAGGATAAAAAGATAAATCTCTAGTACTAGGTACAGCCCAAGAACAAAGTGAAGGGAAGTACTGAGTGTGAACTGAATGAAGAGGTTCTGAACGGACGTTGAGCAGCCCTCACCCTAATGCTCACAGGCAATGGATTCTGACTTCAGAGTGGTTTTTTGTTGTTGTTGTTGTTGTTGAACTTTTACATGTGTACAATGAGGAATATTTGACGTGAGACTAAATTCACTTATATCTCATATATGCTTCATTTACTTAGTCCGAAAGCAATTTTAGGCACTATTTTAAATCACTTGTGAACAAGTCAAAATGTGGTGTTACGGAGTTTTTCCCTTGTGGCATTTGTCAGCAGTTAAAGAGCTGCAGATTTTGGAACACATGGAATTGAGATTTTCCCGATTAGGCATGCCCGCCCTGTGTCGGCCCTTTAATGACTTAGGAAGATTCTCAGTAGTATTTCTCTATTGGGAGAACACAGTGGTCTATAAAGGAAACTACAAAGCAAGATGCGATTTACTCTTCGCAGTTTTGACTTTAGTGGACTGTCAAGAGGCAAGAAACCAGACATGCAAAGGAGCGTTTTGGCAATTCCTGCTTCCAGCCCGGGCTCTCCAGCTGTGGCTGGTGCCATCCCGGGTTCTCCGGCTGTGGCTGGCGATGATCAGGGCTCTCCGGCTGTGGCTGGTGCCGGCCCAGGTTCTTTGGCTGTGGCTGGCGATGGCCTAGGCTCTCTGGCTCTGGCTGGTGATGTCCATCCCTCAGTTGACTTCATTTCTCTGGGCCTCAGTTTCCACTCATGCAAGACAAAGACTTGAATAAATTGTGATGTAGAACCCATCGTCTTAATGAGCTACACTGTCAATACTTGAGAGAATTAAATCTGTTGATGTACTTTGAGTATCGTTTTGTGGTTGTGAAATCCTCACATAATTAAAAGCCAGACCAAGCTGAAGAGAGCAGCTCCTGGAAATCTCACTCAGGCGCATCCTTCTTCTCAGACCACTCGCTTCCCCGGCTCCCCGGGTCCTCGCTTTTATTTCTTGCATTCTGTGTAAAGACACTAAGGAAATGCTTTTTGTAACTGCTGTGTGTGTCTCATCATGTCCGATTCTTTCTGACTCGTGTGGAGAGAGCTCTTCACTCTGCCTTACAGCTGCAGGACACAGATGGTTCCAATTTGAGAAAGGGAGCAAGCCAGAGGGGTCAAGAACACCACAGAAGACCTACAGAGCCAACTGACCTGGGTCCATGGGAGCTCACAGAGACTCAACCACCAACCAAAGAGCAGGAGAGGCTAAACCTAGACCCACTACCCACTTGTAGCAAATGCACAACCTGGTCTTCACCCGGTCCCCTAACAATCGGAGTGTGGACTGTGTCTGACTCCATTGCCTGCCATTTGGGTCCCCTTTCCTACCTAGACTGCCTGGTTGGGCCTCAGTGGGAGAGAAGGTTTCTAGTCCTGCTGGGACTGGGTGTCCTAGGGTGAAGTGGTACCCAAGGGGGGCTTCCCCTTCTCTGCAGAAGAGGGGATAATAGGGGGAGAGACTTGTAGTGGTGGGACTGGGAGGAGAGGAGGGAGAGGGGCTGTGATGAAGATGTAAAGTAAATAAATAAATACATTATTGGAAGAAAGAGAGTGTAGCTTCTGGGCTGTTTTTTTTTTTTCCCTTCTCTTTTCTCTAGCATAGGGCAAGAGTAAAATGCATTCAGTAGAAACCGCACTTCGACTTTCGTTCTTTTCCTAGACTGGTGATCTGTGATCAGTCCTCTCTCCTGATGCTGGACTGTACGCTCACCCCATCAGCCACATAATTCCTAGGGGAGACAATCAGCTTCTGGTGGGTCCTGTAGCTAGCTACACTGGGGTGTTTTAGTACACTAGGTACATTCCACAGCCTTCCCACTTAAAACAGTTCCAACTTACAATGGGATAGCAGAACATAACCCCATCACAAATAGAGCAGCAACTGTCTCCCCATTCACAGTCTTACAAATGGACATTTGGTTTGCCCAGTTCACCCTCACACACAATGGAGCCCAGAATAACCCATCCAAGTGGCACTTTGTACTGGTGTGGATGAGGGAGAATTCTTAGAAGTGAGATTGCTAGGTCAAAAGCTAACGTAGAGGCCAAGGAGGTGGGTCAGTAGGTAAAGTTCTTGCTAGGCTAATTCAAGGCCCAATTAGGATCCCTTGAAACCACATCAAAACAGAGCAGCAGTGGCAGCTGCCTGTAAGCCCAGAAAAGACAAAGAAAGGGGATCCCTGTGGCAAGCTGGTTCGACTAGTTGATTTTGAGAACGTTGCTTCTGTTGAGAAACTGTGCCTCAATAAATAAAGTGCAGAGTAACCAAAGAAAACACCCAACATCAACTTTTAGGCCTCTATACTCAAGTCCACATGTGTACCTCTCCCGGGTATGCATGCACTCACACCACAGGCTAAGGAAGGGATAAGTAAGTACCACTGCCACTACTGACGACGAAAAACTTGGCCTCAAAGTGAGTCACAAAGCACATCTCGCCCTTATTCCTGACACTTCTCAGAAAGGCCTTCATTTCTTGGCTGACAACAGTTAGCACCTACTGGGTAAGTGGTAAGACAAGATGACCTAGCACTGTTAACAGGATGTGTAACATGGGTGGATCACTTAGCAGCCAAAGATACCCGGTAAATGTTTTTTCTTACCTCCAAAATTATACTTTAGATGTTTGTAGATCCAAATGTCTTCTGGGTCAATCAGTAGCAGAAGGTTTCCTCTACAGCTCGTTAGACCACTAAAAGCAAAGAGCGTTTGCTCTCCACTTCTGCAGTGGCTCCACAAACCACCAGGACCTGAACCTTCAGGTGACTGTGCTCTGGGTCAGCTCACCGAGCCCTGGCATGAGTCACCAGCTGACAAGCACTGGGGGAGTGGGATGCAGAAGGGAGAGGTGTCCTCCTGAGGATGGGACCATTGCTCAAATTGTGCAGTTGTGGAAACTCTGGCCTCGCTTTAGAGTAATGGCATTTAACTGATGTTTAGTTATAGATCTTTCTTTGCTAAAGGAGGATCAAGCCTTTGACTAGAGCAAACCTTGTCATGAAGGCGTCCCCTAAAGACATTTAGACTATCTCCTGAGTGTCTGTGCATCACCACCTACTGGTTAATCTTCTCATCTGGCTATTCTACTTCATCTGGCTGGCTGCCAGTGCTGTGCTGTGTCTTCTAGCTATCTGTCTCTGAGATACATGTGTGCACCTGCATGCTTGCCTGTATAAGAAACATGCCTCACAGAAACTGCATATAGAACTCACAAGTAGACCAAGGATGCATGAGGTGCCTGTGATGGCTAATCCTGGTTGTCAACTTGACTAAGTCTGGAATCAACGGAAACCAAGATTCGGGGAAACCAAGAATCGGGGAACACCTGTCTTGATCGGATACTTTGAGGTGGGAAGACCCAAGCTAAATCTGGTCTGCACCTTCTGGTAGCAGCCCACATAAATGAAGAGAAGTTTTGCTGCTGGCCCTCACTTTTTATGTCAAGGTCACCTACCCCGCTGCTAAGGCATTCCTTTCCTGATACTAGTGCCTACTTCTTTGAGAATCCAGCAGAGACACCCAGCTTCATTGATGGAACAACTACCAGATGGCTGGACCTTCCAATGGGAGACAGCCATTGTTGGATCAGTTGGACTACAGCCAGTAAGCAAATCCAATAAACGTCATTCTAACGTATATAGGGTCTACTCATTCTGTTCCCCTAGAGAACCCTGGCTAATGCAAGCACTAAGGACGTCCTAGCTGACAAATGTCACATCCGCTTCTGTCAGGCAGCTGTAACATAATCAACAATGGATTGTCATTTCCTGCCTCAGACTGGAAATGCTCCAAATACAGGGAAATATTGAGGAAAAATTGGGGGGGGGTGGTATTGGGAATTGAACCCAGGCCATGTGTATAATAGGCAAACACTCAGCTATACCTGAAACCCTTCCTTCCCTCCTCTTCCCCTTCCCCTTCCCCTCCCCCTCCCCCTCCCCCTCCCCCTTCCCCTTCCCCTTCCCCTTCCCCTTCCCCTTCCCCTTTCCTTTCCTTTCCTTATTTAAGTTTGAAACAGGATCCCAGCAACTTTCCCAGGCCTTGCACTGACAGTCCTCTTGCCTCAGCTAGGAGTGCAGGCATGTGCTCTGAAGAATGACTAAGGTAATGAGGCTCTTGACTGTGAGTTTAAAGTAGTGTTAGTACTGAAGCAAAGTTCCACTGGACTAATCAGGGTTAAGTGGTGTTATTAGAGTGGCCATTGCAGTTGTTCATTACAGGCAGCAGACAGAACCGCTGAAAAAACAAAAGAAGCATTTCTGAACGTTTAACTTTTTTTTTTTTTAAAGATGACTGCTTTTCCAGGGACCTCTGTTTGAGGCTTGAGTCCAGTTGCTGTGTCTTTAAGGAAGCTTGTACAGGGAACCCTGTCAGCTATTTGAGGCATGCTGCCAACAAACAATTGAGGTATTTGCCGAAGGTTTCCAAGAAATTGCAGCAAATCCTACAAAATGTTATACCTGTTATAAAGAAGCAGTCACATGTATTAGCAGCAGAAAAAAAGTGCCACGTGAGCGAACAAAGCTGCCATCTGTGAGAGCAGGGGACGTAGGCAGAGATCAGTCTTAGTTACATCATAACGAATTGCACTCATGCAAGCAGAAAAGTAGGTGAGCTGCCACTTGGGCATACATTTTGAAACACCAGCCTAGAGCTGCTACCACGGAGCCCTTCGGGTGCTGCAGTGGGAACACCCACATAGAAACAAGGAACTGACAGATCCCAAGACTCTGGACTTGGCCAGGTAGGACTCAGTGTGGAACTCACATCCCATTCCGGGCTAGACATGCATCCAGGTCAGGTGGTATGTGTGCTATCAAACATCTACAAGGGGCTAGCAAGATGGCTTAGCAGGTAAAGGTGCTTGCCAAGCCTGATGACTTAAGTGCGATTGTCATGCTCCACAGAGTGGCGAGAGCAAACCAACTCCTCAAAGTTTCCCTCTGACCGCCACACGGGTATCATAGCATGAGCATGAACACGACAGACACACACTGAATAAATGTAGTAATTTTAACTCTCTGAGGAGCGACGCAGGGTCATAGCTTCTCTATTCATCAGTTGTTGACTTGGTAACTGACGGACTTCTAGGAAGCGGGGAGCTGGGAACAAGATGTTCAACATTCTCAGCAAATTCCTGACACACACACATTCCTGTCTTTTCATTGGACTTAAGTTTAGAAAATATAGACCCGTCGAAAGCAGGCTTGAAGATAGTGAGGGCATTGACTATGTCACAGCGTCCAACATCTGTGTCTTGCCAGATTTGCGCTTTATGTAAATCAGTGTGAATTATGAATTATGGGGCAGCTGCTGAACTTGGGGGCTCTGGTGACGTCTTGGTGTTTGTGGTTATGGTCTTACTGGAACCTTTCTCTATGGTTTCCCAGCCTGTAATTCATGGCTAGGTGTCCTGTATTTCCCAGAGACCACTGCTGGAATCTGGTCTTCACTACACAATGAATATTTTATCCTTAGATGTGGACCATCTCTTACAGGGAGAGTCAGGGGAGGGGAGGCGATGAACTATTTTTGAAATAAATCACACGTGTCAAAGAAAGTGGTACTATCCAAAGAATAAACAGGAGTAGCCACCATTCAGTGGTGGGGAGGACTGTGCTTCACACAGCTTTGTGGCTTAAACTGGAATATTTCTGTTGTTTGATTTATTAATCATGAAAAGGAGCTACAAGAATAGGCTGCCCATCCACCCACCCCACCCCACCCCACCCCACTCGAAGCACTCTTGTTTTGTTGTTGTTTTAATATTTATTTATTTTATGCACGAGTACACTGTCGCTGTCTTCAGATACACCAGAAGAGGGCATCGGATCCCATTGCAAATGGTCGTTAGCCCCCATGTGGTTGCTGGGAATTGAACCTCTGGAAGTCAGTGCTCTTAACCGCTGAGCCATCTCTCCAGCCCCATTTTCTATCTTTTTGTTTGTTTCTTTGATTGATTAAATGAGAACTTCTTAGGCTCTGGGACCGTAGTTCAGAGGATAGAGTACTGGCCCAGTGTATCAGAGGTCCAGTGGCTGATCCCTGGCACCAGGGCTGGTAGCACACAGGCCTGGAATTCAGGTGACTCCAGTTCCATAAGCAAGAGGATCTGGAGTTCAAAACGATCTGCAGCTTCAGCTAGCACCTGGGCTCTATTAGAGCAGGTCCAAGTGGCTACTTTGCGATTATAATCCTAACACATTGGTGACTAAGAAATAAAATTGGTATTTACAAACATTTGTCATGTGGGCACCCAAGTTGAAGGGCTTTCGTTTTTAACAAAACGTATAAAAGTTAAGACAGAGCAAATATAGGGAAACTGGTATCCAACTTAAAAATCCATTCAGCGAGCCTAACTTACTTGGAGACCTCCAGAATAGTAAGAGATCCTGTTTCAAAAAACTAGGTGTATGGCTCCCGAGAACCCATCCCCCACACCACGTACACAATCCATATCCGTTTTATAAATCTACTCTTAAAAATACTGACAGACTTAGGTGAGGGGGGTACTAACCAGCTCTCTGCTCACTGGGACTAAATACAGGTATTTATCATCTAGTGGTAACTCACCCACCCATCTCTTCAATATCCATTTAAAAAACTAATATGCCGGGCTTGGTGCCGCTCGCCTTTAAGCCCAGCGCTCGAGAGGCAGAGACAGATCTCAGATTCTCTGAGTTCGAGGGCAGCCCTAGCTACTTAGCGAATTCACGTTTCGCTCCCCAGCCCGCAAATCCCCTAGCGTTCCTAGGTGAACTGTGGCCGTGTGTGGCTCCAGCCCCGCCTGCAGCGTACAAAGCTGCAGTGTGGACCCCGCTGTCCTGGCCACCGAGTCGGGAGGTCGGCCCGGGGAGGGAAGGGCGTGGCGGCTCTCGGGGCATCTGGGGAGCCGGTCAACTCAGTCCACGTGCGGTGCCGGACCGCCGGCTCCCAATGCTGGCGACGGGGGCGTGGCCGCGGGTACCGGGCAGTGGGGGTTGGAGGGACGCCCGCCCCGCTGTCGTCGATGCTATCCCACGCCCCTCCTGCCTGGCCGCAGACTGCGGGGCGGGTGCTTTTTTTTTTTTTTTTTTGGTTAAACTTTGGCCACGTGAACTGCCCCCCATTCACTTTTGCGCCAATCACGAGGCGCGGACGGATCCCGAGAGGGGCCACGGCACGCCGCCGGCGGGCCGCTTCTTAACGCGCGGTGCGTGACGTGAGGGGCTCCTTTGCAATGGCGCGCTAAGCCGGAGGATGTGCAGCTGCAGAGGCGGCGCAGGGCACCGAGAGGGCGGGCGCAGCGCGAGCCGAGCCGAGCCAGCCGGGGGACGCGAGCCGCGGGAGCCGCTGTCGCCTCGCGCCGGAGTCGCCGGCCGCGCGCGCGGGGCATGGTCCCCTCTTAAAGGCGCAGGCCGCGGCGGTGCGGGCGGGCGCGCGGAACAAAGCGCCGGCGCGGGGCCTGCGGGCGGCTCGGGAGCCGCGATGGGCGCGGCGGGCCCGCGGCGGCCGCGGCGCTGCCCGGGCCGGGCCTGGCGGCGCTAGGGCGGGCTGGCCTCCGCGGGCGGGGGCGGTGGGCTGAGGGCGCGCGGAGCCTGCGGCGGGGACAGCGGGACAGCGGCCCGGCGGGCGGAGGGGCGCGGGCATGGCCGCGCGCGGCCGGCGCGCCTGGCTCAGCATGCTGCTCGGGCTCGTGCTGGGCTTCGTGCTGGCCTCGCGGCTCGTCCTGCCCCGCGCCTCGGAGCTGAAGCGAGTGGGCCCGCGGCGGCGCCCCAGTCCCGAGGGATGCCGGCCAGGGCAGGAGGCGTCGCAGCCCGGCGGGGCGCGCGGCGATGCGCGCGGGGCGCAGCTCTGGCCGCAGGGCTCGGCCGCGGAGGGCGTCCCGCGCGACAGGAACTTTCTCTTCGTGGGAGTCATGACAGCCCAGAAATACCTGCAGACCCGCGCCGTGGCCGCCTACAGGTGAGCCCCCCTTTCGTGGATGCCATCGCCTGCATCCGGCATCCTGGCTGGCGGGCGGGCGGCGTTACGGGTTCCCCGGAGGCTTCTCTGGTAGCTGCCAGCGGCTCAGCGCAAAGGCAGCAGGGCTTAGGATGGTGAGCATCTCTCAAGGGCAAGGCTTTGGGATTGAGTACGCTGGCCTCAGTGTGTGTGCCTCTCAACCTCATCTCCAGGGAGACACGTAAGCTTTCTGTGTTCAAGACTTCTTTGTTAAAAGGAACGAGTCTCCCCCATAAGGTGGTGGCGAAATTCAATGTTGTACCTGCGATAGTGGAGGCAGAGTTATAATTTGAGTCTCTAAAATAGGCACTTTGTCATTTCGAAGGGAGAGCCCGCTTAAATTAACCTGGCTAGGGCTCCTCCGTACTGTACTTTAAGATTCTCACTTTTGGTGAGCGTTTCCACTCTGCCTTTGAGCAACACTCTGGTTTGTTAAGTAGAGAAAAAGAACCTTGAGGAAAAACAGTTTGTGTGATCGATTTAGTCATTGTAAGACTGCAGCCTGGTGTTCCCCAGCGCAGCCACCAAGGCGTATGCGTGGTAGGAAGTAACTGGGCCCTAGTAGGCTAAAGGAGTCAGTAGAAGTGGCAGCGATCATGTTCAGGATTAACAAAGGGATTAGCCAAAGCTGCCTTTAGAAAAGGAGATGGTTTTAGAGTGGAGGGCATGGTTAGAACTGTATTTGCATTGAAGTGAATCTGAAATACAAGAGGGGTAGACCCAGGTGAAGGAAGGGACTCGTGGAAACTTTTGTGTGTGTGAAGTACAAAAACCTTTACTGTACGGGTGAAGTCTGGCGTTCTTCCAGGCAGAGACTCAGTGGCAGGAATGGTTTCAGAGCACGGATGTTCTGGGGCTGAGCTTTGTGAGCAGGGCTATACTAGTTGATGTTTGTTTTTACATTTTTTAACCAGTGCTTTTATAACTTGGCTTTTGAATCCAGTTTCTGGTCTAAGTTTTCAGGCAGCAGACGGTATAAGAAAACAAGCATGGCTGGATCTCTTCTTTCTTTAACTCAAGTGAGGGATTGAGGAAAGAGCAGTTAAAGCGTTTAAAGGCTTGACCACCATTCCTGCTGCTAATGTCCAGAGGCTGCGTCGTGCTAAGAACAGTTCTGAATGGCCAGAGGCCACAGGTGGCAGGCTGTATGTGGACTAGCGGAGTAGTTTGAGAGCAAGTAGGCTATAGTTCTCCAGATGTTCTTTGACTTAATATCTTTGTCAAAAATTGAGGACCAGGGCTGGTGAGATGGCTCAGTGGGTAAGAGCACCCGACTGCTCTTCCGAAGGTCCGGAGTTCAAATCCCAGCAACCACATGGTGGCTCACAAACATCCGTAACGAGATCTGATGCCCTCTTCTGGAGTGTCTGAAGACAACTACAGTGTACTTACATATAATAAATAAATAAATCTTTTAAAAAAAATTGAGGACCAGATGTGGTGGCACCAGTCTTTAATCCCAGCACTTGGGAGGCAAAGCAGGTGGATCTCTGTGACTTCCAAGCCAGCCTGGTCTACATAGAATTCCAGGCCAGATATGACTAACACTGAGACCCCTCTCAAAAAAAAAAAAAAAAGTTAAGCAAACAAATAAACAAACAAAAAATGAGAAAAGGACCCTTCCCTCCTTTGGTTGAGAAGGTAAAGATGATTGTTAAGAAATCTGACAACCTGAGTTTGGTCCTCAGAAAGATCTCACAGGGTAGGAGAGAGCTGACTCTCCGGAATTGTCCTTTTGACTGTCACACCTCTGCCATGAGGTACATTTGCACGGCCACACAACAGATACTTGTAGATAAAATAAATGCCCTTTCAGCAATAAGGCTAAATTGAGGAAAAGGCCACTAGATTGTGTTGTGGTTTTGAAAATAAATCCATGAAATTACAGTTTAGTGACAGATGACATGAAATCATAACTCTGGGGACAATTGCCAGAGTAGTTTGTTCAGATAGATGATATGACCACCCCTCCACGTACATTTTTATTCTTATAAAATCAGTATACACAAGTCACTAGGGATCGTGCCTGTGATACCAAGAAGTATACATGTATAGTGTACACTAGTTTTATAGCTGACCATGGTTTCCCAAACCTCATCTTGCCAAGTTAAGTGTGTGTCATCCTTTCTGTCTCTTCTTTATTGTTAAGATTTTCTCATTGTTTTCTTTTAGGCAGTGGGGACTTACTCTTTATCTGTGATCTGAAGAAAGCAGAGCACATGAGACCTACTCCCTGCTGCTCAGGGTCCCTGCCTCTCAGCCCTGTAGTTAGATTGGCTAGCCTTAGGGAAAATTCAAGGGAGGCCTGAGTTGGGAGAGGGAGGTGGTGAGGTGGTTACAGCCTGGCGTAGAAGTCCACACTGAGCTCCATGTACAGTACTGTGTTAATGTAGTTTGATTCTTGAATCTTGTAGCATAAAAAGTGGAGCCTGAGTTTGTGTGCCACCCACCACACCTGGCTCATTCTTCATCATATGAGAAACTCCCAGCGTTCAAGAGATAGAGGCAGGCACAAGAGATAGAGGCAGGCAGGTTAGAAGTTCAAGGCCCAGGGCCTGGTGAGATGGCTCAGCAGTTAAGAGCACCGACTGCTCTTCCGGAGGTCCTGAGTTCAAATCCCAGCAACCACATGGTGGCTCACAACCATCTGTAATGAGATCTGAAGACAGCTACAGTGTACTTACATATAATAAATAAATAAATAAATAAATAAAATAAGTTAAAAAAAAAAAGAAGTTCAAGGCCCCCTGCTCCATGAGACTTGGTCTTCAAATAAACAAAACCTCCTTCAGTTTGTTGTCCTCATCTCTTCCTCATCCTCTAATTTAATAAAACAGTTGTTTGCCTTATAGGTGAAGGAGATGCCAACACTTCTAGTAAGAGGGCACTGTGGTATAAGATTGATAAAGTCAGAATTTGTGCTTTGGGACTAGAAACTAGCAACCTTTTCCTTCCGGGACTGAGATCAAGAAGGGAGCCAAGAGGCCCTAGAAAAATCCAGGAAGGTACACTTGTCTGGACTAAAGTTACTGTACTGTAATGCTTTACTGATGGAACAACTCCACTTCTATATGCTCTGCCTTTGTGCACTTGAAGTGCACCGAGAGACAGCTGACCAGTGGTAGCTAGTAGGAGAACAGTTCTAAAAGTAGGTGGGATGGAACTCAGAAGTGCACGGATAGAGACCATCTGGAGCCAACTTTTGTAGATCTGTGTAACTGCCTAGCTGCTAGGCTCACAGGAGTGATCCTGGCTCATTCAAACGTTTTAAGTGCACTTAGGTACAGGTCAGCCCTTTGTAAAGCAGGTGACCCGCATGGCCATTGTGGATCTAAAACTCAATTTTGAAGGCACAGCAAGTCAGATGTCTGTTCTGCTAGTTGTATTAAAAGGGACTGGCTCTAAAAAGGGGTTGGGCCAGTGATGGGAGAAAATAGAACAGGGGTGGGCAGGGTGGTGTCCTATCTGTATTAGCTGGTTGTGAAGGCTTTAGAGAAAGGGGCATTTGTACCCCCCGGGTCAGATAGTGAAAGGCTGGTTGTGTGACTATCACTGATAAACATATTGACAAAGGGAAAGCTTGATGCAGAGAGGCAGAAGCCAAGTTGGAAGGAACCCCAAGAAGGCCATAAAAGAAGGAACTGGGTCTGACTGTTCAGACTCACGGAATTACATTCTGAGTGAGTGGAAAAGCCACTTGAAGCTTTGAGCAGAAAGGGAAATGGGTAGCTGAGACTATAAATAAGGAAAATAATTTGTGTAGGCTCATTTGCAAAGTTATTTGTCTATTATGTATTTTTACTTTAAAATATCATGATTCACATGTAGTAATTTGGTGTGTTAATTATCAACAGGTTGATTGGGTGTCTGAAGTTACTAACTGTAGTTCATATTATCTTGATTTTTTTCTTAGTTTTTAAAATTATATAGATTCTAAATAGTCAAGTAATTAACCTGCTTTTTCCATTATTATTATTATTATTATTATTATTGTTATTATTATTATGTGTATGACTGTTTGCCTGCATGTATGTCTGTGTATGTGTGTGCCTGTATCCAAGGGGACCAGAAGATGGCCTCAGATCCTTGAGACTAGAGTTAGAGATGGTTGTGAACTACCATGCAGGTGCTGGGAACAAAGCCAAGGTCTTCAGGAAGAGCAGCCAGTGAGTGCACACCTCTTGTTGTTGTTTTGTTTCCTGAGATTCACTCTAGTCCAAGCTGGCCTTGAATTCTTAGCGATCCTCCTGCCTCTCACCCTCCTGAGTGCTGGTACTGCAAGTAGAAGCCACTGCTTCCTGTTCCTGATTTTAGATTTCCCTCCTTAAAGTCAAAAAGGTATTGTCTTCAAAAGGTACTGTCCTGTGAAAGTTCTTTTGAGCATGCTGGGTAAATAACTATCACTGGACAACACCCTCCACCCTTTTGAGTTTTCAGATGAGACAGGGTCTCCTTAAGTTGCCTAAGCTGGCCTTGAACTTGCCTTAGTTTCCAGGTAGCTAGGATTACAGCTTTTGTTACCACCAGGCCAGGTGGGGAGTAGAGTTGAGGAGGGGATTTTTTCAAAGGAAGTATTTCTTTTTCTGCTTTGAGAAGGAGAAGACAGCCCCAGCCACGTCAGGTGGCTCATAGCTGCTCCAGCCTCCAAGGCATCAGTGCTCAGACAGTTTACAGTCTTAGGAAAAGAAATCTTGTTAAGTAGCTGACCATGACCTTCAGGTTGGTATTCTCCTGCCTCAGACTTGCGTCCTGAGGTCACAGACCTGTTTGCTGGTATACCCAGCTCTTTTTTCCTCATCTGTTTTTAATGCTTAGAACACTGAACTTCAGTTGGAGATAATAGCCCAATTAGTAAAGTGCTTGCAAGGTGCAAGGACCTGAGTTCTAGTGTGGGACCCAGGTATGGAGGGGGATGGCAAGACTCCTGGGGCTTACTGGACAGCCAACTTAGCCTGTTTCAAGAAGTGGACAGCTTTCATGAAGATGATGCCTGAAACTGTTTTTAGTCTTGTACAACACACACACACACACACACACACACACACACACAGAAAAAACATTGAGCTATCCTACTAACACCTCACAGTTATTTGGATCTTACTGCCCCTGGCCTAAAGATGGGTGACAGTTTTTGTTGTTTTGTTTTGTTTGTTTGTTTTTCTTTATTTTGCTATTTACTTCCCCTGAAGATGTGACTGGCTGCCGGTTTCTGTCCAGGAATCCAGGAGTGATTAGCATTAGTGTGTGGGAAGAAAAGTGAGAACAGGACTCTTTGGATAGCTTTTATCAGTTAATGACCCTTCCTAATGCCTTGAAAGTAGGCAGACTGTTCCTCTTGTCAGCCTTAATGAGCGTCTCCATAACAGGCCAGTTGTTCTCTTCCATGCAGTCCATTTTAGCAAACATTTGGAAGGTGTTTACATGTAAAAATCCAAATAACCAACTTTTAAGTGTGCTTTGGAGCACAACTTAATTTCAAGTTGTGAATTACATGTAGAAAGAGACTAGTGAAAGATGTGGTCTGGAGATGAGTGTGATTTTTATCTGTCTGTGAAAGTCAGAAGGTCTCTGATGTCCGTCCTCGTGAGATTGGTGCGGTCGCCAGCAGGACTCAGGTGTTTTCGCTGTTGGTTATTGAAAGATTACTAATACTGGGCTGTAGCCCCACAGGGCCTAGTTTAGATGAAGAGCTGAAGACTGTTGAGTGACAAGGGCTCACAAAGTGTGAGCAGAAGTGAGCAGAAGGAGGGGCATCGAGCAAGGGCAGGCTGACCACACTCCCACCCATCCTCCTCTTCGAGCCTTGAAGAACGGGTAGGAGTTTTAAAGACAGTGACAATTTCAGGTTTTCTAAGTCATGACGTAGCAGGAAATGGTAGTGGTGGGTGATGAGAAAGGAGAGCCGTGAGCTATTGGAAAGTGACAGCAGGAACACCAAGGGCCTGTGAGGGAAGACACCTGTGTGCTATAGAAACTGATGGCACGGCCAGCCAATGTGTGGTTAAGTGTGTGTGTGTGTGAGAGAGAAAGAGAGACAGACAGACAGAGACAGAGAGAGAGAGAGGACACAGCCAGAGGCATCTGGAAGAGTCCAGAGCAGAGATGAAAAGTAGACTGAGCACAGACTGGCCAGGGCTGTCTGAGAGAACAGAGAATAACAGCAGGGATAGAGAACAGGGAACCTAGAGAGAAGTGGGAGCGGAGAAGCTGGAGGGCTGGACACAGGGAGAATAGTGGGGGTTATACCAAAACTGAGTAACTCTGCATGGAAACCCAGGAGCTGGAGGGAGTTTAGCTACGGAGGAGGTGAAAGGGCTAGGTGTGTTAATAGGCACCACAGGTATTCACTTGTTTTGGTAGAGGGGAAGGCCTGGTGGATGCTGGCTTAGATCTGACCACCAGAAATCCTCCTACAGCCCATTAGTTCGTATAGTTAATAGGTTGAGCCCATTTTGGAATATTTGGATTGTCTTTTGGAGTTTGGGGAATTGGAGTTTCCTCTGGGACATCACATGCACCAGACTCAGGAACCCGAGTTGTGTCCGTGGTATCTCAGCGTGAGAGTGATTGATGGGATCTGTGATTGGAAGCTCAGCTGATGGTCTTGCTACTTGGAGGCTGGTTGTGTTAAGCTTTGTTGAGTTTGTTTCTTATGGCAATGTCTACACGTAAGTGTGCAGGATCTGTGCTAGTAAGCAAGATCTCACAGGAGGGTTTGAGTCAAGTTTTTTTTTTTTTGGCTTAAGAATAAAACCCAATCACAATCTAAAGGAGTTTTTCTGTTGCCAAGCCAGGCAGACAAAGGACAGGTGGAAGTGGAGGCTGCCCTCCTTATCTGAGAGGACTGTTTCCTGGGTCTTATCGTCGCTCCGGTCCTCACTGTGAAATAAAAGGAGATAACCAAGAACAAGTGCCAGTGAGAAGGTGGGCTGGCCCAGAAGGCTGCAGAGGGCCACCTGTTTGTCCACTTGGCTGGTACTCATGAGCTGCCTGTCCTTGCTGGCCCTGAGTTTCCTGTGGTAATGATACTTCAGAGTCCTCCACCTGGTAAGAGTGAGAGGCTGTAGAGCAGCCTGTGATTGCTGAGTGAAGGGGGGCGGGTGGCAGCTGGTGAACAGGCTGATTCCAGGTCGCACCTCACAGCACAGGACACCGAGGCACAAGAGAGCCTGGGATGCTTCTGCTGTTTGCATCACTTCTTTATTGGCTCGTTTGTTTGTTTGTTCTAAGAACTGAAAAATTTACATTTTGTGTATATATACTATATACTCATCCCACCCCCAGCAAACAAACAAACAAACCAGACAAAAACACTTACTTGGGCCTAATAAGAACTGTAGCTCAGGAAAATCAAGAACTTTAAGTATACAACAGCAGTACAGAAGGTGTTCAGAGAGCTCTGTGGTTCTTCTCACTTGGAGACTGGAAGAAAGCCACGACACATCTTCTCTCGTTTATACTCTGCGTTTTAATTCTTAGGTTTCAAAATAGAAAGAAAGAAAGAAAGAAAGAAAGAAAGAGAGGAAGAGAGAGAGAAAGAGAGAAAGAAAGAAAGATGTGTTATGGTCTCCTGGTGCGTGTTCTTGTTGCTGGTTGTGAAGCTGGGTTCAGCAGACTGGCTTCTAATACTTGGGAATGTCTTCTGCACTACTTGTCCAGACCTTTGTCGAAGTGGGAGGGTATAAGAAAAGGGCTTCCCTCCCCTCCTTTTAGAATAATACAGCCCAACTGGGTATCTTCCTGCCTCAGTCTCCCAAGTGCTTGGATGGTAAAGCAAACATACACTTTTATACTTGCTTTCCCAGTAAGTCTGTTTAAAGATCAGCAGTAAAGAGTATAATTTAACCTTTTAAAATAATTTCTCCACTGTTCTCTATTCTACTTTTCACCTATTCCTGTAACAGCTTGAGATTACTCATGTCTTAGGCGCAGTGAGTCAGTTGACTTGAGAGGAAACCATATATACCCAGAAACCACGAACCCATAGGGATGCCAAGGACTGTTAAAGTAGGGTTCCTATACTGAGAGAAAAACAGCCCTTGTCAGTTAGTGACTGAGTCCTCCCAGGTCCCTGTCTACTCTGACTGACTGGACCACAGCAGCTTCCTTCTGTACAGCACTTTGTGAGAGGATGGGTTGAGACGGCCTGTCCTCAGACTGCTTCCCACAGGGTGCTTTTACCCACCTTCCCTGAGTGGGCCCGGAGGAGGCTGTTCTCCTAGGACCTCGTGTCTGAGGTAGCTCTTACACAGAACCCTGAACTAGGACAGTTTTGTGACATCTCCTTTTGCCTCCTGGACAGCTTAGCTGAAAGTGTGGGCCGATGTTAGCACACACAGGTAACACTTCGATCTCAGGTCTGAACACAGGCGCTTGCTCAAGCAGAAGGTAGGTACCTCCTGAGCGTGCTGAAGCTGGCCGTTTGCCCTGGCAGAGCACAGGGCAGAGCACCCTATATTCGTCAAGATTTTCCCTTCCTGCTTTGGTCTGGGCCACCCCTCACCTTCCTCTCTCTGGGATTAGTCTCCTGCTCACTTTTCTCCCTATGCATGCATTTTGGCTACATGATCTTAAATCCTTTCCCTAACAGAAAGGATTATGTTCTCTCAATTCCTAGTGTCCATCAGTTCTACAAGCATTCTGTCTTCCTGCTTAGACTCCAGTCACTCAGCCACAGGCCTGAGAAACTGTATCCTCGGTGATTGTAGCTTTCAAGCTTAGCACGCTGTAACCAGCAGGCGACGTGTGTAAGACTGGTTTGAGGAATAGAAAGTCTTCCCGCCTTTCTAATTAGGAAAATTAGCGTAACTATTAAAATGTAGAAACTGTAAAAGGAGGAACTTGATCTTAGGCCACTTTTCTTTGATTTGCCTGTTGGATAAGATTATTACAAAATAAACTGTTCTGTCGTCTGTTTTTTCTTGTTACATAAAGCTTCCCCTGGGGAATTCCCCCCCATAAATATATCTATCTATCATAGAAAATGTAGAAAATACAAAGAAAATTAAATGTTTTAATTAAAAAAAATTTTTTTTAAAAAATATGGAACACTTCACAAATGTGCGTGTGTCATCCTTGTGCAGGGGCCATGCTAATCTTCTCTGTATCATTCCAGTTTGTGCTGCTGAAGCAAGCACTCAAAATTTTTTTATCCTAAAATTTTTAATTTTTGAGATTATAATTACATTTACCCCTCCAAACCTTCCCACATACCCCTCCCATCTCTTTCAAATTCATAACCTCTTTTTCCTTGGTTTTGTGTGTGTGTGTTCCTAAATACATAAATACCTGCTCAGTCTTTACAATGTTACTTGTATGTATATGGTTTTAAGACTGCTCATTTGCTATTGGGTAACTAGTTGGCGTGCTCTTCCCTGGGGAAGGCAGTTACCCCTGCTCTCAGCAGTCCTCAGTTGCCTCCCATTCTTTGTCCCCTCACACACCCCCCCTCCATGTTAGCATGCCTATTGTTGTCCCCTTGCTCAGGGCATGCTTAGGTAGCCATGTTGGTAAGACTTCATTTTAGGTGTGTGTGTGTTACCTGCATGTATGTTTGTGTACCACATGCATGCCTAGTGCCCAAAGAAGCAGAGTGCAAATGTTCTTTATGGTTGAGCCACCTCTCAAGCTCCTAAATGAGTATTTTCAAATCCCCCACCTAGAAACAACCACAATGAATACTTTGGGGTAGAGCTGTGCATTACTTTTGAATACTTAGTAAGCCAAGATATCTATATATAGTCTTCCCTGCATTAAGTTGTGAGGGGTAGGGCATAGAGTCCAGGCTCTTGAACTTGCTAGGCATACACTGTATATCACTTGCTACATTCTTAGTCCTTTTTGCCTGCTCTGTAAACGTAGCCACATGTTATGGCTGCTTACCCAGGACAGTGTCTGTATTGTAGATGTAGTTTTTCTTACGGTGATATTGACTAGAACCTGCCAGCTGTTCAGCTGCATTTCTTAGTGTGGTTTAATCTGTACAGCAGATAGCATTTAGAAACTTGGGGAAATAGAAGATTTCCTTGGCACTCTCACATTTCAGCTGTCTTATCTGGGCTGTAGAGAGAGTTGTGTATCAGACCATTGAAAATTGAGCTTTCTGGCAAGGACCTTTGCAAATGTTCTGTCATTTCCATTGAGAGCCCCAGGCAGCAAGTGTGTTGATGGCCAAGTAGACATTTGGTTATGAAAATCACAGAACTTGACCTGTTTTGATCACAGAAGAAGGGCAAGCTTGCTTGTTCAGCAATGTTGCCTTCAGTTTGAAATTATGGATATCGTTCCCCTCTTCCTCCCACCACAGAATTGAGTTATGTTCCAAAATGAATTCACTTTGTGGAACCCTAATTGAGAAGATCACAATTTCTTAAGATTGGAGGGTTTGCAAAGAATTCATAATGAGAAGATTTTCCTCAAACCACCCTTCAATTAGAATAGAAAAGACAACAAGAGGCTTGCCCTAGGTTACCTAAAAAGGACTGGATAATAATTGGGTGGGGTTACCAAAAAACGCAGAGGAGCTTTTAAGGAAGGTTTGAGGTTAGATTGTCTGTTTTAAAATTAATTGCTTTCTCTTCTTAGACAAATTACAGCATTTCAAGTCACAGTTGGGACATTAATTGCATCTGTGACAGCTGTGTTAGCAGAGCTTTCTTCCTGCTTGCTTCTGCCTGGGGCACTGGCAAAGAGCACAGGCAGAAATGAATTCTGATCTTTAGGCAGATAGGAAGAGCCTAGTGTTTTGAGTAAAAATACTTAAAATTTAAACTCTTTTTAGAATTCTACCCAAAAACAGTGTCTGAAATTGAGAGTTAAACAAAATTCAAATACAGTACATGGCTTGAGGGTTAGGTTTTTAGGCAGAAATGTGTGAGACTTTCCTTCCACACATCCATCGCTACAGTGCACACACTTCCTGTCTCTTACTTCTTCTTTCCCTACCTAATTTGCAAGCCTCTGCCTTCTCTAATAGTAAGTCGGACTGAGGCAGCGGTGTACTGGAGTCAGGGCTCGCTCACCCTAGCAGTGCACTTCCAGAGCCCGTGCACTGCAGAACGATCTGTAATAGGTTGTTTCTTTGAAGACAGGAATTGCCTTAGCTGCTCCTTCTCCCACCAGCATCCTCTTGATTCAGTATTTTTGTGATTTTGGGGTTGGTTGCTGTAGTGTTACATAGAACTTGCTCTGTTTTTGTAATCACACGTTAGCGTAGAAACATAATGACTTCTTTATATCGATAGGCAATAAGTTGTTCATTCTTACCTTTAAAATCCCCTCCTAAGGTGGTAGACATTATTTAGCTTTAACTTACGTTTCAGAAGCACCACAAGTTGTAGTATATTTCAACTCATGGAGCCTCTGACTTTCCCTCTGAACAATTTTTTTTAGTGCTTTGAGTAACTTGGTTTTCTTCATGTAGAAATTGTAGAAAGTATGGCTGCACTGGTGGACAGTTCTGTGAAGCTCATCTGGAAGTGATTTCTGTCCCTTGGCAAACATAACACACAGCATCTGTAAAGTCACCTGCTGTATAAGAGGGGACAGTTCTCATTCCACGTGTTCATTGACCTCTGTTGTGTGCCAAGAATTGAGATTATTTACATTTTCAAAGAATTATTGTGACTAAAAGAAAACAAGAAAGCCCAAACATTACTGGACAGCAGAATTAGGGCTCCTTGGCTTAAAAGGGTGGGGTACACTGGCTTCCTGTGGTTAGAGGAATGTTGGGAAGTGTTTTCTCCTGCAGTCATGACCACATCAGAAAGTTAGTTACCTAGAAGTTGTCATAATTCTGTATGTTGTAGCTGTTTGCCAAAGGATTTGTCCCTTTACAGTAGAGTTGGTTTCTCCTTACATTAACAGTTCACCTCTCTTTTATTTACTTTACCTTTTTGCTCTATTTTTCTTTTTGAAAGAGAGTCTCACCATGTTGCCTACCCAAGCTGATCTCAAACTCATGGTCTCAGGTTGTTCTGTTGTACCTCTGCCTTCTGTGTAACTGGGACTATAGCTCTGTGCTACCATGCACACACACACACTCACACACTCACATATATCTCACAGATTTATGTGCATATGTGAGTCTCTCCATATATATATGTGTGTATATGTACATGAATATATGCATGCATGCATCATATGTGCTGGTGTTCTCAGAGACTGGAAGAAGATTCCTTGAAACTGGAGTTATAAGCAGTAGTAAGCTGCCTTATGTGGGTGTTGGGTCCCCAACCCTCATCCTCTGCAAGATAGCAAATGTGTTTAACTACAGAGCCATTTCTCCAGCTCGCTTTTTTTTTTTTTTTAATTTAAAAGAGCACATCATTTGTTGAAATGATGTACAGTACCTGGTATAGAATCTAATGTGATAAGAGTTTTCTGTGTCATTTGTTTCATGGCTCTTTCCTAAAGAGCCGCCTGGCACAGAGTCCACAAATCTGTTTAAACTAGTCCACAGGCGTTGGGAGAACATTAATTGCAGCGCTGTCCGACCCTTTCTAAGATGTACTTCTCCAGACTCTGACGCTTTGAAATAGGTGTGGTTTCTAGTTGTTGATTGGCTAACAGTTGGCAGTATTTGCTGTTGGTAAATAAAACACTGACACACTTCATATTTAATACTTTAGCTATGAGAAAATAGGATATATTCAATCCTTGGACTTTCTGAGAGGAATCTGATAGAATGTTTTATGCAGTTGTGAACAGGCAATTTGGTTATTTTTATTCCTTATATTTTGGTTAGGAAGATAAATGAAAAGTAGTTTTGTTTTTGAAGTATCTCATTTAAAGTTATTAACAATAACTTTAGAACTTCAGTTTCACAAGATGGAAACTGTAGCGTTGATGGTGGCAACAGCCATGTGGCACTGAGTGCTGAGCACCGTGACTTGCTTTAGAGGCGGTTTGGAGGGTAGATCCTGTGTTAGGTTTGGCTACAGTTAAGTTTGGTTGGAAGATCAGTGTGTGACACTTCCATGTCTCCTGTACTGTAGGAGAGAATGAAGTTATGTCTGCCATGCCTCCAGCTCCTCCAATTCCAGTCTCCCTACTTTTGTACTTCAGGATTACCCTAAGTAGCCCAGTTGACCCAGCCTCAGTCTCCTGAGCACTGAGATTACATACCTGTACACTATACCTGGCTTAGAATACATTTAAAGATATTTTTCTCCTAGACCTCTCCATAAAAGATTTTTGTAGATTTAGCTGGCCCAAGTTATCTTTTCACTGTAGAAATAAAGTTGTCCTGGTTAAGTAAATTAAAATGTGTGAATGACTGTCACTTGGAACCTGTGTGTATGGGGCAGTGTATGGTGCATGGGTAGGGGACAGACAGAGACAGTAAGACTGGGAATTGACCCTCTGGCCTTGCACTCTACCATTAGCCTGTATCTACAATTCATGACTTTATTTTCTTCTCCCTGCCCACATTCTGCAGGGTCTCACTATGTAGCCTTGACTGACCTAGTGCTCAAAGATCCATCTGCTTCTGCTTCCGTAGTACTGGGATTAAAGGTGTGCACCACCATGTTGGGTCTTGATTTTCTTAATATTAAATTTAATACAAATTGAGCATCACTAATGTGGGAATTAAAGGTTTATTATATGTAAGTACACACTGTAGCTGTCTTCAGACACACCAGAAGAGGGCATCAGATCTCATTACAGATGGTTGTGAGCCACCATGTCGTTGCTGGGATTTGAACTCAGGACCTTCAGAAGAGCAATCTGTGCTCTTAACCGCTGAGCCACCTCTCTAACCCCCTAATGTGGGAATTAAAGTGCTCTGAAATAGGAGACTTTTTGAGTGCAGTGTTCAGTTCTACCAGTGACAGACAGGTTCAGAGCATTTGGATTTTGGATTGGGGTACTTGACTGGCATATCCACATTTTTTTAAAAATATATATCCACATTTTTTAAAATGTAAAAGTACTTAAAGGATATTCAGCCTGTATTTTATTTGTTGTCATTTTTATATTGGAAGTAATCCATATAAATGAATGATTGTAGCTAAATTACTTAAGTTCTTAGCAGTAGCCTGAAGCAAAGGAAAGGACATTATGATGACCTTAAATTAGTTGTTCTCAGCTGGATACGTTGTTTCCATTTAGTTGGTCACTGATCTTTCACTGGCTGGGAATTTCGGAGTGTGCATGCCTTTTCTCCTGCTGTGGTCACTTGGTGCCTCCCATGGCATAGCATAGAAGACGACTCTGCTTGGCTCTGACTCTAGTTCTGCTGCATTTTTCTGTCTCTCCAGTAGCACTCTGCCGTGCTCTGCACCCTGCTTTGACTGTAGCGTCCTGGGCACTCACCCTGCCTTAGGGCAGCATCCTTGTTCAGGGCCTCCTTTGCCTGTGTGCTCCTTCTGAGAGCATCCACACGTGGCCATCCCGACAATGTCTGTCTGACAGCTCATGACTCCCAGCTGTGTTTTGGTTCACCATTGCGTCCCTCTTGCTTGGCGCAAGAGGAACTTTGCAACAAGCTTTGTTGACTGGAAAATTTGATTCCGTCATTTATTTCTTTTTTACATTTTATTTACTTTGTGGGAGTGTGTGGGCGTGTGCATGCCGTGGTGCAGATGCAGAAGTACTTGGAGTCAGTTCTCGCTTTCAACCACGTGGCCTCTGGGGACCAAACTCAGTTTGGTGATGAGGCTTGGCAGTTTGTTTCTTCACCTGCGTAGCCATCTTACAGAGCTGAGGGCTTGTCAGTAGGAGTTGATGAAATCCAAAAGTTGGCTACCTAGATCTTGCTGAGTCAGTTTGGTTTCCAGCTGTAAGTAGAACTTAACAATACCTTACCCTCCCTTCACTTGGGGTTCTTATGAAAATGAATCTGGAGTCAGTGGAGTCTCCATTGAAGGAGGCAAGCAGACCAAATTTAAGCAGTCACATAATGATTCAAAATAAGCAGATACATGCATTTCTGAAAATAATTGTCCTCTAATCTGTATTTATTTTAATTACAGAACATGGTCCAAGACAATTCCCGGGAAGGTGGAGTTCTTCTCTAGCGAGGGTTCAGATACATCTATACCCATTCCAGTGGTGCCCCTGCGGGGTGTGGATGACTCCTACCCACCCCAGAAGAAGTCTTTCATGATGCTCAAGTACATGCACGATCACTACCTGGACAAGTACGAGTGGTTTATGAGGGCAGACGATGACGTTTACATCAAGGGAGATCGTCTGGAGAGTTTCCTGAGGAGTTTGAATAGCAGCGAGCCCCTCTTCCTCGGGCAGACAGGACTGGGCACCACAGAAGAAATGGGGAAGCTGGCCCTTGAGCCTGGAGAGAACTTCTGCATGGGCGGGCCTGGTGTGATTCTGAGCCGGGAAGTGCTTCGGAGAATGGCACCACACATTGGCAAGTGTCTCCGGGAAATGTACACCACCCATGAGGATGTAGAGGTGGGGAGATGTGTCCGGAGATTCGCAGGCGTGCAGTGTGTCTGGTCTTATGAGGTAAGAGCAGAATTCTTTATGTGGGAAAAACTGTCAATTTTGCCTTTTGAGCTCTGAGTTAATCATAGGAAACTAGCAATACCAGCCTCTTCAGGGTTAGCACTGGTATAAGTTATTGGTACATGTTTTAGCCTTAGTTTTTAATTTTTAGAATTCTCATTACCCAGATTCCCCCTGGCCTTTTAGACTCCTGGGCCTTTAGAGTATGCCTCTGGACTTCTGATGTCTTTTAAAATAAATGACGGCACTTGGGGCTTGAAGGAAACGTAGGGTTTACTGATGGTCACTGCGACCTTTTTCCATGAAACCCAGAATCATCTGATTTCTGTTGATTCCAGGACCTTCTGCAGGAGCATAGGCTGCTCCCTTGTTTTCCAGCTCCCAAAGGCTCCCACTTTCGTCTGGTCAAGATGACCTACACAGATCAGAAACTTACGTGTTTTGAACTTATAAAATGGTCAGCGATGAGAAAAAGCCAGGGTTGCAGCACCTAGAGGTACAGCGTGTGCTATGGCGTGTGCTTAGCATCCCCAGGGCATCTCTAGCACCAAAGAGAAACGATTGTGAGAAACCTTGACTTTTGACTTGTAAGTTTATGATATAGTTGTCCCTTTCACACTAGGTAGCAGGCAGGTCTGAGTGAACACATGAAAGCTTTAAGGAAGTCTGCTTGCAGGTATTTGCTCTTTAATAAGAGAGCATGAGTTCATTTTGGGCTTTTCTGTTCTATTGGCACATGTATGCCTCTTGCCTGTAATTTCAGGATCAAATAATGGTAGCATGAAATGGATTGTTGTGTTTAGTTTAGTCAGCTATTTGTGGTTGTGAAGAGCAGAGGAACTGCTAGGCCCTTTGCCCAAAGCAAGAGCTTGCCCTCCTGCGTGAGCCCTTGGCTCTGTCTTAAAGGAAGAAACATGCTCTTGCCCTTGCTTGCCTGCCCTGAACTACAGCTTGCTTTTAAATATCTTACAATTACTTTGTTTTTTCTGCTTAAATTTTTAGGGAAACAGCAGTTTTAAGTGTACAGGAGTGGGTCTTCATGCAATTTGTTTTTAAATTGGTCAGTGTTTTATTTTCCTTTTACAATCTAATAACTACTTGATGACTGCACATGGGGTAAGTCTGCTCGGTAGTTCAGAGAGCTCCCAGCGGTCATGTTTTCTTGACAGTCTTCGGTAGTGAGGTAGTGAGTGGAATGACCTGTATGACGTCACTGTTAAACCAGCAAGGCTGCAGTTATGAACCCCATCCTTCTTAGGATGGTTGGTAACTTGGACATACTTTCCCCAAATCACCTTGCCTCCTTGTGTGACAAGGCCCAACTCGCTCACGTTCACTTCAGTAACTGGGCCTTTGGTGATCACACCCAGTGTTGTATATAATGGGGATGATGGATTCTTTTTCACACTGAGAATAGGCAGGCAAAAGGTAGCTTTCAGCTCAGGGTGTGTGACATGGGCTCTTTTGAAACATAGACCCATTGGCCTAATGAACGTTTCATATTTAGGTGGTTTTCTTGTCAAACCATCACCAACAAAGCATTCTTTTCCGTGCCTTCTGTTTTCTTTTTCCTGTTCAAATAATTTCCAGTACTTCTGTTTCTCCTTGGGCATGAACTTTGGGTAGAGGGACCTCCCATTTTCCCACCTTTTCTTTTCGTTTCTGCTTAATCATGTTGGAAAGGACTTTTGCTCTCTACTACCCCTCTCTGTCCAGCAGATAGGCAGGGACGCTCCCTGTGGGGTCTTCTCACCATCCTTCTGCTTGGTGTTTCTCTTTTTATGCATCTTAATAGTCTTTTTCATTTGTATTTTCTCAGTATGGTGTTTATGATAGAGTTCAGCCTTCAGGCCAGTCTTCTTTGAACACTCATGGGCCTCCCAACCTTCTTTCTTTCTCATGGTAGTCCAAACAGTATCCATATCGTTTGCGGTGCAATTCAATATATTCATTTTGTGGCATGATGACAGCTGCTGAGCGGCTATCCGTGACCGCCCGGGTTCCAAAAACCTCTTAATTTCTGGTGTTAGTGGTCCACGAGCCTGCTTCATTCCCTTCATGTAATTTTTAAATTTTAAGTTAACAAAGGTACATTTTAAATTCTAAGTATGATCTGAGGGAGTCTTTTAATCTCCATGAGCCTTGCTGTCTCTGCCTGCCTCCATTATCTGGTGGTTGTTCACTATGCCAGGGGAGATCTCTTTTCTCATTAAATTTTGCAGTGAAGAAAGCTGTCTAAGTTATTGTTCTATTTTTGTGAAGAGATAACATGACCAAGCAGTTTATAAAGAAAGCATTTAATGGGGCTCTTGATGACAGTTTCAGAGGGTGAATCCATGGACAAAAGGCTGGGAGCACACAGTCATGGTTCTGGAGCAGCAGCTGAGAGCATCCTGCACAGGCAATGTGCAGACAGAGAAAAACTGGGCCTGTCGTGAGCTTTTGAAGCCTCATAGCTGACCCCCAATGCCATTTCTCCTCCAACAAGGCCACATTTTCCAGTCTTTCCCAAATAGTTCCATTAACTAGCAGCCAAGCAATCAAACTTGGCCTATAGGGGAGCCATGGTTCTTTAAACCAGCACAAAAGCCATTTGAGGATTTCATGCTGTGTTAAGTAGACTACAGCCAGCAGTGTCTCTGCATTTCCCCATCCTTAATTAAATGTTATGACCATAACATTCTTCTCTGTGTGAAAATACGTAACGCTTTGTATGTGTTGGAATGCTTTGTCTAAGACTGGCCTAAAAGTGCTGCTCCTTCTGCCCCCACAGTGCAGGCGTTACATGTGTAAACCACCATGCCCAACACTTTTATGTGTGGGTAGAGGTCAGGGTCTCACTCTGTGGTGTATGCTGGCCTGGAACTCTCAGAATGCAGGCATTGACTACCATTCCCACACAGCTCAGGGCTTTTCTTGAGAATTAAAAAAATAATTGTGTCTTGATGTAGTCATCAATATCTTATAGGTGCTACTGAATAGAGTCAGTATCTTGAGGTAGATAGAGCAAGAACTTTGATTTAGGGAGAGTGCCAAATTGTAGGTGTAGAGTGGGGTCTACAGCTCTAGGACGTGAGAGACTGAGGGGTGATTTCTTACCCATCAGGAAGTAATCTGATGTGGTCAGAATACCTGTGACTGATATTGTGGGCACTCAGACGTTTGTAAATACTCTTATTGGTTCAGATGACTTGATAAACAAGCACCTCTCTGTGGTGTTTTCCCCTCTGCCTCGGGAGCCTAACAGCAGCCACAGGCGGCTCTCCCCAGGAATGTAGGGCAGGCAGGCAGGAATGTCCCTACTGCTTTGCAGTTCTTTAAATGCCTTATGATGACACTGGTTTTCCTAGATTTTCCTGGCTGGCCCTTCCTTGCTTGTGCCAGAGGTTCCTCCCTTCTGTGAGTTGCCTGTTTGTAGTTTTGGCCCATGTTTCAGATGTTGGTCTTAAGAGTTTTGTTCAAGTGCTTTGTTCTCAACACAGTATCTTCTGGACTGTGTGCTTTGCCTTTTTGCCTTCACTGAATTATAGAATTTTTAAAAATTGACCAGTTGTGAGTCTAACTCTAGCATAACCTTTCTTTGATGGATTGTGCTTTTTATTTATTTATTTTTATTAATGTGAGTGGGTGTTTACCTTCATTTATGGCTGTGTGTTCATAATGTGTGTGGACATAGTGTGTATGTCCATTGCCCATGGAGGCCAGAGAGGAGGGCTGGGTCCCCTAGAAAAGGAGCTGCCATCTGGGTGCAGGAACTGAACCTGTGTCATCTGGAAGAGCAAGCAGTCAAAGCTCTTAGTGACTTCTTAGTATTTTAAGAAATTGTTCCTTCTTTGGGTCACACAGATTTTATCCTGCATTTTTCTGCTTGTTTGAAAAATTTCCCTTCTTCATTCGTATTTTAAGAAATACATACAAGGGCCATTTACCATTGGATCAGCCTGCCTGATACCTGCACCCATCCCCCATCGCTAAGAAATTCCATGTTCTACAGTCAGGCAGGATTAATCCTTAAACTTCCTGTAAGATAATTATGTTAAGCTTTGAGTCTTGGAAGATATTTATTTTGCTCTATTATAAGCCTAGCCAGAGGAGTAATTTTTTAAAAACTTGCCTTGAAGTAGAAATAATTCCTCAGGTAATAGCTGTGTAATTAAAATGACTCATGAGGAATAGTTGTCAAAGCCAAAACTCAGATTTATTTCTAAGCTTATTTTTTGATTATTGCTGGGACTTATTAATAAATGCCTTTAAGCACATGTTTTTAAATGATTTTAGTTTCACAGAAGCTTAAATTCTGGTTAGAACTGGTGCCTTTCATGTAGAGTAAAAACTGTTACCTCAAATTACTCAAGGGTTTGTGAGACATGGTGTTGAAGCATTGGAAAAGTGATTTTGTGTGTGTTTGGTTTTTTTGTTTGTTTGATTTTTTTTTGTTTTTCATGTAACCCTAGCTGTTCTGGAGCTGTATATACCAGGCTGGCCTTGAACTCAGAGACTCTGAGGTCTATCTCCCAAGTGCTATGACTAAAGGCATGTGCCACCAGTGCCAGTCAGCTGCCCCCCTTTAAACTTTTCATTGAATCTTTGTGAATCAGTTTGCACCGACCCATCTCCCTGTCCCTTTGTATCTTCTCTCCACCCTTGCAAGCTCCCCCCCCCCAAAAAAAAACCCCTGAAAACATCTCTCCATGTAAGCTGTATTGTGTTACTGTGTGTCACACAGTATACTCTTTTGCCTAAACATCTTTCCTTGCAGATGTCCATTGCAGTGAGTCATTGGTCTGGTATGCTGCTACACTATCAATACTGGGTCTTTACTGGGACTTCTCTCAGATATCCTGTGGTTGCTCTGTGCTGTGGAGATCCTGTAACTTTGGATCTGCAAGACCTCCCCTTCACGTGTTTCAGCAGTTTCTAGATGGGTACATGTTAGGGTGAGCCAACTCCAAGCCCTGGATCAGGGACCTACCTAGATGGTAGCTGAGTAAGTCAGCCCCACCAGCTTTCCTGCATCCACACTACCAGGGCAAGCTCTCCAGTACTGCCCTGACTAGACCTGCAAATGCAGGTTCCCATAGATGCCAGCAGAGGGTATTGGATCCACCAAGAACTGGGGTTATAGGCAGTTGTGAGCCACTCAGTGTAGGTACAAGGAACTGAAGTCCAATCCTCTACAAGACCAGTAAATGCTTAGTCCACTTTTAGTCTTGGAGTGCAGTTCTGAAGAAAATCCATGCCTCTGTCTCACCTCTTAAAGGACTTCTAGGCTGATCATTTTGACTGTGGTCATAGACAAGGCTAGAGTAGATCTGGAAAATGAGTTGGATATAGGGTAAGTTCCAAGACCATATAGCCCACTGTTTGTATAGTTTTTCTGTTTCTCTTGTACAGAGTTCTCTGGATTACTTCGTTTAGTTAAGATTCAGAGTCCTGAAAATGCTGCTTCTAGGCATTCTCACCAGTGCTCTTTGAACTTTTATGGAGGACATGGTTTTGATTTGTTTACTCTTCTGTTTCATTGATACCATCTAAGATCATCCTTTTATTGGATGCCCAGTTTATAGCTTAAAGTATCTTCTCACTTAGATACGTTATTCTGAATATCTCTTTATACTTTAAGAAGTCAAACAAATTGGAAAAACTTATTACATGTTCATTACAAAAATAAAATTTGTACCTCTTTCATTAGCAGCACATACTTCTGGTGACACTGGTACTGAAAACATCCCTGTTATTATTTATATCATAGAAATAAAGAAAGCATAGCCCCTTGTAGTGGTTGGCATGAGAATGGCCTTAATAGGCTCACATTTAATTACTTGTTCCCTCTCCAGTTACAGAACTGTTTGGGAAGGATTGGGGTGTGGCCTTTTGAAGGAGGTGTGTCACTGGGGACAGGCTTGGAGATTTCAAGACTCTCTGCCTCGAAGGAACTTGAAGATCAAGATGTAATCTCCCTGCTATTCCTTCTGCCATGTCTTTGCTCTGCCATCATGGGCTCTAGCCCTCTGAAACTGTAAAATGCTTCTTTTAGAAGTTGCCTTGGTTGTGAGGTTTCATCACAGCAGTAGAAAAGTAAACTAAGACAACCCTACTCTCTCATACTCTAGAAGAAATAGGCTGGAGTATAAACAAACAGAGAGCAAGGTGTGTGGTCTTAAGACAGCAAAATGATTAGCATGAGAAGTGGTGGATGGAGAGGCGGGGGTGGCACAGAGGTTGAGACATGGCAAGGTTGGGCTGGTGAGGACTTTGGTCACAAATAGGCCTGGACTTGAATCACAGTGCTTCTCATTTTAGCTGTGTGGTCTCATGCAGCAAGTTACCTAACTTCTGGAACCTGAATTTATTTACTCTTTTTTTTTTTTTTTTCTCAGAATGAAACAAGGGGAGAAATTGCCGACAGAGTGGGGTGGTTTCAAGGGTTGTGATGATGTGTGTTACCATAACTAGAGCAGGATAAGAGCTACTCCTGTGAGGTGAGAGGCTGGTGAGGGTATCCTTGAGTATTGCAAAACAGCCATTCAGAACTCATTCCTGGGAACTCGCCGTGTGTAGATGTTGACTTTTATAAACAGGTATTTAACTGTAATTGGTGAAACAACATTGAATTAGAATCCCTTTTTTGGACTTGCACTTAGATCTGATAGTTGCTTTGGATCTGCAGTTTGTTGTGCAGGTAAATCTTCAATAGTATCTCTGACATATGTGTAGGTGGATTATGTTGTTGAGAAAGGCAGACTGGCACATGTCTACAGTTTGTGAGTCTGATAGGCCTGTGCTGAAGGTATTCTAGAGTTTATTTCTTAGTCACTTTTTTATTATCGGAAGGTTGTCATTTTACCTATTAAGCTTGTTATGTATAGTTGACACAGAAGGTTTCTTTAGCACACTGACAGGAGGTAGGATAGACATGTTCTCTTTATTTTAATCTTGAAATACAGTATTTCCTGTGTAGTTAAAAAATTGAGATAGCAGATGTTATCACCCTAATTTGTCCAGCAGGATATATCACCTACATTTTAATATATAAGTATTCAAAGTGGAGTGTAAAGTCATTTTGAAATAATAGGGATAAGGAGAGTCCTGAATTCTAAGAACTTCTTATCAACATCAGAATGAGCTGTTTATACAGAAAAGATCTTCAATGTCCACTTGACAGATTGGCAGTAGCCAGGACAGAACACTGTGATGTGCACAGGAGAGCAAGGGAGAGCCCAGCAGCAGCTAGAGGAGCAATATGAATTAGAGATGCAGTATAAAAGGCTTTGGCAGCCTGAGTCTCTGTTTTCTCTAAAGATAATTAGAGTTCTAGAACATTCTAATAGTAGTATATGTAGTGTTAAGCAAGCACTTTTTTTTCTTTTTTCAATTTTTTATTATTTTCTTCATTTACATTTTAAATGCTATCCCGAAAGTCCCCTGTACCTTCCCTGCCGCCCTGTTCCCCTACCCACTCACTCCCACTTCTTGGTCCTGGCGTTCCCCTGTACTGGGACATATAAAGTTTGCAAGACCAAGGAGCCTCTCTTCCCAGTGATGGCCAACTAGGCTATCTTCTGCTACATATGCAGTTAGAGACACGAGCTCTGGGGGTACTGGTTAGTTCATATTGTTGTTCCACCTATAGGGTTGCAGACCCCTTCAGCTCCTTGGGTACTTTCTCTAGCTCCTCCATTGGGGGCCCTGTGTTCCATCCTATTGATGACTGTGAGCATCCACTTCTGTATTTACCAGGCACTGGCATAGCCTCACAAGAGACAGCTATATCAGGGTCCTTTCAGCAAAATCTTGCTGACATATGCAATAGTGTCTGTGTTTGGTAGCTGATTATGGGATGGATCCCTGGGTAGGGCAGTCTCTGGATGGTCCATCCTTTTGTCTCAGCTCCAAACTTTGTCTCTATAACTCCTTCCATGGGTATTTTGTTCCCTATTCTAAGGAGGAATGAAGTATCCACACTTTGGCCTTCCTTCTTCTTGATTTTCTTGTGTTTTACAAATTGTATCTTGGGTATTCTAAGTTTCTGGGCTAATATCCACTTATCAGTGAGTGCATATCAAGTGAATTCTTTTGTGATTGGGTTACCTCACTCAGGATGATATCCTCCAGATCCATCCATTTGCCTAAGAATTTCATAAATTCATTGTTTTTAATAGCTGAGTAGTACTCCATTGTATAAATGTAAATGTACCACATTTTCTGTATCCATTTTTTTGATAAAGGTTATTTCCAGCTTCTGGCTATTATAAATAAGGCTACTATGAACATAGTGGAGCATGTGTCCTTATTACTAGTTGGAACATCTTCTGGGTATATGCCCAGGAGAGGTATTGCTGGATCTTCTGGTAGTACAATGTCCAATTTTCTGAGGAACCGCCAGACCTATTTCCAGAGTGGTTGTACAAGCTAAGCAAGCATATTTTTAGGTTGCTTCAAAGTAACTATGATATCTTCCCAATTTTAAGAGGCAACAATAAATTAAAGTTTGTAGTTCTGATATTTAATCATCTTTATTGGTACTTAATCTGGTGTCTTTAGCACAGCAAATGAGGAAACAAAGGCAAGAATGAACTTGACAGTGAACGGTGGCAAAGGCAGTGCTGACGGGATTAGGGAAATCGGGTAAAATTGCTTAAGGTTTAGAAGAGTGTTGTAAGTTGGTATGTCTCAACCTTGTGCAACAGGAATGTTTGTTTAATCAGAATGTTGTATATGTATATATGTATATATATAATCAGAATGCTACATATGTGTATATATATAATCAGAATGTTGTCTATGTATATATGTATATATATAATCAGAATGCTGTATGTGTATATATGTATATATAATCAGAATGTTGTCTATGTATATATGTATATATGTATATATATAATCAGAATGCTGTATATGTATATATATGTATATATAATCAGAATGCTGTATATGTATATATATTTCAAGTACTGGGGTTGTATGTAGATCTCATACCAGGCAGGATTTTATCAAAAGTGGACTTTACGTGAGATTTGCTTGAATAACTTGAAAGGAGCAGGTGCCACTCCAAACCTAGACATGGTATCTCAGTGGGTGGAAATTCCCTGTCTACTGTATAGTACAGCCTTCTCTGACAATTCTTTACCCACTAAACTTTCAGGAGTTGTCATTCATTTAGATTCAGAGAACGTTTCTTAGGAGGTAGTGGTGTTCCGGAACCATGTAGAACTTAGCACTGTTAGTCTACCTTTCCACTTGTCCTGGGTAGCAGAAAGAGAGATTGCCTTTGGTTTTTCCAGTGAGTAGAGACTGTATTTGGGGTGGGGGAAGCCAGACTGGGTGCCAAATGCTCCCTCTGGGCTGTGCTTTATAAGGTTAATACTATTTACATACCTTTCTTCTCTGAGTCATGTTAACACTCAGGAATTATATGACCAAATACAAATGAGTGGGATTGAAGGACAGCACTGTCACTGTGAGTGACAGTGTGAACAGCAGTCTCGGGAGATGACAAACACAAAGGTTTGACAGGATTGGTTTTCTTTCTTGGTTCCACTAGCCAGGCTGGCCTTAAATTCCCAGTTCCACCTCTGCTTTCTGAGGGCTGCTCTTGCAGGCACGGATCACCACAAAGTAAAAACTAAGTGTTTACTCAGTGTAGCTAGGAATCTCTCCGTTTTTCAGACTAGCTGCTAAGTAATTTAAAGCTTGTTTATGGACTGGTTCCATGTTTCAGCAGTTACAAAGTGAAACTTACTGTGAGTCAGCATCCACCAGTAGGGTCTCAGGGGGTAACATGTTTGTTAAATTCTCTCCAATGGGATGGAGCGTGAGGAAGACATCTCACCTTCCTATGTTAAATCTCTAACTCCACACCAGGCAAGACTAAACTAGAGTCTAAGGTACAGAAATTCCTCAGTGTTTCTTCCTGTGTCAAGGTCTTGAGACATGAAGACTTCACTCAATGTGGGCCTCTGGGTTGGAAGAGAAAGGGGCATGGAAGAGCAAGCTTGGTGGGTTGTGGCAGAGTCAACTGCTCAAGGACTAGTTGTTTACAAATGTTAATTTCCTCATTTTAGCTCCTGTGTCATAGTTAAGTAGGAGGAAACAGGGCAGGAGGTGCTAGTCTCAGCATTTACAGTTCTGTTATTGGAAATGGTTTCAGAACATTTTGTATTACGTTTCGGTGTCTGCCTGCCTATGTGTGCCAGCTATGGTGTCTGTAGAGGTCAGAGGATAATCCGTGAACTTGGCTCTCTCCTTCTACCATGTGTCCCAGATACTGAACCCAGGCAGTCAGACTTGGTGGCAAGTGGCTAATTTACTGAACCATCTCACCAGTCCCTCTAAAATTATTGCAAATTTTAAAAAAGGTAGAGCCAGGAGTGTTGGAGTTTAAGGTCATCCTTAGCTACATAGTAAGTTTGAGGACAGCCTAGACTGCTACATGAATCTGACTGCAAAAGTGGGGTGGGGGCAGTTAGAACACAGAGCCTTCCAACAGAAAATGAAGGGCTTTTGTTGTGGTTGTTGTGTCCTGTAGACTGTTCTGTGCTCTGGGAAACTGGGCAAAGCAATACAGAGCTGGATTCTCTGAGTGGATATTATACAGGATGTGAATTGTAGCTTACTGACTTCTAGGAACTTGAAGACAGAAGAGGTCTTTGTTCTAGAGGCTGCAGACTTCTAGCTCCATAAAGAGCTTATCATTGAGCAAGATTATAATGTGCCATGTCATGACTGTAAAAAAATGTGTAATGGGACCATTACAGCCAACCCTTTTCCTGGGTAGCAAGATTCTTTCAGCATTCACAGAGCAATTAAATGCTAATCCCCTGCTGACACCAGGATTCAGGGAAGGCAACCCTGCTGGACTCTACTACCTAGGGGTAAAGTAATCTGTGCAGATTTATTTCTTTGATGCTGGACATTTATTTCCTAAGCCAAAAACAAAAAATAAACAAAACCCCCAAAACACAAGAATTGGAGGTTGAGGACTTAGCTCAGTGATAGAGCACTTACCAGACAAGCATAAGGTCCCGTGTTCCCTCTCTAGATGAAGGCTTAGTTTTACTTATACCGATGCAATTGAAAGCAGTAGAAGGCTTGTTGGTAGATATTTATAATGGGTATTTTAATAATTCAGGTTTCTGCTTGCTCAATTAGAGTACAGTGCCTATGGAAATGAGCATATCTAGGTAATACAAATATGCTTAGCTTTTTAAATGATGCAAAAACAGTGTGCCTGTCTGCCCTGAACATGGAGACTGTGGCGGTACAGCCTTGCAGTTCTTGTCTGTCAACTTCTCTGTGTAAAAGCTAGAAAGCAAGAGACTCAGAAGAAGCAGACATGAGGTGGCATAAGAGGGAGGCTTACAAGACCTGCAGGAAGTTTTTGGAGATGCAGTGCATGGGAGGAGTCCCTTGTTTTTAAAAAAATAAACAAGACTATATGACTAAGTCATGATTATAGTGGCTCATATCTACCTGTACCTGCAGATCAGGGAATAGAATGCCCTTTCCTGACCTCCACGGGCACCAGGCTTGAGTGTGGTGCACAAACATATAAAAGGAAACACCTACACACATAAAATGAAATAAACAAACATGTAAAATATTATACTTGAACATCAAATTTCAGATGAGTTAGGCATGGTGACATACACCTATGCTAGCTACTAAGAGGCAGGACAATCACAAGTTCAAGATGAGCCAGGTAAAACACTAAGGTCCTGTCTTTGGGAGGGGCATTCTAAGTAAAACCACACAGCTCTGTGCTAATCTCCAGCTGTCTGTGCCCTAGTTGCCCTCAGGCCTGGCAAGATTGCACTCTAGTGCAATCATCACACTAGGCGTCAGCATCGTACGTGTCCACCATATCCAGGGATCCATTCCCTTAAAAAAAGATGCAAGTACCCTGCAGGTACCCTGGCATTGAGTGTGCAGCACTGCCAGTCTCAAACCAGCGAATGTAAACCCAAGACTCTGCCTTTGGGATGTACCAGATGTGCCCAGATAGGCTACGGCTTGCTGACCAACAGATTGCTGAAGTCACTTGGTGACAGTGGCAGGGGATCAATAGGACTTTTTCCCCCTTTCTTTCTTTTGTTGGTAATTGTATTTATTTACATTTCAAATGTTATCTACGCCCCGGTTTCCCCTCCACAAACCCCCAATCGCTGAGGGTGCCCCCCAACCTCCCCAACCAGCAAAGCAGAAGTCACTGTGACATTGCAGAAGCAACAAAAATGAAATTGGTTCAGTTAAGCCTTTGTAGTAAAGCTTTTATTTCTTTCAATTTTAAGTTACATTTATCTAGTTAGTTATTGTATGTATGTGTGCATGCTACAATATACATGTAGACATGAGGACAACTACCAGGAGTTGGTTCTCTCCACTATATTAGTCCCAGGGATCAAACTAGTATCATTAGCCTTGGCAGCAAGGACATTATCCACTGGGCCATCTCACTGATGTTAGCAGAGAAGTCACATTGCACTGTTCTACTCTTTATAATGATCATGTTCTTTCCTATGTACTTCAAATCTTTCTCATTGTAACTGCCCAGTATTCATTTGGCAGTCATCAATAAAGTTATGTTGCCAAGAGTTTTAGATGAAGGGGTAATTTTAATCTTCCATCTTTTGTTTGGCTTTTAGAATGCTCAGATTTAAGCTAATGTTTAGTGATGAGACCTTGTGGGCCTCTGTCAGTCAGCAGTCTCTTGTGATGGGCTTCCAGAGTTGGTGGCAGCATGAAAACACACGGGCTGTTTGGCCTCCAGCCCAGCTTCTCAGCTCGTTCTCCGCATCCTGGAGCAGCTGCTTCAAGAGTTGTGATGCTCACGTCTATGAGGGCTCTGTGAGGGTCCCTGCCTCCTCCTTGATCCTTGTTGCAGGAGCTCACCAGTTATTGCAGTAACTCAGAGAGGGGACACTGTTCCAATGTCACAGCAGAGTTTGTTTGACATTTAGTGTTAATCATAGAAAAGTCTGTCAATAAAAACCTAGTCTGTCTTTTTCATGCTGATAATATCGTCCTTTTCTGTAATTTTTAGGAGAAATCCATTGAATATCATTTTGACTTTACAGTATGTGTAGTCAGTTGAATAGCATCCACCCAGAGATAGCCAGTCTTAGTAAATGTCACCTCATTTGAAAAGTTGGTTTTGCAGATTCCTTTATTAAACTGAGGAACTTGAGGTGAGGACACAGCCCTGGATTGTCCGGGTGGGCACTACACAAGAGAAACCTGAGCTACACAAACAGGAAGGCCGTGTGAGAACAGCACCTGTGGGAATGGTGCAGCCATCAGAAGCCGGTACAAGCCAGTAGGCCCCTGGAGAGAGCATGGCCCCACCACATATCTCTGAGTGCCACCTTTCTTGCACTCAGAAAGGTGGGAGAATCTTCCCCCGACCCATATCTCTCTGCCTCTGTGTCTCTGAGAGTCTGTGTACAAGTGTTCCTGTGTGTGATATACTCGCATGTTGATGCCTGAAAGCCAGAGGTTGACTTTGGGGCTTCTTCAGTTGTTCTCTACCTTTGTTTGTTTGTTTGTTTTTGTGTTTTTGACAGGGCCTCACTGAATTCTGAGCTCTTGAATTTATATAGACAAACTGACCTGCAAGCCACAGATATTTAGCTGCCTGTCTCCCACTCCTTCCCCTAAGCACTGGGGTTACAGAAGCACACTCAAACAACTTGCTTTTTATGTGGGGCCTGGGGACCCAGGCTCAGGTCCTCATGCTTGCTCAGCAACTATTTTACTCATTGAATCATCTCCCCAGCTCGGTATTTCTGTTTTGTTTTTAAGCCAGCAAGTCTGTGGTGATGTGTGAAAGCAGTCTTTTAATGACAGGCTCTCTCTATGTAGCTTTGTCTGGCTTGCAATCACTTTGTGGACCAGGCTAGCCTCGAACTCAGAGAGATCCACCTGTCTCACCCTCCCAAGTACTAGGATTAAGGGCACGCACCATCACAGGCTGGCTGTTATGGCAGTCTTAAGATGCAGAAGTGGTATATTACCCAAAAGAGAAGCCTTCAGGAATGCAAGAACAGAGAGGCTCCATCACCCATCATGGAGCTATGGGCCAAGGGCTGCTCTTGCTAAGGTCACCATCTCTAATAACAGGACCTCACAAGTGTGTTGTGTGAAGTGCCCGACACAGTGAGCACTGCCCTTCTTCCTGCCTGGTTTGTCTAATGCAGAGGATATTACAGTATAGTCCCCAGACCAGCAGGTTCAGCATCATCTTGTATCAGGGTCTCCCCATGCCCTGTATTGAAAACCAGAGCCACTGTATCCTCAGAGGTAAGCATGTATCAGAGTCATTTAGGGCTTTTTTGGGTTTGTTTGTTTGTTTGTTTTGAGACAGATTTCCTAAATAGCCCAAGCTGGCCTCAACCCCACAAGACTCTGGTTGCCTCAGTCTTCCAAGGGCTGGCATCACAAAGTTGTGCCACTATGACATGGTGTGGAGAGGGGTCTTCCCTCTCCTGGCCTTGGCATAGAGCCCAGGATCCACCTGTAGTGTGTGTACCGTCTGTTTTCTCATGCGTCTCATTTGGTTCCTCTTGCTTGTCAAAGTGTCTTAGGCTTCCTTGTTTTTGATGACCTTGACAGTCAACTATTGAGTAACATTTCCTCATCCGGGACTTTTCTGATGGTTTCCTCATAGACTGGGATTAGCAGTGTTTGAGGAGACCAGAGAGACAGAAAGCTGTTTTCCTCACCTGCCAGCTCCATTGTCACCATTAACTCTGACTTGGCTTTGTGCTGTGGCAGGCCTCTTTATTACAAAGTCACCTCACTCCTGATTTCTCCCAAGCCCTTGGAAAAAGGGAGTCACTGTATCCTGAAAAGCAGGGCTTATTATCCAGCCTCTTTGAGGCTGAGATACTGACATATTTTAGAACTCTGTGGAATGGTGTGTTTTGTCTTGTGTTTTTGACAGGGACTCTTGTTTTGTAGCTTGGGCTGACCTGGAATTCACTGTCTAGCCCAGGCTGTCCTGAGCTGCATGGTAATTCTTGTGCCTTGGCCTCCCAAGCACTGTGTTTACAGTCATGAGCCACTAGGCCTAGCCACATTGCTTCAGTGCAGAGCATCACTCTGTTCTCTCCATCCAGGAGTGTGCATGTATATCATGGTACTACTGTACTTTCCACTGAAATAAATTGCTGTCATTTTGCCTTTGAGAGTTTTTCCAGTTGAGCATGTTTTGCCTTTCTCACTTTCAGGCACTAGAAGATGCTCTTGCCTCTTTCCAACACTTTTTATCCTGTTTAGAATCTTCAGTGTCTCAGGGAGCCCAGGCTCCTTCTGTTGGGTGACACAGTTAGAATGTAAGAGCTTGTATTAGGGAGCCTAGGCCCCCTCAGATGCTAGAGTGAGGATGTGTGTGAATGCTAAGCCATGTGTACATGCATAGCTGTAAACATTTCTATCTGTGACCATCTGGGTTTACATTGAGGAAAGCATAAGTCAATACTGTTGTCCCAAGCTCTAATCTCTACTCCATAGATGATTGTAGCTTAATTGCCACCTTCCCACCCCAGCGGAAGCCTGCTTTTTCCACCTGACATCATCTACTAGTATTCTGATTAGTGGTTTGGAATTGTTGCCTGAATCCCCATGAGAAACAGCTGCACCCCGTGGAGCACAGTGCTCGCATAGCTCCACTTGCCTTGAGTGTAAAGTCTGCTCATTACAGAGCTGCGATGGCCAGCAGCCATCTCCTCAGTGCTGGGAATAGAGGCCAGGCTAAGAGTTGTGCAATTTTTTCTTTTAAATATTATTTCTGTTTAATTCAGGCTGGACTGTTTTTTAATCTGATATCATGTTTCTTGCTGTTGGTAATTTAGACGCGTGGCACTTCCCACTTTTGTGTCTTAATAATACTAATTGTGGACAGGTTTATGCCTGAGTATAATGAGGATACAGAAAATTATTCAACTGATGTGTTTTGAAGTTTTGTTTAATCCCCCTGGCCCCATTCTTTTTATAGTGGTTCATGTGCCTAAGGGCATGTGGAATTTTAATAGAATACAACATTAATGGATGTGTAAAATAATTAAAGACAAGTCTAAACAGCTTAGATGATAGTACTCCATGCTTTATACTTAGATGTTTGTTAGCAAGCTGAAGAGGGTTTGGAATAGTATGTGAATTGTTCGTTCATTTGTTGCTTAGAGGATCATTATTAAATGCCTTCTTGTGATAGGGGCACTGTTAGCCAGAATGCTGGACTGAGTAGATGTATATATTCTTGCTATTAAGAAATTTATCAAAGACAGATAATTTCTGTGATTCATACACTCACAGAAATATATAGCTTTCAAAAGGTTGTTTGTTTCTTTTAGGAACATGCACTTATTTTGAAAAATCAGCAGTCAGTAATTCTTCTATCTGCTCTGACTACACCTCGGGGCAGGGTGAACAACAGACAGGGTATCTGCTTGTGTCTGTTATGCTCCAGGAAGACAAAAGAGCAGGACCCATGAGCATGTGAGTGGCACTTCTCCCAGGCTGCAGAGAGGCATCAGAGGCTGAGGAGGACCCAGCAAGCTCAGGTAGCATGGGCACTTCCCTGGGAAGTTAAGTGAAGGTTGGCTAAATGGCAGTCAGTTGAATATCAGAGCCTTGAGTACAGCATCTGCCCACTTGATTTGATTTGTTCGTTTCCCTCAGCAAGTACTGCTTTTATGCCTCACCTCCAGACATTCCCTTCATCACAAAAGTGGTATAGGAAATACACCTTTGCAGAAAATGGGTATTTTTAGAATATTTTGTGTCATAAAATACAATGTGCAAGTAAAAAAGCATTCTTGTAATTTAGGCAGCCACAGGAGATCACAGGTGAGTAAGAGCTTGTTCCACAGAGAAAGGTGTGCACACTCGTGTGTCTTAGGAGTACAGATGGAGTTAGGAGGGAGCAGGATGCTGTAGGAAACCAGAGTAGGGTGGGTGGGGCTCATCCACGCACACAGTGACCGTCACGCAGCCTCATGGAGAGCACATCAGGCTATGCATGCAGTGGTAATCATATATAGTGTGACCACGTTCAAGGTCACGTGCAAGGGAAAAGGAAAAGATTTCAAAATCAAAAAGAGGCTGGGGGTGTAGTTCACTTAGAGAGCTCGGCTAGCATGGAAGAAGTCTCCATAGCAACACATAACCAGATACAATGGTGAATTCCTGAAATCCAGCATTCTGGACCTGGAGGCAGGAGTGGAGGGAATTCAAACTCATCCTTGCCTACATAGGGAGTTTGAGAGCAGCCTGGGCTGCATGAGACCCTCTATCAAGAAACAGACCCCAGGCTCAGAGGGCAGAAGCACTTGCTGCCAAACCTGATGGTCCGAGTTCAGTCTTGAGACCCGAATGGTGGACGTACAGAACCGATTCCCAAAAGTTGTCTGATTTACACACACATGCTGCACATACACTACATAAATGTAATTAAGACACTAAAAATCAAATGACATTAAGTCAGAAGCATGAAATAATGCTATAAATCTATAATTCAAAATTCACTTTGAATATCAAATTCAAAATTAGGGTTTGTTCTTTAAGATTAAGGGAGATACTGTGACCAAGACAGCCAGGTGAAAGAATTATTTAATTCCTATAGAATTCTGTGTGTTTAACTCTTCAGTTTCCTTTTCATAGAGCCTTTTAAATATAAGCATGCTCTTCCTAACATTGTAAGCTCATATTGATAGTATACTAGGTAGAAGACCTCATAGGATTTTAAGCTCTGTAACTTAGTCTGACTTGGTATTTCTCGGTATTGACACACAGCATTCAGTTGCCAGGGTGAACAGACACATTACAGAGATTGTACTCAATTGTATTTTCTTTAAGATGGCAGATGAAAGCATGAAGGACTTAAGTGAGAGTAACACATATCTTAATCATTGCCTCCCACTGTAATAAAGTAAGTCTCTCTGATTTTGTTTTGCACAGGTCCTGGTTAGCAGTTGGTCAGTATACTTCAGGCAGGGTTGGCAGATGGGTGAAATGGGCCATGCCCAGTGATGTGAGGTTGATGCATCTCTAGCAGATGTGTGGTGAAGCTGAGGTTGGCAGTTGGGAGGCAGGAGGGCGGTGCACCTGATGACTGCTGGCACATTTCAGTGCTGGCTTCTTAGTGCCTGCATTATAGGTGATGAGGCCTGATCACATGGGCTGGCACAAAGGAAATTAAATTGCTACTCCTGGACTTCCTATAGAAATAAGATCAAGAGTAAATATCTAGAAGTAGAATTACTAGGTTACAGGGGAGGTATGTAATTTTATAAGAAGTAGCTGTGTTTTTCTCTAAGGTACTTGTGCCAGGTTAATTCTCTATGTGAAGAATTCTGGTATCACTTTGCCTCATATTCTCAATAGTGTTTCTATTCCACTACTTAATGGGGTGTGTGTGTGTGTGTGTGTGTGTGTGTGTCTGGGTGGGTGTGTGTGTGTGTGTCTGTCTCTGTGTCTGTGTGTGTCTGTGCGTGTGCATGTGTGTGCACGTTTGTACGTACTTATGTAAGTGCCATGACACGTGGAAACCAAAGAACTGTAGGAGTCAGTTATCTCCTTATACCAAATGGGTCTAAGGGATCAAACTCGGGTGGTACCAGGCTTGACAGTGGGTGTCTTTATTTGCTGAGCCATCTAGCCAGCTCTGCCTTTGTTCTTTGAGCAGTCCAGGATATTCTCATCTTTCATCTTCCTACCTTTATCTTCCAAGCTCTGGAACTATAGGCATGTGTCATCACATCCAGTTTAGTATATTTCATAATTTGACATTTTAGGTGACAATTAGTGCCTGCTGAAATTGTCAATTATATTATCCCCTTCTTAAAAATTTAATCACATATTCTTAAAGACTGTATCTGATATGCATCAGTCTCACATCTATACCCTGCCTCAGTTTCCAGTCATTTGGTCTTTGTGATAGTTGAGTGATTGAGGCATGCCTAGCATGAGTAAAGCACACCCGAGTCCACAGGAGAGGGCTGACTCATGGGAAGTCACTGGGGGAAAGGCCTGCCTTGAATGTGCACAGTGCCTTCCCAGAGGCAGCTGTCCCACAATCCTTTTCTCTGCTTCCTGATTGGCCATACGCTTTTCCTCTTCTCCTGAGGCTCCTGTTGCCATATTCTGTGTAAGAAACCATGGATTGAAGCCTCTGGAGCCACAAAGTAAGCAAGCAGTTCTTCCTGGAAGTTATTTGTGTCTGGTACTTGCCTACAGTTTGATGATTGATTTGTCTAATAACTGACAAATAACAAACGTATAAAATGGGCAAGCCTTTGGATTCCACTTCTGAGAGACACTTACTGAGCGGCACATTCCACACTTCAGATGGGGATATAGCTGGTTCAAAGCTGCTTCACCTTTCTGAGATTGCTCTGTAGTTCATTTCTGCTCTGAAACTGCAGCTCTCTATTCTCCTCCTCTGTGTCTGTGTGGGCCCTCCCTCTAGTGAGCCTCTTCTCTACAGAGGGGCTCCACTCTAGTGAGCCTCTTCTCTACAGAGGGGCTCCACTCTAGTGAGCCTCTTCTCTACAGAGGGGCTCCACTCTAGAGAGCCTCTTCTCTACAGAGGGGCTCCACTCTAGTGAGCCTCTTCTCTACAGAGGGGCTCCACTCTAGTGAGCCTCTTCTCTACAGAGGGGCTCCACTCTAGAGAGCCTCTTCTCTACAGAGGAGCTCCACTCTACTGAGCCTCTTCTCTACAGAGGAGCTCCACTCTAGTGAGCCTCTTCTCTACAGAGGGGCTCCACTCTAGTGAGCCTCTTCTCTACAGAGGGGCTCCACTCTAGTGAGCCTCTTCTCTACAGAGGGGCTCCACTCTAGAGAGCCTCTTCTCTACAGAGGAGCTCCACTCTAGTGAGCCTCTTCTCTACAGAGGGGCTCCACTCTAGTGAGCCTCTTCTCTACAGAGGGGCTCCACTCTAGTGAGCCTCTTCTCTACAGAGGGGCTCCACTCTAGAGAGCCTCTTCTCTACAGAGGAGCTCCACTCTACTGAGCCTCTTCTCTACAGAGGAGCTCCACTCTAGTGAGGCTCTTCTCTACATAGGGGCTCCACTCTAGTGGCCTCTTCTCTACAGAGGGGCTCCATTCTAGTGGCCTCTTCTTTACAGAGGAGCTCCACTCTAGTGAGCCTCTTCTCTACAGAGGAGCTCCACTCTAGTGAGCCTCTTCTCTACAGAGGAGCTCCACTCTAGTGAGGCTCTTCTCTACAGAGGGGCTCCACTCTAGTGGCCTCTTCTCTACAGAGGAGCTCCACTCTAGTGAGCCTCTTCTCTACAGCGGAGCTCCACTCTAGTGAGCCTCTTCTCTACAGAGGGGCTCCACTCTAGTGGCCTCTTCTCTACAGAGGAGCTCCACTCTAGTGAGGCTCTTCTCTACAGTGGGCTCCACTCTAGTGAGCCTCTTCTCTACAGAGGAGCTCCACTCTAGTGAGCCTCTTCTCTACAGAGGGGCTCCACTCTAGTGGCCTCTTCTCTACAGAGGGGCTCCACTCTAGTGAGCCTCTTCTCTACAGTGGGCTCTACTCTAGTGAGCCTCTTCTCTACAGCGGAGCTCCACTCTAGTGAGGCTCTTCTCTACAGAGGAGCTCCACTCTAGTGAGGCTCTTCTCTACAGTAGGCTCCACTCTAGTGAGCCTCTTCTCTACAGAGGAGCTCCACTCTAGTGAGGCTCTTCTCTACAGTGGGCTCCACTCTAGTGAGCCTCTTCTCTACAGAGGGGCTCCACTCTAGTGAGCCTCTTCTCTACAGAGGGGCTCCACTCTAGTGAGCCTCTTCTCTACAGTGGGCTCCACTCTAGTGAGCCTCTTCTCTACAGAGGGGCTCCACTCTAGTGAGGCTCTTCTCTACAGTGGGCTCTACTCTAGTGAGCCTCTTCTCTACAGAGGAGCTCCACTCTAGTGAGCCTCTTCTCTACAGCGGAGCTCCACTCTAGTGACCTCTTCTCTACAGTGGGCTCCACTCTAGTGAGCCTCTTCTTTACAGCGGAGCTCCAGCTCTCACCCTCAGCACGCCGGTCCTTGTTTCTGTATCACAACAGGGCTATAGTTTTTGTTGAATCAGAGAATCTAGAACTGAAGGAAGTGGGACTTGAGGTGGAAAGCAGTCATACTCCTATCCACCCTGACACCGCCACATCTTCAGGTTGTCTGTGTTACTTAACATTAAGGCAGGGTTTCTAATCATGGATGGGTACAGTCTTAAAAGGTTGGTCCTGGAGGTGAAATAGAACCCTTAGTTACTGTTTCCTGCTGCAGAATTACTTTGTATGTAAAATCCTGAGACTATGAGGACTGTAATGCCTCACTCACTTCCTGGGTCCAAGTAATATAAAAACATCCTCACCAATAAAAGGTACTGGCTGACCTCAAACTAGTTTAAATAGTAGTCAGATCTTGTACCAAGGTTAAATTGGTGTTATTCTAGAGAGTTAGTACTCTGTGTGTGTGTGTGTGTATGTGTATGTATGTGTGTGTGCACACACACTGGTTTTTAATGTTGATGCTATTACACCCTTTTGCCCCCACACCACACACACTAACTAGTGAGTATTATTGTGTGTGTAGCAGTTGGCACTAGACCCTTGAAGCAGTCTCAGCCATGGCTGTGACCTACCCTGGAAACTCAACACAGGAAGTACACAGTCCCTTACCACTTTTCCCTCCTCTCTGTGACTCAGCCATGTCTTACTCTTACATAGCGCCTCACTTGTACCAGTTGGTTTGGTTTAGTAATTTCTCCCTATGAAACATCAAATTTGTATAATTCCCAGTCTCAGAAACATCAGTACTTAACCCTTTTTCTTTAAAATAGAAAAGACCTCATGGCTCACATGTAGGTACTTTTTTTTTTTAACTACTTTAAAATCTGTAAGTCTTCATTTTCTTAAAATGAATGAAATTTTAAATGCCCTGAGTGTTATGTCTTTTCTCATGTCCCATCTGAAATAGGTTCTCAGGCTGACTTTTAGGACTGACACTCTTAGAAGTCACAGAGCAGAGGATCAGTCAGTTTGTGTGTATTTCCTATGAGTAGGTCCACACTGTCATGTGGGTGGAAGAACTGTAGAAGTGGCACTGCCTTGAGCTCTGTGTGTGGTTCTGGCCACACTCTCCATTACAGAGTTACTCTGCTTAAATAAAGTTAATGTAAACCAGTGAGCATCTTTGTGGCCAGCTCCCCAGTCTCTGTAAGTACCCTGTCCACTTCAGGCCTTACACTCATCAGTGCTGGGCAAAACTGTGGTGCTGGCTAAGTGGCCCTGGACCCCAGCCAGCCCTCTCCTGGTATTAGTTGTAAGTAAAGGTGCTCCTGTTTCCATCTGTTCCCCTGGGTTGTACCTGTAGATTCTTGGGTTCCTGTTGCTTAATAGGTTACGCGGTCTTCCTTTTGCTCTGTCTTCCTATTGAAATCCTGGCGCATTTGTAGTGCTTCCTGGCTAGCTCTGTCTTTAAGATGGCTTTTATCATTCTTGAGCAGCTTCTTGCTTTCTTCTGTAATAAGCTGTTCCCAAGATATTTCTTGTTCCCTAGTCCTACAGCCGAGACCCTTGTTCCGTGTACAGCAGAAAACATACAGAAACTAAGGTGTAGGCTTTAGGTATGTTCATTGTTTTTGAGGTATTGCTGTTCATCGCTATGTTTAGTGGACTCAACCAGAGAAAACCGAGTTCTTAACACATTTAAGTAGATCTATGATTGTCTGTTGGTTCATGCTGTTACCCCAAACTCATTTCAACTCTAAGGGATCTAATTATCTCTTTCCATATCGGGAGCTCCTTCCTTTGCCAGTTGAGGACCTGTTATTCTAGGATATATTTATTTATCTCATCCTGTGTGAGAACAGTCTCCTGTTGCCTCCACATTACCACCATGCTCCCTAGGCCCTCACTTCTGTGCTGGTGGCTCTGATAGCTCATTCCACGGCCAGTCCCAGTACCTACAGAAGCCTTTCACTGGCATCTGAGACCCCTGCTGGGCTCTTGAGACTGTCTTCTCCAACCTTGGACCCCATCTTGGGGTTCTTTACTTCAGGGCTAAGGCTCAGGTAGATCTTGAAAGAAGCCTAAATACATCTTAGCATTAGCTGTCTGTCTGGTGCTAGAGATGAAGCAAGCCAGGGCCTCATCCATACCAAGATGCACTCTACCACTGACCCCTTAAAACAGGTTTTTAATTTTAGTTACTTGGCCCTAGAAAATACCTGTTATGTGTGTAAATGTAGCCTTCAGTTTAAGTGTATAAATTTCAAAAAACAAAGCAAAACAATATAATTTCTGTATTGATAATAATTTTTTGAGGATTTTTTTAAAAGTTAGTGCTGGGCTGGTGAGATGGCTCAGCAGTTAAGAGCACCCAACTGCTCTTCCGAAGGTCCGGAGTTCAAATCCCAGCAACCACATGGTGGCTCACAACCATCCGTAACGAGATCTGACTACCTCTTCTGGAGTGTCTGAAGACAGCTACAGTGTACTTACATATACTAAATAATAAATAAATCTTTTTAAAAAAAAAAAAAAAAAAAAGTTAGTGCTTATGCCAGACATTTGTCCTTTTAAAAAACAAACTAGATTTTGATACTCTTTATGATTAATATATTTGGCAATTATTTTTTTTAAATATTTATTTTAAAAATTAAGTGTGTTGGAGAATCTGTGCAGGTGCCCATAGATGCAAGTATTGGACCTTTTAGATCGGAAGTTGCAGGTGGTTGTGAGCTGCCGGATATGGGTGCTAGGAACTGAACTCAGACTCTCTGCAAGAGCAGGAAGCGCTCTAAACTGCGGAGCCGTCTCTCCAACCCCACAGCACCTAATGTTTGATGAGCTTACATGTACAGAGACTGTGATAAAGGTGTTTGAGCTTTAAGAGGATGCTCCTCTAACACTGAAATGAAACACTGTATGAAAGTGCAAGTATTGTTGGCAACCAGCCTCAACGCTGTCGTCTGGCAACCCAACCAGTCATTAAAATGAGCTGGAGTCGGCCGAGTGGCAGAACACTCAGCGATAGCTACTTCTGCCCTGGGGGTGGGGGGCATATGGAACAACTCCTCCTTTTTTATCTAGACTTTTGTATCCACAAATTAGCTATGGAGGAAAAGCCTTGTAGTCCTATGTTAAGCACTAAGTAGTTTTCTTTTTCTTTTTGATGGTAAATGCAGTAATATAAAAAAAAATTGTCGGGAATAGAATCTTAGTGAGAAATACGCAGATTTGTTTCAGATGTCTTCTCAGGAGCTTTCCAATTTCCATGCTGTTTTCTGCTTGGTGTGGTTTGCTTTCTCTCAAGTTAAATTTTGATTTGGAACCAGGTCTGCCCAATGGCCTGAGTAAATGGACATGCCCAAGCTATAAATCCTACCTGAAGTTTGGACGTGGGAAGGACATGTTTACAGTGAGCACCATTCATTTACACATACAGTGAGCAACACACACATACTTATGTGTATTTATAGGAGGAAGTTTGGGAAGACAAGACTTGTGTCCTTACTGGAACACTGCTTTAGGCTATGCCCCCAAACCATGAATAGTTACTCATTGCTCTCTGCTGTAAGTAGTAGTTTTGTGTGGGATGAGACCCAGGAAATAGCATGCTTTCTCACAGCTGATGAAATCAGTTTTCTTTCTGTAGCCATCTCATTCTTGTGGGACCACTGCTTCTACTTGGGTTCTAGCCCCATGGCTCACAGTTTGCATCTTTACAAAACATCTTCATAGGAACCAGGCTCAGTAGTAGCCATATCCGTGAGCAGGGTTGGTCATTAGCATCCTTGTTGCTGAATCAAGGAATGAGGACTTGGCTCTGGTAGTTAGGAATGTCTCAGGCATCCACCACCTGGTGTCATTGGCTCAGGTCCTTCTTTGAGTGGAGCAAGTGACTTTTGACAAACAAGAGTCTGGAAATTAGCCACACCGATTTGAAAACTGTTCAGTTTTTCCTTGCCTGTCTAGTTTGACAACGTGGAACAGGGACCATCCCTGCTTGTATGACCTCAGTTCCATTTCTGAAACCAACCCTCTTATCTCAGAGCCTGTACCAGGGGAAGAGAAAGGATATGAATTAGGCATGGGTTTGAAATAAAATCTTAATTATCAGTGCAAACATTCTATGAAGGAAGGAATATGTTACTAGCTATTGGTATTTAAAATAGAAAATGATACCTTCAGAGAACACAGGAGATGGATCAACCATCTTCAAAATGGAAGTCCTACTCAGAGCCAAGTAAGTGTGTGTTTGTATTAACCCTGTGCTGCTGAGAGTGTATAGAAACCCTAGGCTTGTTCTGTTTGATCTCAGCACCCTCCGGGTCTGAGCACCGAACCTTTCAAAAGGAGCTTTAAAAACCTGGTGGGTCTGTGTTTTCTCTGCTTCATCTGGAAGCTCTGCGCAGTCTTTGCAGATTGATAATAGCTATGTTTGTATTGAAGGAGAAATACATGAAGACCAGGCTCTTCCTTATACCACTGATGGCCGTACTGGCTCTACTTGCATACACTAATTTTTTCCTCTTGATCACCAGTGCATGAAGTGGTCATTTGGTGACTAGAAGGCACGGTAAATTATTGGTTATAATAAATTGATGTCATGCCCACAGAACAGCAAGCAAGAGGGTGAATTAGGGACAGAAATAGTAACGGTTTTTGTTCAGGAAACCTCAAAGCGCATACTAAAATATTACCACGTTGATTCCATTCTTAAAAGAATAGGAGGAGGAGGAAAACAGATTCAAAAGACAAAATGTCAGCACTGTAAGTATAGTAAAACAGATTGTAGACCAAACTTTTACTGCTTTCTCTTTCTGGAAATCTCTTCACATAGTTTAAGAACCTTTAAGAAGTCTGGTCATTATTTGCTGGCTGGTAAAAGGAGGTAAGATTACATAGAGCTAATTGCAGTGATGTTTCCAAATGGTAGTATGTGTACCTTGTGAGTGTGTGTCTCTGTGTCTGTCTGAGTGAGTGAGCTTATATGTACCACGTATATGCGTGAGTCTGGAGTTACAGGCCTGTGAACTGCCCAATATGGGTCCTGAGCCTTGTGCAAGAGCAGTAAGGGCTCCTGACCCCCAAGCCACGACTCTCGCTCCTGAGATGGTCACTTTGAACCACTCTTTTCTTTGTAAATGTCTTAAATTTTCAGTCACTTAGGTTTAACAGAAAATGGCCACTCTCCACCCTTCACCTAAGTACCTCAAAGGCGTACTCTTAGCACGTTAGCTTTTGCTGCTTCTTTGTGCCTTTTATTTTATTTGTGCACTTCATGTCAATTTCAGATACAGTGCTTGGGTTTGCCCTTAAATACCTCAGTGATAAAAAAATAGTTCAGTAACAAAATTGGGACATTAACATTGCTCCATTATCTCATCCACAGACCGTATTCATATTTTATCAGTTATCCCAATAGCATCTCACATAGCAAACAAACAAACTTAGTGATTTTTTTTAGGATTAGAATCTAGGATTCTATAAAGTGTTTTGTTGATCTATCTCATAAATGTCCTAGGTTTTGACCTTGTATTTGCTGTCTGACATTACATTACATTAACAATTACAGGTGAGGCAGGAT